>NC_139017.1:92802176-93402176 GCF_964374135.1 Grampus griseus | reverse complement strand
ACCAAAAGACAACCTTCAGAATGGGAGAAAATATTTGCAAATGAAGCAACTGACAAAGGATTAATCTCCAAAATTTCCAAGCAGTTCATGCAGCTCAATAACAAAAAAACAAACAACCCAATTCAAAAATGGGCAGAAGACCTAAATAGACATTTCTCAAAAGAAGATATACAGATTGCCAACAAACACATGAAAGGATGCTCAACATCACTAATCATTAGAGAAATGCAATTCAAAACTACAATGAGATATCATCTCACACCAGTCAGAATGGCCATCATCAAAAAATCTAGAAACAATAAGTGCTGGAGAGGGTGTGGAGAAGAGGGAACACTCTTGCACTGCTGGTGGGAATGTGAATTGGTACAGCCACTATGGAGAACAGTATGGAGGTTCCTTCAAAAACTACAAGTAGATCTACCATATGACCCAACAATCCCACTACTGGGCATATACCCTGAGAAAACCATAATTCAAAAAGAGTAATGTATCAAAATTTTCATATCAGCTCTATTTACAATAACCAGGAGATGGAAACAACCTAAGCGTTCATCATCGGATGAATGGATAAGGAAGATGTGGCACATATATACAATGGAATATTACTCAGCCATAAAAAGAAATGAAGTTGAGTTATTTGTAGTGAAGTGGATGGACCTAGAGTTTGTCATACAGAGTGAAGTAAGTCAGAAAGAGAAAGACAAATACCGTATGCTAACACATGTATATGGAATTTAAGGGAAAAAAAATGTCATGAAGAACCTAGGGGTAAGACAGGAATAAAGACACAGACCTACTAGAGAATGGACTTGAGGATATGGAGAGTGGGAAAGGTAAGCTGTGACAAAGTGAGAGAGTGGCATGGACATATATACACTACCAAACGTATAATAGATAGCTAGAGGGAAGCAGCCACATAGCACAGGGAGATCAGCTTGGTGCTTTGTGACCACCTGGAGGGGTGGGATAGGGAGGGTGCGAGGGAGGGAGACGCAAGAGGGAAGAGATATGAGAACATATGTATATGTATAACTGATTCACTTTGTTATAAAGCAGAAACTAACACACCATTGTAAAGCAATTATACCTCAATAAAGATGTTAAAAAAAAATGCCAATGAGTGTATACAAAAGCAAGCCCTCAATGGAGACCACGCCAGAGCAATGTGTAATTATATTTCACAATATACTGTGTTCCAAATATCATTCATACCTCCTTCATACTCATAATTGTCCAAATATCACCTACAATGTTAGAGTAGCTATCTGACTTGGTTCTTCATATCTATATCCAGATCTAGATCTAGATATATATCAAATACCGTACATCAGAGTTCAGTAAACTTTTTTCTGTAAAGTGTCAGATAGTAAAGGTTTAGAATTTGAGGACCATAAGTTTTCTGTTCCAACTTCTCAGTTCAGCAGTTGTAGCATAAAAATAGCCCTAGAAAATATATAAATAAATGGATTGGCTGTATTCCAATAAAACGTTACTTACAAAATCAGGCAGCAGGCTGAATCTGGTTCAAGGGCAGTAGTTTGCTGACCCCTGCTACAGACACACCCACACATACTCACATGCATGCACACACATTTGAATTGTAGCTTATTTTTAGTAACATGCACAAATTTTTAAGGTACAGCTTGAATGATATTAACAGTGAACATACCCTTGTAAGCGCTGCCCAGAAAGAAATACAGTACGTTTCCAAGAATGGTTTTTTTGATGTCTGCTTTTCTGAAATTAAATGTATATTAGACTATTCCCTATTCATTTTCTTGACTATTACCATCTCTAATATGTGTTTTTATTTCCCCCCTAGTTTCTTTATACTTGCATAAAGTCAATGAATTCTGTGTAGATTAAAAATAAAGTATTGGATAACATTTATATTTCTTTCTGTGCTCTGATGAACTATCCATGCAAATCAAGAATCAATTAACTACTCTGCTTATTCCTGAGTGGGGTACTCTATAGATAACCAAAGAAAACATGGCCTTTACCACCACTATGTGTATGCATTGCATATGAACATTTGTTCAGTCTCTGTTAGGATACACTGTTTACATGCATATGTTAGCATCTTGATGAGTGAATCTTGGCTAGAAAACAGAAGACCTGAATTCAGGTCACAGTTTACACTTATGAGAAGTGCATCTGTGACTAAGTAAACAGACCCTTTATCTGAAGATACTTTATGATCTTGCAAAAGAAGAGCAGTAATTCTTGCATTCTTGTTCATCTCACTGGGTTGTAAAAAGGATTTCATCATGGAACAATGTATTTAAGAACAATATTTGAACTTTCAGTAGAATAAAATTATCTGGTAAAAAACTCACTCTATGTTGTTCTTATTGTATTTTCTATATTTTAAATTATTTTTAATAATTAGACATGTAAACATCTTAGATATATAAATAAACTGAGAAAGGAAATCAAAATACTTATTCATAATCTAGTAGCTGTTAAAAAGTGATAAAACCTACTCTTCCATTATTATTATCATTAATTTGTTAAGCTGCTTATTTGTATGAAACATACATTTTTTTAATAATGCTTTCTTCTACAGTTTCTCTTCATATTCCTCTGAATATCAACTCAGAAGGCAGTTAGTAGCCTTTCTTTATCAAGCAGGAAAGCTGCCTTTATTTACCATGCAGTCACTGTGAGTCATTTTTGTACTTTCTAGGAGACCTCTCTTCTGGTATTATTGGTTATGATATAGGAAATCATTTATATAGCCACTTGAAGAACTTCCTTGCCTGCTTCTAACTTTTAAACTGAAATTTTAATGAGTTGTAAAATTATTACCTGGTCATGCATATCTTTCAGTTTACTACCCCAAACTTTAAAGTATTCATTATCCATTTACTCTACAAATTGCATTGGGTATCTACCATATATCAGCGTATATGTGTTCTAACAAACACCTAGGGATAAAACCATGAGCAAAACAGACAAAAATCTCTGCCCTTGTGGCAATGAAGGTTTAGTTGTGTTTTATTTTTAAAGCTAAATAAATAAGTAAATAAGAAATAAGAAAATAATAAATAGAAATATATAGGATGTAAATAAGTGCACTAATAGTGAAAAATGTTATAGAGAAAAATAAAGGTGAGAAATTAGTCAGAGATAATCTTGGTGGAAATGGATTGGAGAAATTCCTATTTTACATGTTGAGAGAAAGCATCACTGATAAAATGATGTCTGAGCAGAAATGTGAGAATGTGTTGGCATTTGCTTTGCTGATACCTTCTAAAAAATATTGCAGGTGCAAATAACAGACAGTGCAAAGGCCATGGGTTGGGAGCAAGCCTGGCATGTTCAAGGAACAGCAAAAAAGGCAGTATGGCTGAAGCAGAGGATAAGGGAGTGTGGAGCATAGGGAGAGATGAGGATGCAGAGATAGCAAGGAGAGGAGGCCCAACTTTTTTCAATTCTCACAGATGCTATTAAGAAATTTTGCATTGATTCTCAGTGATCTGCCAAGCCATTGGGGGTACTGTGAGTGAGAAGTGATGTGATCTGATTTTTATTTTTAAATTGTTTTGGCTACATCATTAAATTTTATCTACCTCAGTAAAAATGGCCATTAGTCTGTGGGTTTGATTAGTTTGAGTGTTATAATCAGAACTGGGCCCCTGAAGACTCTTTATTCTATAATTGGCAGTATCCTGCCTCTATATGTTCATGCACAGGTGTAGCCATCCACGATGAAGAAACAGGATTTCCATCCAGGATTTCTCATACCTAACTGTTCTTGTAAATCTTGGCTGGTGTTCCTTTTATTTTCAGATAGGATTTCCAGAGTGGTCCAAACTCCTCTTCATTAGAAGAAAATAATGAAATAAAAGCTAGACTAG
Organism: Grampus griseus; assembly: GCF_964374135.1. NCBI lineage: Eukaryota > Metazoa > Chordata > Mammalia > Artiodactyla > Delphinidae > Grampus > Grampus griseus. The sequence continues at coordinate 93,398,313 of NC_139017.1, read as the reverse complement.
CTAATAGTATACAATTTCTTGTTTATCTCCCGTGTGTGCAACTGACTGTGAGATACAGGATGGACTAAAGTTTGGGTTTTTTTGCCTTTTATATTATTAGAAAACCTCTCTCCCTTCAAATTGTCATTGGATATATTCAATAATATTTTTTTGAATGATTGAAAAATATGTGAATAAATATATGAATGATAAATAAATACACAGAAACAATTTTCATTGCCTTCTGTGCCAAGTATTTTCCAGCTGTCCCTTCTGGGCTACTCTTAAAGTTTCTCTCCCCTTGGGAGATAACCCATCTAGATTGTATTAGTTTCTGGAGGCCTGTGGTTCTTGTCTCCATTCAGACAATGAAAATTAGAGGGAGGAAGTACAGTAAGGGAAGAAAGTGAGTTTGGGGTATTTACCCCCAAGGATAGTTCTATCCTTGAGAAGTAATCCTAAATTGGTTTTTCTCTCCATAGTGAATCATTCTTCTTTTTAATGAGGCAACTCTCTCTACAAGATTCTCTTTCACTTATAATTCCAGTAAACTCTTCTTCTCCTTGTTCTTTTGGTCCTACAGATGATTACTGCTCCATAGCTGCTAGTCGAGATTCCTGCCCTCTCCATTGTGGGTCCTCTACACCCTGCCCACGCCTCAGTAATTAGTCTCCTTATTTATAAATCCTCTTCAAATTATCCTGATTTGCATGTGGCATCTGTCTTCTGCTAAGACTGTGACAAATGCACTGTCAGTTCCACTGCTGCTCGGCAGATACAAATACAAATGTTAAAAGGAAGAGTAGTAGGCATCTTGAGATACACGATAATATTTTGCTTGTCTTATTGAACTTATTTTCCACTCCAGTTGACTGTAACTTCCACTCTAGGGCACTGAAAGGCTAATGGGATATTATGGCTTGAAACAACTTAAAGAGATCATCAAATCGAATTCACTAATTTTCTAGGTGGAGAAACTGGGACAGAGTTTCCAAGTTTGGACCAACCTTGTCCGCAATAGCTAGGAGGCATTTGACCGATCCAATCCACTACTGTCTGGCTCCTGCATTACAACCATAGCTTCTCAGATGCTCTTCTCCCTTACACCCGTGCCCAGAATGAATTATTAGCAAGCAGGGTAAGATCACTTCCTTGCTCAAAACCTTCCAATGGCTTCTCATTTCATTCTGAGGTAAAACCAAAGTTCTTGAAATCAGTACATTATCTAGCCCCTCCCTACCTCTGGGATCCTAGCAATCTTGTTACCTTCTCTCTCTCCTCTTTTTACAGCCTCCCTGAGAGGACCAAACTATTCCTATGTGTGTTAAGGCCTTTGCACTGGAAAGCTCTCTCCAGATTATCTGCATGGATTACTCCTTTGCTGATAGTGAAATGTCACCTTATCAAAAAGGACTTCCCTACACACTCAACTTAAAATAGCAGCCTTCACTTGTGATATACAGGTATAGGTATAGAAAGATAGATTCTTTCTTTGTGCTGTTTTATTTTTTGATGTGCCACACCAAACATCCTATATACATTATATTATATTTAATTGTCTATTTATTTTTATTTTTTGTCTATTCAAATGTAAGCTCAATAAAAGGCAGGGATTTTATTTTATTTTTTCCATTTTGTTAATTACCAATCCCTGAAGACTAGAGAATCACTAGCATATAGGAGACACTCAAATGTTTGTTGAAAGAATAAATGACTTGTAAAGCTTCATTTGTTTGTATGATGGGACAGTCAAGTTTGACAAACAGTTGTATGGCTTTACTGGGATCCTTGTAGATATAAGGACTTAGAGGATTCGTTTCTAATCTATTAGATTTTCTGTTATCAGCAGGATAACTATTATTCTACTACATGACAAGTTTAACTGTGTATTATACTAAAGAATGAATAAATATACCCCACCATTTTTAAGATGTAGATTTTTTTTTAAAAAATCCAGCTGAAATATAATCAAGCAAGAGACTATATGGGTCACACTATCCATTTACTTATACATAAATTATACCTGGATATATTGGCAATAATATAGCAGGAACGTAAACTGATGTTCACATCCTTATTACATATATTTCCCACACCTACTATTATGTGAATCTAATTAGGATATGAAATTTATATTACAAGTGTATAATAGATGAAAGGAATATATTTTGTTCTCTACAAGAAAGCTACAGGAATTCATTTTCTATTCTTCATTACAGAGTCAGAGATTTATAGTACTACTTACTGCATTTCATAAATCAGAGCACTGGAACATTCTCCCTCCTAAATTTATGCCTCATGGAATTAAGAAACAAGTGTGTGCAAAGTGGAAGATTCTGGTATTCATATACTCATTTCCATTGTGCCCTATAGAGTAAACTCTGGAAAGAAGCCTATTATTTAAATGGGTTTGCACATCCTTTTCTTATAGAACTTGGATTTCTCATATTTTTTTAAGTTTCATAAAAATGTATATGTCTGTTTTTATCTTCCTGAATGACGGCTCAACAGAGTCAAGAATTTTAGAAAGTGGAGCCTTTGGTTTTTTCTTTTAACTTTCTATTTTGATAAAATTTCAACACAGAAATTTTGCTAGAGTAGTACAAAGAATTCTGTAAAATCTTCAACCAAATTTCCCAAAAGTTAACATTTTGCCATATTTGCTTTTGTTTTCTCTTTCCCTCTTTCTTTTTTTTTCTATCCCTCAATCTGTGTGCACATGTACACATTCACACACACACATTATTTTCTGAATCTACCAAGTTATAGACATGATGCCCTAGTACTTGAACCTTAAATTGAGGGCTTAATAATCAAGGTAATGAGGCAGGATAAGAAGCAAGGATTAAATTTTTTGTTTGTTTTCCCTGTTTAAAGCTGTGTGAGAAAGACATTGATATGTTATATTTTATAGGAAGATAAACTTGAGAATAAATTTTCAAACACGTCTTCTGGCAATGTCCTCTATGTACCCCATTCTCCAAATATACTGTACTACTTATCCTTGGGAAAATTGTCTTTTGGGGCTCTCATTGGATAATCATTTATTGAATAAAATGATCACCTTAAAACCATGCTATGCCCAACTAAGGATAAAAGAGAAAACCATGCCCAAATGAACCAAAGTTCTTTACCAAGTACCATGTGGGAGGTCATATTTTCCTTTGCCTCTTGCTCTGTTTAACTAAGCTTTTCTTGATGCCAGAAGTAAAAGAAATGAGCTTTAGTTAGCACTACCAAGTAGCCTTTACTCAATTATTAGCACTTCTTGATAAGAACTAGTGGTTTTATTAAGGACTGCATATCTCCTCAGAGCACTGCTAATAATGATTATGGTAGACAGCCTATTTTGAGTTCCACATTTATTTTTAGTATTTCAACAACATGTGGCATTGATAGTTAAAGAGCCAATTACTATGGCTAATGCTGATGATCTTGCTGTACGTTAAAAGAAGGTATCACACTTGAACTAGCAGAAATTTAAGATTGCACTAAACTGATTGAAATATCATTTATTTCCTTTAACCCCTAATACTGTCTCCAAAATGCTACTTTTTATATTTATTTTCTTTGATCTATACTCTAAAATTAAAATTAACTTTTTTGAAAAGTATCGTCATTTTTAAAAGATTCTTTATCAAAATTAGTTGTGATTGGAAATCAGTATCTGTAGGAGGCCACAATGTTGTAAAGGGATTCTGATGAAAAAGAATATACGGTTCAAAGTACTCGTGTATATCACATATTTAAGAATCTAATATGTACTATAAGTGACTACTAAAGATGGAATAACTCCAAATTCTACAGACTCTGTGACAAAGAATGTTGCTTATCGCATCTAGACACCAAATGAAGCTCTCAGTCATAGCTTTGAAAACAGTTTTTTGATTTTCATTTCAGTCATTCCTATGTGTCTCCTCAGAAACATCTTGGATGTAGGCTTATAGTAAACATGGCTGTTTTTTGTGATCCCTAAGATGTAAATGCATGAAATGAAACACATATTAATTGAAAATACTACAAAGTGTCATAATATCACGTTTAGGTACAGCAAGTAAAAGAATACACATAATGATGTGACCCATTCCCTTTAATATAAAATTTAAAATACTCTAAGGAAAAAATAACCTCAAAACAAGACACTGTGAAATAATTTATTGACCAAACTCTTAAAAATATTTGGGACTTCAGATAGCCAAAGCAAGGGAAAAAAACGTTTAACTGGATACAGGAGCAATAGGTACATAGAATTTCACAACAGGTCACATGCAGATAGAGGTTCTCAGATTGTTAACATGAACATATTCCCACATTTAAAATGTGACATAATTAATTATACTTATAATGAGAATTGTCTTCTAATATAGTAGGCAAACCATAGTGAAAGGATCTGGATATTTAAAATGCATAAGCACAAAACTCAGTAACATGAGTAGAACTGCATTTTAGAAAATTCTTAATGACCCATAACTCAGTGTCTATGAAATGGATTGTCAGGATATTTCACTTTGGTAAAGCAAATGTGTTTGGGCAAATGAAGATGACAGTGTGGTGAGTGAGAACTTATCAGGATGTTTGTTGACTGAAGAATTAGAATATATGTGAGAAATGACCCTTTCTAAAGAAAGAAGAGGTGAAACACACTTGGTTTGCAGGAGAGAAAGAAGAAAATTTGCATACAGTATATTGTGCTATAACCTCATTTTTCTACCTAACCTGCCCTGCCCACCATTCGACCTGATGGGCATATGCCAAAACCCTAGGAACTGAGAACTGTAAACTCTCTCAGTAACTCAAAAGAAACATTTCTCATATTAAAATATCTTTAAAGTCAGATAGTTCACATTACTTCATGACTCCCTCCACCCCTTCTCTAAGATAACGACTCTAAATTTATTTTTTATATCGTGGAAGAGGTTAGTGAATACTATCTTGAATGGATATCAGTAAACTTCTATTCTTTTTTCATGAAGTTGAAGTTATAGTATTCAATATTTCACCAAAGAAATGAATTACACTAATATTAATAGATTTTCAAATGTTAAGCAAACCTTGCAATCATAGGATGAACTTTATTTGGTAATGATGTATTAACCCATTTTGTATTGCTTGATACTGTTTGCTAATATCTTTTCATATGTATAATTTGGTTCTGTTTCTATTGACTGATTATGTTCCTCATTAGGTATCACATTGATACGTACTTCTTTCATGTCTATTAAGTTTTGTGTTCGTGCTTAACATTGTCACACTATGCATTGAGTGCCTAAATTATATTCCTTTTAGAATTTATCATTTTATTTGACTAACATTTAATTTATTTGTGTAGCATCTTGATCTTTTCTAGGCTTGACTTAAAATTTTTTTTTGAGATATAACAAACATCCTGTAAAATCTAATTCTTTAAAGTATAGAATTCAGTGAATTTTAGTATATTCTAAAGCTATATAACCATCAGCAATATCAAACATTTTCATCACCCCCCAAAGCAAATGTCATACCCATTAGCAGCCATTTCTCCTCCCTCCCGCAGTCTTTGGCAAACACTCACCTTTCTGTCTCTATATATTTACCTATTCTGGACATACTATGTAAATGTAATTGTACCATCTGTGGCCTTTTATGTTTGATTTTTTACATAATATGTTTCAAGGGTCATCCGTGTTATAGCATATATCAGTATATCATTACTATTTATGGCTAAATACTATTCCATTGTATGGATATATGAAATTGTGTTTATCCATTCATCAATTCATAGGCATTTGGCTTGTTTCTGCCTTTCAGCTATTATGAATAAGCTGCTATTAAAACCTGTGTGCAAGTTATTTGTGTGAGCATATGATTTCTATCCTCTTGGGTGTATATCTAGGGATAGATATGATGGGTCATATGATAATTTTGTTTAACATTGTTAGGAATGGCCAAACTGTTTTCCAAAGTGGTGGCACCATTTTACATTCCCACCAACAATGCAGAGGATTCCAATTGCCCATCCTCATCAACAGTTGTTATGTCTTATTGATCAGAGCTATCCTAGTGTCTGTGAAGTGGTATCTCATATGATTTATATTTCCTTAATAAGTAATGATGTTGAACATATCGTCATGTGTGTATTGGTTATTTGTATACTTCTTTGGAGAAATAGCCATTCAGATCCTTTGACCATTTTCCAATTGGGTTGTCTTTCTTATTGTTGAGCTGTAAGAGCTCTTTATATATTATAGATGAGTCCTTTAAGTATATGATTTGCAAATACTCTCTTCCATTATCTGAGTTGTCTGTTCACTTTCTTGATTGTGTCCCTGGTTACAACCTCCAGTACAATATTGCAGAGAAGTAGTGAGAATAAACACCCTTGTCTCGTTCCTGATCTTAACAGGAACACTTTCAGTCTTTTGCCATTGAGTACGTTGTTAGCTATGGGTTTTTCATAGATGCTCTATATAAGACTGAGAATGTTCCTTTGTATTCCTAGCATATAGAGTGATTTCATAAGGAAAGAGTGCTGACTTTTTTGTCAAATGCTTTGTTGTTGTCTATTGAGATAATTTGGTTTTTTGTTCTATTTTTGCCTATTAATATGGCACATTAATTGATTGATTTTCTTCTGTTGAAGTGACCTTGTACTCCTGCTAAACACTTCTTGGCCATGGTATATAATGCTTTTTTTTTTTAAATAAATTTATTTATTCATTTATTTATTTTTGGCTGTGTTGGGTCTTCGTTTCTGTGCGAGGGCTTTCTCTAGTTGTGGCAAGCGGGGGCTACTCTTCATCGCGGTGCGTGGGCCTCTCACTGTCGCGGCCTCTCTTGCTGCGGAGCACAGGCTCCAGATGCACAGAGCTCAGTATTTGTGGCTCACGGGCCCAGTTGCTCCGTGGCACGTGGGATCTTCCCAGATCAGGGCTCGAACGTGTGTCCCCTGCATTGGCAGGCAGACTCTCAACCACTGCGCCACCAGGGAAGCCCTATAATGCTTTTTATATGTTGCTGGATGCAGTTTGCTCATATTTTGTGAATGATAATTGTGTCTATATTCTTACATGACATTGATCTGTGATTTGTTTGCTTTTTGATGTGTTTGTTTGGTTTTGGTATAAATATAATACTGACCTCATAGAATGAGTTGGTTAGTGATCCTTCCTCTTTTATTATTTGGAAAGTTCTTTAAATATTTGGTAGAATTCAATAGTGTATCCATCTAGGTCTGGGCTTTCTTTTGTTGGATGTCTTTATATTACTGACTATTTCTTTGCTTATTATATTTCTAGTCAGATTATCTATTTATTCTTGTCAGTTTCTGTAGTTTGTATCATGCTCACAATTTGTTCATTTCATCTAAATTATCTAATTTCTTAGCATATATTTCTTCATAGTGTTTTCTTATCCTTTTTATTTCTGCAAGACTGATAGTAATCTCTCCTCATTTATTCCTGACTTCAGTAATTTGACCCTTCTTCTCTATTTTTTCCCTTTGGTTTATTTAACAGAGGTTTCTCAAACCTTTTTAATTAATTTACTTGGTTTTGTTAAAATCTCCATAGTTTTTCTACTATCTATTTTATTTATTTCTACCTAATTTTTTAGTATTTTCTTCCTTCTGTTTCTTTGGGTTTAGTTTGCTATTCTTTTTATACTTCCTTAGGGATGAATGTTAGATTATTGATATAAGATCTTTCTTCTTTTTCGATATAGACATTTACAGCTATAAATTCTCCTCCAACCACTACTTTGGCTTTATCCCATATGTTCTTCTATGTTGTATTTTCATATTTATTTGCCTCAAAACATTTTACAATTTCCATTGTAATTTTTTTTGGTATCACTGTTTATTTAGGACTGTGTGGTTTAATTGCCACATATTTGAGAATATCTCAAACTTCCTTCTGTTATTGATTTTATTTCATTTCATTGAGGTTGATATCTTGTTTCATTTCAATCCTTTTATATTTAATGAGGCTTGTTTTATAGCCTAACATTTAGTCTATCTGGACAATGTTCTATATGTACTTGAGAAGAATGTATATTCTGCTGTTGTTCTATATATGTATACTCTGTGGAGTGTTCTATACATGTCTTTAGGTCTAAATGGTTTATAGTTGTTACTCAAATCTCCTACTTCTTTACTGATCTTATGTTTATCATTCTATCCATTTTTGAAATTGGAATGTTAAAGTTTTGAGCTAACATTGTTGAATAGCTGTTTCTCACTCTATTTCTATCAGTTTTGTTTCATATATTTTGGGTCTTCGTTGTTAGGTGTTGTTAGGTTTACAATTTTTATATCTTTTTGAAGGATTTACCCTTACCCTTTTATCATTATAACTTGTATTTCTTTTTCTATAGTAACAATTTTTTTCTTAATGTTTATTTTGCCTAATGTTATTATAACCCCTTCAGCTCTCTTTTGCTATCATTACCATGGTCTATCATTTTCCATCCTTCTATTTTCAAGCTTTATGTTAGTTTGAATCTAAACTGTGTCTCTGATAGAAGGCATATAGTTGGATAGTGTTTTTTCATTCATTCATTTTTATTTAATCTGTCTTTCTCCCCTTTCCACCTCCATTAGCACCTTTGGTATGTTAAATTTTAATTTAATCCTCAGATTACAATTAATTTCTTAATTTACAATAATCTAGTTCTTATTAAGACCAAATTAGTTACAATTTCAATAGTTGACAAAAATTTTAATGTATATCACTTTATCCTCTCTACTTCCTCTATTTTTTTGCAAATTATATTTTTATACATTGTAGGTCAGTAGATATATATTTATAATTATTTATACAGTTGTATTTTTGTTTATTTTTTATCTTTATTTTTTAAATAGACTGTTAGAACAGTTTTAGGTTTATAGCAAAATTGAGTGGATATTACAAAGGGATTTATAATTATTGCTTTATGCAGTTGTATTTTAGGTCAAATAGCAGAGAAAAAGTATTACTAACAAAAAATACATTGTACCCTCTTTTATGTTTACATATTAGTTATTTTTAAACCTGTATTTTATTTTTTCATATAGATTCAAGATATCATCTATTGTCTTTTCAATGCTATATGTCAATTATATTTCCATAAAATAAATGAATAAATTACTGGAATTTAGGGCCCAGTCTATGTAGTTCTCTGTATCTTAGAGAAATAGAATAGTGAATGCAAATTACCACATTTAATTTCTTATGTGTTTGCTGAATAAATTAATAAATTGCTTTATGATATTTTCAACTGTTATTGATAATTTAGAAAATTCGAGTGAGAAAATGTTTCTGTATGGTTTATATGCTTGCCTTATGCAAATAAGTATAGTTAAAATAAACTCTGTGGAATTATGAACAGACAAACAGAAGGATGGCTAAACAAATATGATATGTAACAACCATCAGATATCTGCAACTAGAAGTCTGTAGTAATTTATAATAATATATTTTTAAATGATTTCAAAATTAAAAAGAGTTTTAGGGATGAAACACAATAACTTTAATATTTTGACATTGAAAATCTACTGTGTAAGCTATTTATGAAAGTATTTAAAAGGACTGGGATAATGTAAAATGACAACAATAATGTAGTAAAGTAACCCTCAGAATTTCAGGTAAAATTGGAATGGCCAATTTATGTCATCAATTGCAATTAGTTGGAATTAATTATATAACTTATTGTAAAAAAAACAATATGCTACTTTATAATCCTAAAATTAATACATTTTTAATGTAACTACTGCTTTAAGGTCAAAACTTAACTGAGGTATTTAATTGGAAATATTGGAACATGTACCTGGACACATTTGGTACAATATTGATCTTAAACCATTTAATTAGACACTTTTATTATATAACAAAATTACATAATAGCATACCTTCCTAATTTTCTCAGGTCATCTTATTTTTCTTTATCTTTGGTTTCTCATTCTGAAATTAATTTTTCTGACCAGTCTTAAATTATCACACTTTGAAATACTAAAATATTTTTTCTGGAGACACAAAAAGTCAATAAATATTTGACATAAAGTACTGCTTTTCTATTCAAATGAATTTTGGTCATAAATAAAAGTGTTAAAATAAGCTCTCTGATGCTCTAAAATAAGCGTGTTTAGTGTGTTTAAAGTTTGCCACCAACTTCATCCCCATGGTTTTCAGGTATTTTACTACTAAAAGAGAAAATTAGTTAAAGGTATTGTTTTGATAGTTTAAGCTGTCCCAATTTTTAAAGACCAAGGGCTTCACCTGAAGGTTGCAGTCTTTGTTTCAACATAATCAGCAATCACAATATGCAGAATTCCCTTCCTAAGATAATAAATGGATTTCCTTCTAAGGGTTTTATCTTCTTGCTGTCTATTACCTGCCATCTGAACCCCATACTTTGGAACTCATTCTCATTTACCAGGCACTTGGCCTAGTTTCACGAGCACCTCTCATTCAAACTTTGTTTTCTTGCTGTATGACCATTAGTTTCCTAGGTTGTCACAATTCTAGGTGTCACAGATTCTAGGTATCTGTGTAGATCTTCAGTGCCCACCTATTATTCCTTCAACTTACATTAAGAACCTGACTTCACATCATTACAAACCTCCAACTGTGGTCCCTGCAAAGATTTTCTGGGTCAAAACTTCAGGGCATCAAGCCCCTGCTTTAGTGTTCTTCCTGGTTATACTCTTCTATACACATTCTCTTTGCAGGCTTTGACCAAGGTCTCCTGCTTCCTACCCTCCTATATCTTTTTACTATCTTCCCTTTTGTAATGGAAATACAACTGTAGAAATAAATTGTTATTATTTAAGCCATATATATGATTATCTGACTCCCCTACTCCATATCATAAACATAAATCTCTTTCTCAGTTTCTCCACTGAATGTTTGCACAAGATGTTAACTGTGTTTCTCTATTATTAGTTTCCTTATTTCCATTTGTAATTGTTCAGTAATATAAATAGCATAATGAGTTAGTCAGTGTTTATTGAGTAACAATAATTTGATCAGAACTGTGTCGAAACAGGGAGATTGAAAAAAACAGTTTAAGGTGTGACAGTTAACAAATGACTAACAAAGTGTATGACTGGGGGATGAGTAAGGGAATGTCATTTCTTTTACTCTCTTTTTCATTCCCTCTTTTTTTCCAGGAAAAGCTAGGTTTTGCCAAGAAAGTACAAAAGCAAGCCGTGGGAATATTTTACAGTGGTAAAGATTTGCACACACATTATAAACCAGGAAACATTTTCAGAGTTTGCTATTTATCTACCCAAGGTTATAACTAGAGGTTTACCTTAGGGATTCAAGTTTTCTCATTTTATAATATCATTTTATTAGATATAATTAAGTGAATATTTAAAACCATGCATTTGCTCCCTAAAAATTATATGAGGTTTATGGAGGTAGAAAATCATGAATAATACAAAACATGTACATTACTTTTATTCTAATAAATGTGGCTATTTCAATAGTTTAGCCATGAAAAAAGAAGAAGAATAGTTATGAACATTTTAAGAAACCTAGAATCTGGTTATTTTATATATTTTCCACTTAAAAAAACATATAGTAAGTACTTAATATGTTCCAGGCATAATTCTGCATGAATTAACTGTATGCACATTTTATTAAGGAGCTTTAATTAGTTTTCACATTTTATTGAGGAGGAAACTAAAATACAGGGAAGTTAAGTAACAATGCTTTATCTATTTTACAGTCCACATAAAATCAATAATCAAGCTAGGACTGATACAGTTTTAAAACTGAGTAAGATCATGTGTTTAATTTGATATTTTTGAAATATGTTTTCATAACTCATTAATTCTATTATTTTGATATTAGAGGAAGTACTAAAAGTTCTATAAACTATGAAATACAGAATAGTTTTTTTTTTTCCCCTCTCATTTGGTTTACAGCATAGCCCTGAGTTAGAAGCTCAAAGCCTTTCACCTATATCATGTAATATGCTACTTTTTAATATTTCTGTGTGTATTACTAATTTCTTTCATTTACTGATAATGCAAAAGTTAACTCAATTTTTTACATTTCATGTCCAACATGTAATTAAAATGTAATAATGACTTCAGACATATTATAGGCATATATCTATACAGAGTAAAGAAAGTAGGATATGGATATGACTTTTCTTAAATTTCCCCTTCAAGAGAAATTCTAGCTTTACCATCTTATATTCTTAACTCACTTCCATTTTTCATATTATTTTAGTTTTTTGCTTTGATATTGTTATTTCACTTTTGACTTGAAAAATGCATATTCATGTTTAAATGTTTATCTTAGTTGTACCAAACTACACCTATTATTGGTTTCATTAGGTGCCGTAAATAACATAATTATATTCTAAAGACAGTGTTGTTTTCTGATTGACTTTTATGACATCCTTCAAAATTGTTTAGCATCCTGTTTGTTCCAATATCAAATTCTCTCCTTTGTCCAGAACATTCTTTCCACTTGCCTCCTTGACTTCCTCTCACACATTGCCCTCTATTATGTATAAGTACATATATGACTGATTACAATTATACTTTCCACTACCAAACACTTCCCTACTACTTCCTTCATGGATGGGCCACATAATCTATTTTTCTTACTGTTTTGTAGTGATCTATCTTGCACCCTGGCAAGTACATATCAAGATTTTTCTAAATGAAGTAAAATATTTTCTTTTATAAAATAGTAAAAACATCGCTGATTATTTTGGGTGTGGAGGATTCAACTTTCATACATAAATGCAGTTTCTAAAAAATATTCCCTCTAGTTAATATTCTCTTTAAATATGTTTTGAATGTTATATATCACGTATATTTGCATATCATGGCTCTAGTTAATGCCAACTTTTTGACAATACAAACTGCCTTGCATTTCATTTTTATGCATGTGCTCCACTGCATTTTACAAAATAAGCATACTAATCTGTCTTAAAATGACACATAGCATATTTTTATTCCCTTCAGCAACTTTGTTGAGATACATTTTAAATCTTCTTTTAATTTATATTTAATTTTATTCTTAGCATTTACAATGGACTTTCCCCTGAAATAATACAATTCATACCATACTTAAACTTCCTGATAATATTATTTAAGCATTTTTGTAATATAAGGTGGCATTAATATAATCTACAAAAGAGTAAATGTGGAAAGCGTCAAAGGACAGTGAAAGTAGATATAGTATTATATGTTTCTTTTATATTTCTAAATGTACCCTGTATATGCCAAATACTTCAGAGAAAATAAGAACTGTTTTGTAGATTAAGTGAAAAGTCACACTGTCAGAAAAAATGTGTCTTTGAGTAATTTTCACCTAGCCTAAATACGTGAAATGGACCGTGGCTTTATACTACAATGTGCAAAGGACAAATAAATTTTATTTCTTACAGTCAGTAAATTAAAATGTAGGGAATTTTCCATTAAGGTGATGAAGTAAATGTGCTTTTTCTGCAATTTTTCTCTCTGGAACAAGCAAAAATGTGACAGAAAGAATGAAAAATTTAAATGAAGAAAATATCTTAATGAAATTAGAGATAGCCAGCACCCCTAGTCACTTGAATAATGTAAAAAGATACTCCAGATAAACTGAAATTTGGACCAAATTGAGAGAGAGAAGAAAAACCTTAAATCTACCTCTCCAATTTTGGGGTGGCAAATAATAATGGTAGAAAATAGGCAGCATAACCTTAAAGGAACCAAACAGTGATTATTTATTCATTCATCATTGATTCATTGATTCATTCATTCATTCATTTTTTATGGAGCAGCAGGATTGTGGGCATGGATGACTGTGGTAACGTCTTGCAGCTCTGCTGCATTTTAGAAGGTGGTAAACTAGGGAATGTTGAAATGAAAAGGTAAATAATGTAGAAGATACTAATGGAATTAGTATCTAATTCCATTTGTATCTAATGGATACTAATGGAATTAGATACTAATGGATACTAATGAAATTAAACAGGGATAGTAGGTGACAGTCACTTCTGCAGCAGCTTCCCAGGGTCAATTTATGTGAAATAAATGACAATTCCAAGAGAGTGAATATGGGGACTCTGTAAGGTAAACTATATTCTTGCTTACTCTGAAGGAAAAATTATACAATGTAGTTGAACCATTTGTAAATATCTTCGCCTTTAATTTGATTATTTTTCTGCTGCTACTTTTGCTTTTGTTTGACTCATCTGTTTGTACAGTACTTTATCTGAAGGGCTTTTTGTTTTATCTTAGATGTTCTTTTATCTGTTTAATATTAAAGGAGGGTCTCCATAGATCATGAATCAAGATATAGACCACCAGAGCTTCCTTCGTATCCAATCTAAGCTGGCCTAAATATTAATGGCTGGATGACTTACTAGGCTGGTGAATGACAGTAAAAAGAGATTGGTCAAACTTTGCTTTGGAACACTCCTTGCCTAAATTCATTAAATAAGTTCACTTTCTTTTGTTTAAGTTTGGGGGACAAGAATGGTCCAACCACTGAACCTAGACCCTACTTATTCTCTGAGTGGCAAGACAAAATTTATAAACACATAGTTTTGACTGACTTGAGGCCTTTTGGTATCCTTTTCCTGTTTGTCATGTGTTTGTCTATTTCAAAGTTGCTACCTCCTACTGAAAGACCTCACACTTCCTGTATGAAGTCTCACTATAATCCTAAACTTGTTTTGGGAAAAAACTATAGATATAGATAAACTAAACCTAACATTGGGCATATGGGGAACTCTAGACATGTTAGAATTAACAAATTAATACATTTAGAGGAAACCTAGAAATTCAATAAAAGGGTATTTAAAAATTAATAATCAACTTTATTTATATATTTTGTTTAACATCTTTATTGGAGTATAATTGCATTACAATGCTGTGGTATTTACTATTGTATAACAAAGTGAATCAGCTATACATATACATATATCCCCATATCCCCTCTCTCTTGCATCTCCCTCACAACCTCCATATCCCACCCCTCTAGGTGGACACAAAGCACCAAGCTGATCTCCCTGTGCTATGCGGCTTCTTCCCACTAGCTAACTACTTTATATTTGGTAGTGTATATGTGTCAATGTCACTATCTCACTTCGTCCCAGCTTGCCCTTCCCCCTCCCAGTGTCCTCAAGTCCAATCTCTATGTCTGTGTCTTTATTCCTGTCCTGCCGCTAGGCTCATCAGAACCATTATTTATATATGTTTTTAGATTCTATATATATGTGTTAGCATACGATATTTGTTTTTATCTTTCTGCCTTATTTCACTATGTATGACAAACTCTTGGTCCATCCACCTCACTACAAATAACTCAATTTCATTTCTTTCTATGGCTGAGTAATATTCCATTGTATATATGCACCTCATCTTCTTTATCCGTTCATCTGTCAGTGAACACTTAGGTTGCTTCCATATCCTGGTTATTGTAAATAGTGCTGCAGTGAATATTGTGGTACATGACTCTTTCTGAATTATGGTTTTCTTGGGGTATGTGCCCAGTAGTGGGATTGCTGGGTCATATGATAGTTCTATTTTTTATTTTTTAAGGAACTTCCATACTGTTCTCCACAGTGGCTCTATCAATTTACATTCCCACCAACAATGCAAGAGGGTTCTCTTTTCTCCACACCCTCTCCAGCATTTTTTGTTTGTAGATTTTTTGATGCTGGTCATTCTGACCAGTGTGAGATAGATGATACCTCATTGTAGTTTTTTGTTTGTTTGTTTTGTTTTGTTTTTTGCGGTACGCGGGCCTCTCACTGTTGTGGCCTCTCCCGTTGCGGAGCACAGGCTCTGGACGCGCAGGCTCAGCAACCATGGCTCACAGGCCCAGCCGCTGTGCGGCATGGGGGATCCTCCCAGACTGGGGCACGAACCCGTGTCCCCTGCATCGGCAGGCAGACTCTCAACCACTGCGCCACCAGGGAAGCCCCCTCACTGTAGTTTTGATTTGCATTTCTCTAGTGATTAGTGATGCTGAGCATCTTTTCATGTGTTTGTTGGCAATCTGTGTATCTTCTTTGGAGAAATTTCTATTTAGGCCTTCTGCCCATTTTTTGATTAGGTTCTTTGTTTTTTGATACTGAGCTGCATGAGCTGATTCTGTATTTTGGAGATTAATCCTTTGTCACTTGCTTCATTTGCAAATATTTTCTGCCATTCTGAGGGTTGTCTTTTTGTCTTGATTATGGTTTCCTTTGCTGTGCAAAAGCTTTTAAGTTTCACTAGGTCCCATTTGTTTATTTTTGTTTTTATTCCCATTTCTTTAGGAGGTGGGTAAAAAAGGATCTTGCTATGATTTATGTCATAGAGTGTTCTGCCTATGTTTTCCTCTAAAAGTTTTATAGTGTCTGGCCTTACATTTAGATCTTTAATATATTTTGAGTTTATTTTTGTGTATGGTGTTAGGGAGTGTTCTAAGTTCATTCTTTTACATGTAGCTGTCCAGTTTTCCCAGCACCACTTATTGAAGAGACTGTCTTTTCTCCACTGTATATTCTTGCCTCCTTTATCAAAGATAAGGTGACCATATGCGCATGGGTTTATGTCTGGGCTTTCTATCCTGTTCCATTAATCTATATTTCTGTTATTATGCCAGTACCATACTGTCTTGATTACAATAGCTTTGTAGTATAGTCTGAAGTCAGGGAGCCTGATTCCTCCAGCTCCATTTTTCTTTCTCAAAATTGCTTTGGCTATTTGGGGTGTTTTGCATTTCCATAAATATTGTGAAATTTTTTGTTCTAGTTCTGTGAAGAATGCCAGTGGTACTTTGATAGGGATTTCATTGAATCTGTTGATTGCTTTACATAGTATAGTCACTTTCACAATGTTGATTCTTCCAATCCAAGAACATGGTATATCTCTCCATCTGTTTGTGTCATCTTTAATTTCTTTCATCAGTGCCTTATAGTTTTCTGCCTACAGGTAATTTGTCTCCTTAGGTAGGTTTACTCCTAGGTATTTTATTCTTTTTATTGCAAAGGTAAATGGGAATGTTTCCTTAATTCCTCTTTCAGATTTTTCATCATTAGTGTATAGGAATGCAAGACATTTCTGTGCATTAATTTCGTATCCTGCTACTTTACCAGATTCATTGATTAGCTCTAATAGTTTTCTGGTAGTACCTTTAGGATTCTCTATGTATAGTATCATGTCATCTGCAAACAGGGACAGTTTTACTTCTTCTTTTCTGATTTGGATTCCTTTTATTTCTTTTTCTTCTCTTATTGCTGTGGCTAAAACTTCCAAAACTGTGTTGAATAATAGTGGTAAGTGAAGGCAACCTTGTTTTGTTCCTGATCTTAGTGGAAATGATTTCAGTTTTTCACCATTGAGAATGATGTCGGCTGTGGGTTTGTCATATATGACCTTGATTATGTTGAGGTAAGTTCTCTCTATGCCTACTTTCTGGAGGGTTTTTATCATAAATCAGTGTTGAATTTTGTCAAAAGCTTTTTCTGCATCTATTGAGAGTATCATATGGCTTTTGTCCTTCAATTTGTCAATATGGTGTATCACATTGATTGATTTGCGTATATTGAAGAATCCTTGCACTACTGGGATAAACCCCACTTGATCATGGTGTGTAATCCTTTTAATGTGCTGTTGGATTCTGTTTGCTAGTATTTTGTTGAGGATTTTTGCATCTGTTTTCATCAGTGATATTGCCTGTACTTTTCTTTTTTTGTGACATCCTTGTCTGGTTTTGGTATCAGGGTGATGGTAGCCTTGTAGAATGAGTTTGGGAGTGTTTCTCCCTCTGCTATATTTTGGAAGAGTTTGAGAAGGATAGGTGTTAGCTCTTCTCTAAATGTTTGATAGAATTTGCCTGTGAAGCCATCTGGTCCTGGGCTTTTTTTTTGTTGGAAGATTTTTAATCACAATTTCAATTTCAGTGCTTGTAATTGGACTATTTATATCTTCTATTTCTTCCTGGTTCAATCTCAGAAGGTTTTGCTTTTCTAGGAATTTGTCCATTTCTTCCAGGTTGTCCATTTTATTGTCATATAGCTGCTTGTAGTAATATCTCATGATCCTTTGTGTTTCTGCAGTGTCAGTTGTTACTTCCCCTTTTTCATTTCTAATTCTGTTGATTTGAATCTTCTCCCTTTTTTTCTTCATGAGTCTCGCTAATGGTTTATCAATTTTGTTTATCTTCTCAAAGAACCAGCTTTTAGTTATATTAATCTTTGCTACTGTTTCCTTCATTTATATCTGTTGTGATCTTTATGATTTCTTTCCTTCTGCTAACTTTGGGAGTTTTTTGTTCTTCTTTCTCTAATTGCTTTAGATGTAAGGTCAGGTTGTTTATTTGGGATATTTCTTGTTTCTTTAGGTAGGATTGTATTGCTATAAACTTCCCTCTTAGAACTGCGCTTGCTGCATCCCATAGGTTTTAGGTTGTTGTGTTTTCTTTGTCATATTCTTCTAGGTATTTTTTGATTTCCTCAGTGTTCTCTTGGCTGTTTAGCCTCCATGTGTTCGTATTTTTTACAGTTATTTTCCTGTAATTGATATCTCGTCTCATAGCGTTGTGGTCAGAAAAGATACTTGGTATGATTTCAGTTTTCTTAAATTTTCCAAGGCTTGATTTGTGACCCCAGATTTGATCTATCATGGAGAATGTTCCATGAGCACTTGAGAAGAAAGTGTAATCTGTTGTTTTTGGATGGAATGTCCTGTAAATATCAGTTAAGTCCATCTTGTCTAATGTGTCATTAAAAGCTTGTGTTTCCTTATTTATTTTCATTTTGGATGATCTGTCCATTGGTGAAAGTGGGGTGTTAAATTCCCCTACTAGGATTGTGTTGCTGTCGATTTCCCCTTTTATGGCTGTTAGCATTTGCCTTATGTATTGTGGTGCTCCTATGTTGCATGCATAAATATTTACAATTGTTATATTTTCTTCTTGGATTGATCCCTTGATCATTATGTAATGTCCTTCTTTGTCTTTTATAATAGTCTTTATTTTAAAGTCTTTTTTGTCTGGTATGAGAATTGTGACTCCAGCTTTCTTTTGATTTCCATTTCCATGGAATATGTTTTTTTTTTTCCCCTCATTTTCAGTCTGTATGTGTCCCTAGGTCTGAAGCAGATTTCTTTTAGACAGCATATATATGGGTCTTCAATTTATGTCAGTTCAGCCAGTCTATGTCTTTTGGTTGGAGCATGTAATCCATTTACATTTAAGGTAATTATCAATATGTATGTCCCTATTACCATTTTCTTAACTGTTTTGGGTTTGTGTTTGTAGGTTTTTCCTTCTCTTGTGTTTCCTGCCTAAAGAAGTTCCTTTAGCATTTGTTGTAGAGCTGGTTTGGTGGCGCTGAATTCTCTTAGCTTTTGCTTGTCTGTAAAGGTTTTAAGTTCTCCATCAAATCTGAATGAGATCCTTGCTGAGTACAGTAATCTTGGTTGTAGGTTTTACCCTTTCATCACTTTAAATATGTCCTGCCACTCCCTTCTGGCTTGCAGAGTTTCTGCTGAAAGATCAGCTCTTACCCTTATGGGGATTCCCTTGTATGTTATTTGTTGTTTTTCCCTTGCTGCTTTTAATATGTTTTCTTTGTATTTAATTTTTGATAGTTTGATTAATATGTGTCTTGGCGTGGTTCTCCTTGGACTTATCCTGTGTGGGTCTCTGCTCTTCCTGGACTTCATTGACTATTTCTTTTCCTATATTAGGGAAGTTTTCAACTCTAATCTCTTCAAATATTTTCTCATACCCTTTCTTTTTCTCTTCTTCTTCTGGGACCCCTATAATTTGAATGTTGGTGTGTTTAATGTTGTTCCAGTGGTCTCTGAGACTGTCCTAAATTTTTTTCGTTTTGTTTTCTTTATTCTTCTCTGCAATAGTTATTTCCACTCTTTTATCTTCCAGGTCACTTATCCGTTCTTCTGTCTCAGTTATTCTGCTATTGACTTCTTCTAGAGAATTTTAAATTTCACTTATTTTGTTGTTCATCATTGTTTGTTTGCTCTTTAGTTCTTCTAGGTCCTTATTAAATGTTTCTTGTATTTTCTCCATTCTACTTCCAAGATTTTGGATTATCTTTACTATCACTACTCTGAATTCTTTTTCAGGTAGACTGCATATTTCCTCTTCTTTTGTTTTGTCTGGTGTGTTTTTACTTTGCTCCTTCATCTGCTGCATATTTCTCCATCTTCTCAGTTTGCTTAACTTACTCTGTTTGGGGTCTTGTTTTCGCAGGCTGCAGGTTCGTTGTTCCCGTGGATTTTGATGTCTGCCCACAGTGGGTAAGATTGGTTCAATGCGTTGTGTAGGCTTCCCGGTGGAGGGAACTGGTGCCTGTATTCTGGTGGATGAGGCTGGATCTTGTCTTTCTCGTGGGCATGGCCACTTCCAGTGGTGTGTTTTGGGGTGTTTGTGACCTTATTATGATTTTAGGCAGCCTCTCTGCTAATGGGTGTTCCTGTCTTGCTAGTTGTTTGGCATGGAGTGTTCAGCACTTGAGCCTGCTGGCTATTGAGTGGAGCTGGTTCTTAGTGTTGAGATGGAGATCTGTGGGAGAGCTCTCGCTGATTGATATAACCTGGGGCCAGGAGGTCTCTGGTGGTCCAATATCCTGAACTAAGCTCTCCACCTCAGAGGCTCAGGACTGCCACCAAGCCAGAGCACCAAGACCCTGTCAGCCCCATGGCTGATAGCGATAAGAGGAATAGGGGGAAGCCCCGCTCCCAGACACTGTGCAGCCATTAGGTCCTCATGTCTCCACCACGCTGGAAGCGATGCTCCTCCGTGCACTCCAGCTCTGCCTCTTCACTCCCCCTGCCTCTAAAAAAGTGCACCACTCCTTCACTCAGTTTCTTCTTGGTTCCCCTGGCTCTGACAACCCGGACAGAGAAGGCTCCTGCCACATGATGTTCAGACTCAGAATGTCTTCACTTGAGCCCAGGGCTGGCTAAGTTTTGTTTTTTTCAATTTCTTTCCAATTCACATACTTCCTATCATCATAACAAAAAAACATTCCACAATAAATATTTTTGATAATTTTCTAGAGAGACAGAAGGGAAAAGCTTTTGGAGTTTCTTATTGGACAAGCCCCATCTGGTGCTCTTACCATTTGCTTGGACTGTGAACATTTTATGAGTTACAGCATCTGTCAATTAGCACTGTAAAATCCACAGATGGATTCTGGTATTTCATAGCATGCTGCTGCCAAGGGTATACTTTAAATTCATATATGCCCTCTTCACCAGCCAATATACTTCTATCAAAATAAGAAAAGAACTATTACCTAAATCACATATGTAACTGAAATTGAAGGATCTCAATGCTAACTCTCTAAGGCAAGAGGATGTACAGTGCCCTAAGGAAAAGGTAAAGGCCAGTGGATGGCTGAAAAAGAAATGTTAGAGAAGGATTCACACATTATAAATAGGTAATCATATAATTTATTGTCTAAACTTAGGTATTTTTGAGAGAGAAACAGAATGCTATTAATTATTATGCCAAGATAACAGGCATAAACTAGACTATCTTGCAACCTAATTTTGATGTCTGTTAGTGAGGCAGTGTACAGTATTAAGGGATTAAGGCTAGTAATAAGAAGAAAGTGCATATCAAATACTTGAGGTCTCCTTAGTTATCCATGTTTTAAAGACATTTAGGATTATTAAGACTCATATGTATGCTTGCAGTGAGCATTTATTGTTTGCTTCTGTAGCATCCATGTGCCTTACTTCCATTATAGCCCTACATTTTGTTTGTGTAGTGACATCTCCCATATTTAAGTTCACAAGATCTGGTGGAGCTTCACTCCAAATTTTTATAGGCCAAAGTTGTTTGAAATTGAAAAATTATGCACCAGAATAATTTCAGTTTCAATGTTTTGTTTGTTTCTTTGTTGATACCTTACTGGAGAAATGTCAGACAAACATTTTGCTCATTAACATGTGAATGAATAAGAAAAGGAAAGGGTAGGTAGGGAGGTATAAAGAAATCTAGTCCAATCTTACTCTTTTATTCTATAAAGCTTCTCTCATTTCTACCAACTGGCTATCTATTCATTTGTAGTTTACTATTCTGATGATATGGGACATATCTCTTGTTTTCTTCAATTGAAGAAATTCTCTGGTTTTCTTCAATTGAAATATTGAGAACTTGACTTCTGTTATTTATGCCCATAACTCACATTTAGACTAGAAACAGAAATTAGTATCGAGCTTATATCTATGTCTAGTTTGATTTAACTCTTTTGTAGTACTTTTTTTATTCCTGATATTCAATATAATACTCTTCGAAAATTAGACTTCTTGTTATAAATAATGCAAATAAATAAGACATGGATCAGTTTAAAATGCATAGAATTTTATGGATAAAAATTAGTGAATTGCCTATTTACTACTAGGCAGGAACTTCAAGTTCACATTGGTCAAAAGGAGACATAAAATACAGCCTAAAATTCTTATTTCACCATCCTCAACTTCCACTACTTAACACAGCATGTGATTATATTTTCTAAAAGTTTTAACTTTTAGAAAATATTAACTAAACTATTTTTATTTAGTTAATATTGTTTTCTAACTTATGCATGTCACAATACTTGTCTTCAACAAAATATCATATATATATATATATATATATATATAATGAGTGCTTATAATTTTGTGACAGAATTCACTCTTAAATATAGCTTCCATAAAGAATTATGGACTAAATCAGGCATGCTAAAAATACCATTTTTATTTTGAGGTTATGTATATACATGTCAAAACAACTAGGTGAAAATGTGAAGTACTCAGTCAATCAACCAGTTATATTGTCTACATGATGCCAAAAAGCCAGCTTGATTGATCTATTTCCAGCCAGATGAATTGACTCTATACAGTCAGTGATGTTATCTTTATAAAGAACAAAGTTGATCATATCATATCTCTGCTTAACAATCTGTCCATAATTTGTAGGATAAAATTCAAAATCCTTAGCTTGACAAAAAAGACCTTTCAAGATCTGCCCACAGTTTGCTCTTCTGACTCTAATGTCCTTTCCACTTTGCCTTAACCATTGTGCTATTATTGATAATTATACTTTCTCCACAACATTCCAGACACTTTCACGATAGTTTTCTGTAGACTTTTCCTATGCTACCATGCTCCACCATTACCTGCTGTATCCACTGACTTGATTCTTTACCCGGAAATTCCTTTATCACTCTTTAAACTGTAGCCTAAAGGTCACAGTGTCAGTTAGGCCTTACCTTGCACCACTGTCTCTGTTCAATTCCATTTGCTCCCATAAAATTTTTCTTTGGGGCATAGGAAACAAATGATTAATGTTATCTGGATGAATATGTAAATTAATAAATTAATAACTTGGTCAGTTATTTATATGTTAGTGACTGAGTCAACATTCCTAAGGTTAATTATGTATCCATGGGCCACTTCCATTTCACTTCACTTAAAAATGTGATATATACCTTCCACTATGTGAAAAATTTTGTAATCAAAGTGGTAGCCTCTTTATGTGAGCTCATCAGTGTTATAAAAAAGTAATCTAGGAAAACCAGTTTTGTTACTATGTTTATTTTTGTTAATGGGCATTTTTACTTAAATCTTCTTATGCTTTAACATACCATTAGTACTTTTTCCTTAATTTTTGTTTCACCATTTTCAACTTTCTTCCACAGTGATTCTGGTACATAAATGGCATACAGAATCCCAGATATAGTTCAATGTATAATGTTGAGGTTTGGGGGAGTAAAAACAAGTTAATTTCATTTATTTTCCCCCCTTGATTTCACAATCAATTTTTTTCACTTGGATGTGAAGCACCAAATTCTCCTGATTTCTTCCTGTCTCACTGGTCACTCCTCTCAGTATCCTTTGAGACTTTTTTCTCACTCCTCACACCTTTTAACACAGGTTTGTCCAAGGGATTAGTCCTTGAATCTCTGTATTCCACACTCACTCTCATGGATCACATCTAGTCTCTTGCCCTAATAAATAAAATTTTATACACTGATAGCTCCAAATTTATCTCTCCAACCCATATCTCTCCCTAAACCCTAGGATCTACTGCCTATACTACATCATTATGTATATGAACAGTAGATATTTTAAACTCAACCTGTTCAAAACTGAACCTTTAATTATCTCCCTCCTCAACACCTGTGTTCTTTCCCACCTTAACTAATGGCCATTTCAATCTTCTAGTTGCTCAGGAAAAGTAAGTAGTTAAATAAGTAAATAGTGAATAAAAGATAGATAAATGATAGATGATAGATAGGTAGGTAGATAAAGTTAGGTAGACAGGCAGAGTTGGAAACATCCTTAAAACTTCTTCTTATATTCCATATACAGGCATACCTCACAGATGTGGGTTTGGTTCCAGACCACTGCAATAAAGTAAATATCATAATAGAGCAATTAATGAATTTTTGGGTTCCCAGTGCATATAAAAGTGATGTTTAATCTATCAACTGTGCAATAGCATTATGTCTAAGAAAACAATATACATATCTTACTTTAAAATATTGCTAAAAAATTTTAACCATCATCTGAGCCTTCAGCAAGTCATAGTAGTCACATCAAAGATCACTGATCACAGATCACTGTAACAAATATAATCATAATGAAAAAGTTTGAAATATTGTGAGAATTGCCAAAATGTGATACATAAAATGAGCAAATGCTGTTGGAAAAATGGCACGAGTAGACTTGCCCGATGCAATGTTGCCACAAACCTTCAGTTTGTAAAAAATTCATTATCTGCAAAACACATTTAAGCAAAGCACACACACACACACACAAAAAAAAAACAAAAACAAAAACAAAAAATGGTGTGCCTGTACAATTCATTGAAGTACATCTCATGTAGTACTACTTCAAACCATCACTATATGGACCTTTACCCAGGGGATGAAAACATCATCATCTCTTAGCTGTATACTTTCAATATACAGCTAAGAGATGATGTTTTCATCCCCTGGGTAAAGGTCCATATAGTGATGGTTTGAAGTAGCCTTTTAACTGGTTTCTGGCTCCCACTTTTACACTCCTATAA
Organism: Grampus griseus; assembly: GCF_964374135.1. NCBI lineage: Eukaryota > Metazoa > Chordata > Mammalia > Artiodactyla > Delphinidae > Grampus > Grampus griseus. The sequence continues at coordinate 93,373,345 of NC_139017.1, read as the reverse complement.
TGTTGTCTCAATCGAGCAGTCAAAGAATCAGATCATGTCACTCTGCTGAGTTCCTTTAATTGCTCCCAATGTGGAGAAAAGGGGACCCTCCTACACTGTTGGTGAGAATGTAAATTGGTATAGCCACTGTGGAGGACAGTATGGAGGTTCCTTAAAAAACTAAAAATAGACCTACTATAGATCCAGCAGTCCCACTCATGGGCATATACCCAGAGAAAACCATAATTCGAAAATATACATGCACCCCAATGTTCATTGCAGCACTATTTACAAGCCAGGACATGGAAGCAACCTAAATGTCCATCAGCAGAGGAATGGATAAAGAAGATGTGGTACATATATATAATGGAATATTACTCAGCAAAAGAACCCCACAAAAAAACAAAATAATGCCATTTGCAGCAACATGGATGGACCTAGAGATTGTCATACTGAGTGAAGTAAGTCAGGCAGAGAAAGACAAATGTATGATATCACTTATATGTGGAATCTAAAAAAAAGGGTACAAATGAACTTATCTACAAAACAAATAGAGTTACAGATGTAGAAAACAAACTTAACCAGGGTTAAGGAGGGGAGGGATAAATTGGAAGACTGGGATTGACATATACACACTACTGTATATAAAATAGATAATTAGTAAAGACCTACTGTATAGCACAAGGAACTCTACACAATACTCTGTAATGACCTGTATGGTAAAAGAATCTAAAAAAGAGTGGATATATGGATATGTATAAATGATTCAATTTGTTGTACACCTGAAACTAACACAACATTGTAAATCAACTATATTCAATAAAAATTATTTAAAAAGAAGTGAACGCCACTGCTCTTAAAATCATCTACTTGGATCTACATTATCTGACACCCCAGTTACCTCTCTGGGCTTTTATCCTTCTTATTCACTTTGTACACTTCACTCCAGCCACAACGACCACCTACCTCTTACTCTGAGATTCCAGCCAGGATCCTGCTTTAGAGCTTCTCTATTTGTTATTTCTTCTACCTGGAAAGCCCTTCCTGCAGCTATACAAATAGCTTGCTCCCATAACATTTTCTTGTTTTTGCTCAAATGTCACATTCTTCTTTTTTACTGAAATATATAATTGAATTACAGTATTATATTAGTTTCAGGTGCATAGCATAGTCATTTGATATTTTTATGCATTATGAAATGATCACCATGATAAGTCTAGTTACCATGTGTCGGCCATACAAAGTTATCACAATATTATTGACTATATTCCTTATGCTGTACATTCCCATGACTTATTTATTTTATAACTGGAAGTTTGTACCTCTTAATCCCCTTCCCCTATTTAGCCCATCCCCCACCCCCTCCTTTGGCAACCATCAGTTTTTTCTCTGTATCTATGAGTCGTTTACTTTCTTTTTTTTTTTTGAGTCCACATACAAGTGAAATCATACAGTATTGCCTTTCTCTGTACTTCAAATGTTACATTCTTAATAAGACCTTCCCTGGCCATGCTGTCTACAAATACAAACCCTTTACCCTCATCTACATATTCCTCTTCCATGTCTTATTTTCCTTGCTGGCTCCCTTCACCTCCTAATATCCTATATAATTCATTTATTTAGTTTATTATCTATCACTCTCGAGTAGAAAGTAAGCTCCACAAATGAAGTTATTTTTGTCTGTTTTGCCAGAAATAAAGTCATATTTGTTAAATGAATATCAGTGATTTTCCTGCAGAAGTTGAACGATAAAATGTGGCTATAATCTTTGACTAAATATGCTTCAGCTCCAAACCTCAATATTTCAAAATAAAGCAAAACTGCAAGTCTCCCTGAAGGGTAATAATATCTAAATTTACCACATGTGAAGTACATCAGAACTCACCCCTTTAAAGAGTAGATTTTACAATCTGAGGAAAAGAAAGGCACATGTTCAGTTCCTTCTCCTAAACATGTTAATAAACGTATCATTTCTCCTCCTAATAGAGAGCCTAGAAGAGCTCCTGCAATATTTTTAAAAATATATCTATCCATAGAAATTCAAGAAGTGAGAAATCAGTGTTCCTCTCTAGTAAGCATGACATAAAACACTCAGGGGAAAAAAAAAGCTTAAGGGCAATTTGCCGTCTTTCAATTATTTCATACATAAAAATAGATAGCACTTTGTACTTTCAAAGAAGTGTGGTCATGTGGTCATGGAAATATGAGGACACATTGGCATATTAACTACTCATTACTTGTATCAATGACTCCCACATGGGCATTGTTGCTCCTCAGAAGAGATGATTTTTTTGTGTGCAGGAGTTTCCTGCTTGTTGCAAGTTATTTTGTATTCCTGGCCCTAACCACAAAATTATAGTAACCATTTCTGTTTCTCAGTACAGTCAATCACAAATGTTTCTACACCTTTTCAAAAACCTCCTAGGTAGGCAGTTGAATACTGATTTTCTAAATAATTTTTTAGACTACTATATCCAAATAACATGTCTATTTAAATAAATCAAAGATGCCAGTATGTCTCATCAGCAGGTGCTACCAGAAGTTAATTTGTTATTTTACTGCTTTGAGGTTGATCTGAGTCAATCAGCCTAATATTTCTTGGTTTAAGCAAGTATGAATGTACACATTCATCTCAGGGTTTCATGGAACTTAACTTACAGCACAGGCTATTGAAAAATAACTAATAATTAGAATCTGAAGTACCTTATAATTATATTTTTGGAATGTTGTTTAGTAGAAAAAAATTATTGGATTTTCTAATGTTTGATAGTCAAAATCAGCATCCAATATAATAGGTTATTTCAATGACAGTATATACATAGAGCATATGCTTATTTCTTTAATGAATAAAATGTACTGCTCCAATATTTTATAGCAAGGATAAGAATTAGGGAGACAAATAAAGAAGGGGAATTAAAAATAGCAGCAGTTAATCATTTAGAGTAAAGTGCTTATGAAACATTCTGGGAAAGTATTAGAAATTTAGTATTCAACTAGACCAGAAAAGCAATTAATGGTAGCATTATTTTTCAGATATAAGAGCTTCTTAATATCAGTACAGATCTTATTGGATTTACTTTCAAGTATTCATGAAGAAAAAAATTTTCAAGGAAAAAGTTTAATAAATCAGTAATACACAAAATATATTGCTATTAATGTTATGTTATATTAAGAAAAAATTGAACATATCATTTTGTACTAATGTAACCTTTTCAAAAACAGAGTCTGATAGTTAACAGAGCCATCATTTAGAGAAAAAAATCAGGAATCAAATTTCAACTGAATAAAACTCAAAAGTTTAAGTACCATAAAATAACACAGCATCATCTACTCTCTTGGATATTAAGAATTTGTTCAGAGAGTAAAATATTTGAGATAGAGTAAAACAAGCAAGACTTGAGAAATCATTCTATAAGGTGGGCTCCTGGGTTGTTATTGGGTGTCTCTACACATGAAAATATACATGTATTTTACTTTTTTCTTGTTAATACTTGCAGGGATTGGCATGAATGTGTATTATGATTTAAGATAACCAAAGGAGGTATTGATAAAGAATAAACTTAATTCTGCTTTTGGCTGAAGTGTAGTAACAGGGTCTAGATTTATCCTCTTGTCTGAAAACAAACAAACAAAAAATGTATCAATCAAGACTTTGAAAACATTTTCTGTTTTCAACTTTGTGAGAGATGAAGTTTCTCTTGAAACTATTCAACTCTGCTATTTTATCTCAAAATTAGTCATAGACAATATGAAAATGAATGAACATTGACAACTTTGGCCTGTTGGTCATAGCTTGGTGGTCCATGGGATATATAAAACAATGGTTTTTAAAACATTAAAAACCAAGCAACAAAACACAGTCATTTCTGAGACATGGGAAACAAAGTGTATTTTATGATTTACCAACTTAACGCTTTCTCTGGATCATAGTGGTGTGGAGGAGAATTCAGGTTGGAACACAGTGAGCTCTTCACTTGAGGAGCCACAGTGGATTTTCCAGGAAGACCAAGGCAGCTAGAGTGTAGAGGAGAGAGAAGAGCTAGACAGAGACGAATCCTGGAAATCTGCAGACTGGCCCACTCAAGTAATTCAAACTGCTGATTACACATGCATGTGAGAAAACTACTTGATGCCAAAGGGTGGAGGAGGGATATCATTTCCAAAAAAGGGAGGGAACAGTACCCAGAGCTCACTTAAAACCAGAAATAATACCTGTACCTTCAAGTCAGAAAGGCAAACCTCATAATTCATAAGACATTAAATAGAGTACTCAAAAGGATCTTGCCTTTGTAGTGGGAAATAATTAGCTCTAGACTAAATGCTGCTCTAGTCCTGTTTAACAAGGGAAGGACTAAAAACAAGATCCAAAAGAGCCAAACTGTTTCATAGTAACTTATCTACAACCCAGATTAAAACTCAAAAATGTGTATAGGGATATAAATATATCTAGAACCCAAAAGGTAAAACTGACAATGTCTGGCATACTTTCCAATTTCACTAGGTATACAAAGAAGCAGGAAAATATGATCCATAATTAGCATAAAATAAAGTAGCATAAACAAACCCCAAAATGTCACAGATACTAGAATTAGTAGGCAAGGACATTAAAAAATTATTATAATTATATTTCATATCATCAGAAATGCAGAGAAAACAATGAACATGTGAAGTAGAGACAAGGAAGTTTTCAAAATGACCCAAATCAAACTTCTAGAAATGAAAGTCAAATCTCAGCATTGACAATGATCCTGCATGGAAATAATGACAGATTAGACATTTCAGAAGAAAATGTTAGCAAACTTGAAGACATAGCAACAGAAACCACCCAAGGCAAAATAGAAAGAGAAAAATGATACACTTTAAAAAATAAACAGAATATCATTGAGCAATGTGATAGCTTCAAGTGGCCTAAAATGTGTATAATTGAGACCCTGAAGGATGAGGGGAATTTTGAAAATATAATGGTCAAATAATTTCCAAATTGGATGAAAACTATACAATCCAGGATCCAGGAAACTCATGATTTCCAAGGTTAAAAATCATGAAGAAAAATACAACAAGGCAAAGAATAATTTAATCACACAAAATCAGTTATAAAGAAAAACATCTTAAAAGCATCTAGATTTAAAAAAAAATCATGTTAGGTACAGTGGAACAAAGATATGAATTGCTCATTAGAAACAATGCAAGTGAAGAAGCAGTAAAGCAACATCTTTAAAATATATATATATATTTTTAAAATCAACTTATAGTTGTATACCCAGTGAGTATATCTTTCAAAAGAAAGGCAAAAAAGTGTGACTTCCCTGGTGGTCCAGTGGTTAAGACTTTGCCTTCCAATGCAGGGGGTGCAGCTTTGATCCCTGATTGGGGAGCTGATATCCCACATGCCTCATGGCCAAAAAACCAAAATATAAAACAGAAGCAGTGTTGGAACAATTTCAATAAAGACTTAAAAAAAATAGTCCACATCAAAAACAATCTTAAAAAAAAAAGGCAAAAAAAAAATTTTTCCGGCAAAAATTTTTTTTTTCTAACATAGAAAAGTTAAAAATAATCATCACGAACAGAATTACAATACAAGAAAAGTTAAAGTCCTTGCTGGGGTGGTGGGGAGGGCAGAAACTAACTGCTAACATAGGGAAAAAATGAAAAGCATTGGAAATTTTAACAACGTGGATCAATACATAGGTTGTTTTTCTTATTAATAAATATTTAAAGATAGTTAACTTTTTAATCAAAAATAATAACATACTGTGGAGTTTACAACATATGTAGTACCAAAATATAGGCCAACAAAAGAACAAAGGCCAGGAAGAGAAACATAGCACTATATCATTCTCAGATTTTTATACTATATTTATAATGGTTGTAACACTTGAAAGTTGAATGTAGTAAGATAAAGACATACACTATAAACTCAAAAGCAACTTCTAGTGTAATTGCTAAAAACCAACAATGGATACATAATGGAATCATTTTTAAAATGTAAATAGTGCAAAAGAAGGCAGAAACAATGTAGGAAAATACAAAATAAATATTAATATGGTATATTTAAACTTAAACATATCAATTATCCTATTAGTTGTAAATCAAAACACTACAATTAAAGGTGAATTACCAGATTGGATGAGAAGGAAAAACAACTATACACTGCCATGAGAAGCTCATTTTAAAGATAAACACAAGCAACCAAAAAGGGATTAGTCTCCAAAATATACAAACAGCTCATGCAGCTCTATGTCAAAAAAACCCAAACAACCCAACCAAAAAATGGGTTTCTCCAAAGAAGACGTACAGATGGCCAAAAAGCACATGTAAAGATGCTCAACATCACTAATTATTAGAGAAATGAAAATCAAAACTACAATGAGGTATCACCTCACACCAGTCAGAATGGTCATCATCAAAAAGTCTGCAAAAGGGGCTTCCCTGGTGGTGCAGTGGTTGAGAGTCCGCCTGCCGATGCAGGGGACACAGGTTCGTGCCCCAGTCCGGCAGGATCCCACATGCCGCGGAGCGGCTGGGCCCGTGAGCCATGGCAGCTGAGCCTGCACGTCCGGAACCTGTGCTCCACAATGGGAGAGGCCACAACCGTGAGAGTCCCGAGTAACGCAAAAAAAAAAAAAAAAAAGTCTGCAAAAAATATATGCTGGAAAGGCTGTGGATAAAAGGGAACCCTCCTACACTGTTGGTGGGAATGTAAATTGGTACAGTCACTATGGAGAAAAGTACAGAGGTTCCTTAAAAAACTAAAAATAGAGCTACCATATGATCCAGCAATCCCACTCATGGGCATATATCCAGAGAAAACCATAATGCAAAAGGGCACATGCACCCCAGTGTTCGTTACAGCACTATTTATAATAACCAAGACATGGAATCAACCTAAATGTCCATTGCCAGAGGAATGGATAAAGAAGATGTGGTACATATATACAATGGAATATTACTCAGCCATAAAAATGAATGAAATAATGTAATTTGCAGCAACATGGATGGACCTAGAGATTATCATACTGAGTGAAGTAAGAAAGAGAAAGACAAACATCATGTGATATTGCTTATATATGGAATCTAAAAAAAAGTACAAATGAACTTATTTACAAAACAGAAATAGAATCACAGATGTAGATAACAAACTTATGGTTACTAGGGGGAAAAAGGGGGAGAGAAAACTGAGAAAATGGGATTAACATATACACACTACTATATATAAACTAGGTAACTAGTAAGAACCTACTGTATAACACAGGGAAATCTATTCAGTACTGTGTAATGACCTATATAGGAATAGAATCTAAAAAAGAGTGGATATATGTACATGTATAACTGACTCACTTTGATGTACAGCAGAAACCAACAAAACATTATAAATTAACTCTACTCCAATAAAATTTTTTAAAAATAAGCTTAAAGATAAAAATTTAAAAAAAAATAAGGACCAAAAGAAGAAAAATGAAAGGATACAAAAAAGATACATCTTGAAAACACTAAAGAAAAGAAAGCTAGAGTGGCTATTTGATATCAGACAAAGTAGGTATCAGATAAAAGAATTTGGCTAAGATGTTTTCATGACACAATACAAAACAATAAATGCTTTCTGACTAAAAATTGAAATCTCTTGAATTACATAGAAATACATAGACATAAATAGATGAATAGGTAGATAGATTATACACACATGTATACATATTTAACATGTACTTGATAATACATATATGATAGACTGTATAAGTTATGTATATTTATATATAAATATGTATAGTTAATATATATTTAAATTAGATTATTACTTTCAGGGTAAATATTTTTACTTCAGGTAGATGACAGCAAGTCCTGAAATTCTATGTTTGGTTCATTAAGTAGAAATCTAGCTACAAGAAAATTAACAGTATAGCTATTAAAAGAAGGAATTTAAGATGAAGGTATAGATGTATAGATAATTATTTGATTTGGGGGAAGAATCTATATTGATTTAACTATTTCAAAAACACTTCAGTGGTTAAAATTACATTTCAATTCAAATGAAAGATTATATTAAGAAAAAGGAAAAAGTATAATGTAGCAGAATTAGTTTAATATAGAGAAATGCTTATTATAATGATTAGAGTGCTATCTTCTATTTTTGTTGTCTACTGAGTATAAAAATGGCATTTATATGTCTTCTGTTTCCTAAACCTGGGAATTTAGGATTAAGATTATTTCATTTCTATCATGCCAAATTGAATTATGATATATAGGATGGATAGATTGCATAGAAAGATAATTTTATTTCCTTCAGTTGACAACTGGAATTTTGGGTATTATTATAAAGCCAGTAGAAACAACAGAATACCCAAACTCAGGAATATGAATAAACTATATGATATAATAGTTTGTTTTCAGAAATAAAAACTTAGTGGCCCTCACAAGAAACTAATAAGGAAGTAGGCAATTAAGCAATTCTCAGTTTATTTCTTGAATTTAATTTTTTTTCAAAAGATTGATAACAATTTTGAACATGGGTTGGCAGACTGAAGTTCAAGTCTGGCCAACTGCATATTTTTTAAATAAAATTTTATTGTACACATTTGTTTATGTATTGTCTATGGTTCCTCTCATGCTATAATAGCAGAGTGTAATAATTGTGACAGAGACCATATGGCTTGCAAAGCCTAAAATATTTAATATCCAACCTTTACATGAAAAGTTTATTGACCCCTAGTCTAAAATCTTTAAATAAGGTTTTATTAGTTTCCCTCTCTTTACAAAAACTTATATAAGTTTATTGTAAAATGCCAAGAATTACAGAAAACACAAATTAGACAAAATTTCATACCCTTGATGTTATTTCAATTTCCTGGCTATCGTTAGGAAGATTGCATGTGAAAATCATGTTACTCTAAGCCAGAGAGTCTCAACCTCAGTTATACATACATTAGAATATCTAGAGAACTTTCAACAATTCCAATTTTCAAGTCGTACCTCAAACTAATTAAAAGGGAATGCGTGGGGAGGAGGAGACGCCATAATCAGTATTATCTTTAATACTCCCTAGATGATTTCAATGTGCAGCCCATGTTAGAAAACATGTCTCTTGGCAGAATCTGACCTCTGTGCTCCTCCTATAATGCTTTGTTTAAATAAGGCCTAGCTGAAAATGAAATAATAAAGAGACTTAATATGCCTGCAACAACTCTTGTATTTAGCCAATGTTATAAAAAATTAAAGCACAATAAATACAAAACAGAAGTAAAACCACTCAAAAAAGTATGATGGAAAGTATTTCTTCAAATTATAGTTTTGAATTCTGGAGAAGAAATTTTGATTGAAGGGTATTAAAAAGGTGCAGGTAAAGATATGGGAAACTGCCCAAATCTTTTGTTAATAATGTTTATTTAGGTAAGAATTCTCAATTATGTTATTAACATTTCAGCTTATTTCCTTAAACTCTTACTATAGAAAGCACTTTTAAAACTACCTGCAATATTAAATTGACACAGAGACAACCACAGTGTTTTTCTACTTGTAAAAATGTATTCCCTCAACTAAAGATAGCACTCAAACAAAGATATAAAAGCAGCAAACCCAGAATTGTTAAGGTAAAAAGAGAAACTTCCCTGTTCCTCTAGTAAAAGAGCAAAGTTCAGGGCTTCCCTGGTGGCGCAGTGGTTGAGAGTCCGCCTGCCGATTCAGGGAGGGGACATGGGTTCGTGCCCCGGTCCGGGAAGATCCCACATGCCGCGGAGCAGCTGGACCTGTGAACCATGGCCGCTGAGCCTGCGCGTCCGGAGCCTGTGCTCCGCAATGGGAGAGGCCACAACAATGAGAGGCCCGCGTACCGCGAAAAAAAAAAAAAAAGAACAAAGTTCAGACAAAGAGTTGCCTTTCTAAGTACATGAAATCAGAGGATGCGGTAAATGTTAATTATAAAATTATATTCTGACAACTAGATGAAAATCAAGCAATAAATCTTAAATATAAAATTGCCTAGGGATTTAGTAATAGAGAAACAGTTGGAATCTGAAAGAAAAAAATCACATTATGTAACTCTAATGAAGAAAACATATGCTTTATTGTCTCAATGTTATTTTTAGAAAATAACAAATTATAAACTTCAGGAAATAATATCAAATTGCAGCTAGAATACTATTCTTGTATAAACTCAGGACCTTATGAAAAGTATAATTATTAATAAAAAGTGAAAAAATTGTAATTATTACCAGGATTTCTTTTTCTGAACCAGAAGAAAAAATGAAATTATGCCAAATTGAATTGGTTCCGGGGATATTGTAAATAAGAAGGAGAATTCAAAGACTTAAAACAAATAATAACATTATTGATATTATGCTAATTTTCACAGTATTAATGAAAAGAAACCAATAATAGAAAGATGGTTTCCTAATAAGTATAATTTTACAAAAAATGTTCTTGAAATTGTATGAAATGATAGAGCAAAATTAATCTTGACAAAATTTATGCTATCAATGATGAATAAAGTTGTAGAATACCCAATTTAAATTGGAATTATAAATTGAATGTACAGAAATAGTCTTCATTTTTCTACATATGAAATCAATTACATATGAAGCCCGTGAGTATGGGTAAGGGAAATCTAACCTTATACCCTCAAAGTCCTCATAACTTTTTCCAGTTTTTTTAGTTCCTTTGGGTAAATGGTGTTTCTTGATTTATTCCTACACTTTCTTTTTTGGGGGGTTCAAATAAATTTTATATGAACCTCATGGTCTTAGTGAGAGGCATTTGGTCTTGTGCTTTGTCTTTCTGTTCTTCACTGGATAAGCTAAATTGTTTTATCCATTTGATTTTTCAGTATCTGGTGTATTCCTCAGTGCATGTGCAGATGAGGTGTTCCTGGACAGGTCACACATAGAAAGTCTCCTTTACTATGTTTTATACTCATAGACCCCTTTCTGACTGAGCTCCACCGTCGTTCTCAAAGGCAAATTCAGTTTGTCATTCATAACAATAATAACAACAACAACAATAATGATAATATTAAATAGCCTAATAAACTAAGAGAGCAACATACTTAACCTAACAATGAGGAACCAAAATATTTATTAAACATACTACTTGATTGGGAATTATTAGAAGCAAACTTTTCATGTTAGAAATAAATAAATAAAAATAAGAATGCCCACTAACACTTTATTTCTAATTAAACTAGCGCTGAATATCTAAATTAGCACAATAAAGAGACAATAATACAAGCTTTAAAACTGGAAATGAAGAAATAAAACTACTATTACTCTCATATAATATGATTGTCTACATAGAAACCAAAAAGCTATCTATAGACATACTGTTAGAATTATTTGAAAACTTTAAAAATTTGCTGGGTATGAAAACTGTAATATATAATGAAAAATCACAGTTTTAACACTAGCAATGGAAAATTAGACCATAAAATTTCAAAAAGATATTGTGTACCATAGTACCAGAAAAACAAAGTAACTAGAAAAAAACTATAAGATTATGTTAAAATATTATCAAAAGGTCTCACTTGGATTCAAGAAATTTTATAAGTCAAAGTTTTGTTTTGTTTTCATATTTATGTGTCTAGAGACCAGGAACAAAGAGAAGATTCCCACTTCCAATTCCCATAGAATTGTGACTTACTGTATTATCCAGTTCCCCAAATTATTCAAGTACTGTATTTTTGAACATCAATATGTGATTACCCCACATTTTCAACTATATTGAGAAGTATTTTAAATTCTTTTTGTAAATTACTGTCATATTTTATTATTTATATATATTCACTATAAAATGATACATACTTTCTTAAGCTTTGCAAATAATTGTTCATTCTATAATAGGCTTGGAAATGATGCATACATTTAGTAATCATAGCTAAATTTTTATGATTATAAGTGACAGATGTCTGCAGCTTGCAGTCATTTCAACTTGACATTTTCAATTATTATAGCTATAGTGATGAAAGAAGATTAAGGAGCTCTCAGATGCCAAATCCCATTATTCAAACTTTGTGTATAGCTGTCAGGACCTAATAATTCCAAAGGGATATAAATGTACTTTGATAAAAATGCATATGGACAGTACTCTTGGCAATTTGAAATAGAATATAACCTCTCAAATATAATATATGATAAAAAATAAGTGTAAACGTATTTTTTAACTCTCAGTTCTCCTTGAAAATGATAAAAAAAAAAAAAAAAGATAAAATTACCATGTGACCCAGCAATACCACTACTGGGCATATACCCAGAGAAAACCATAATTCAAAAAGACACATGCGGGCTTCCCTGGTGGCACAGTGGTTGAGAGTCCGCCTGCCGATTCAGGGGACACAGGTTCGTGCCCCGGTCCGGGAAGATCCCACATGCCGCGGAGCGGCTGGGCCCATGAGCCATGGCCGCTGAGCCTGCGCGTCCGGAGCCTGTGCTCCCACAACGGGAGAGGCCACAACAGTGAGAGGCCCGTGTACCGCAAAAAAAAAGAAAAAGAAAAAAAAAAAGACACATTCACCCTAATGTTCATTGCAGCACTATTTACAATAGCCAGGACATGGAAATAACCTAAGTGTCCATCAACAGAGGAATGGATAAAGAAGATGTGGTACATATATACAATGGAATATAAAAAGGAACGAAATTGGTCATTTGTAGAGACGTGGATGGACCTAGAGACTGTCATACAGAGTGAAGTAAGTCAGAAAAAGAAAAACAAATATTATATATTAATGCATATATATGGAATCTGAAAAATTGGTAGGAATCGTCAATGGCAGAACTATGACTGGAACCGTTACCTACAAATCATAAGCTCGTTATTCTTTCCTATAAAGGATATCACCCCTCAAAAACACTGATAAAAGATACCAAAATACCACATAAAACATACATTTTTGATGAAAATTATCTCATATGGGTTTAAGTTAAACTTAATCAAACAAATCATTGTTAAATCATTTATTATTTTAAAAGCTACTTAGTGGCATGTCTTCCACATCTTTGCCTGACAGTTTTGAGTCTTGATCATGATTATAGTTATAGCATTTTTTTTTTTTTTTGAGTGACCTCAGAGAACTCTTATACATGGCACACAGGTTAGCCTCCAAATTCCCTGTGAATTTGGTTTGGTGGTAGGCAAGTGTCCTGTTCTTTTGAGTGATGTAAGATAATGTACTTAAAGAAATGATGACTCCTGAAAAAATCCCAGCTGAGATTATCATGCTAGTGAAGTGAATCAGAATGAGAAAAGCAAATACCATATCAAATATGATATCACTTACATGTGGAATCTAAAATACAACATAACTGAATTTATCCATGAAACAGAAACAGAGTCATAGACATAGAGAACGGACTTGTGGTTGCCAAGGGGAAGGTGGGTGGGATAGGGATGGACTGGGAGTTAGGGGTTAGCAGATGCAAACTATTATATATAGAATTGATAAACAACAAGGTCCTACTGTATAGCACAGGGAACTATATTCAATATCCTGTAATAAACCACAATGGAAATGAATATGAGAAGAATACATATATATTTATATATATGTATGTATAACTGAATCACTTTGCTGTACACCAGAAACTAACACAGCATTGTAAATCAACCATACTTCAATAAAATAAATTAAAAAAAGAAATACACACACATTTTATTATGAATAAAATAATTAAATATCTCTTGAATGGAATATAGGAGGAAATTGTGGTGATATTGTCACATGATTTTGTTCGGATATTAAGAGGCTTCTATTTTCAAAAGAGAAAAAAAAACTAAAAAAATAAAGATAAATGCCACGCTAGTCCAAGTGTACGCTTATGGAAGTTTACTTCACAAATGTTCAAGGGTTTTTCAAGGATCTCACCAGTTTTCTTTTCTCTCTGTCTCTCTGTATCTGTCTGTGTTTCTGTTTCCTCTCTCTCTCTCTCTCTCTCTCTCTCTCCCTCCCCCCCCCCCCCGCCACACACACACATATGTCACTGAAGATATCTTCTAATTCTCTTCTGCCCACAGGTTTTTCTTTATGTCACTCTAACAATTCTTTTCATTTTCACTTTGACAGGGAGAAAAAATAGTAGCTTACTATTTTTCCTCATGATAGTTACCTGGCTTCTAGAAGTCCAACATCTGTTAAACCATGACTTAGCTCTGATTACTTCATGCCTTCTGATAACTCTTTATTTCACTTAAATTTGTAGACAGCAAGCTTTCTGGAGTCTCAGTAATTTGTTGGTATGAATTGTTGAAAGATATTCCCTGCTTTGTGTGTTCTAATGAGCCCAGTGGTTCATTCTGAGTGTCTGTGTCTGTGAAGATAATAAGCCTGACAAGTCTGTTAGTCACAGACAGGTCTGCAGTGAAGGATGCAATGAGCCTCAAGTTTAAAATAGATCTTTCTGTTTGAAACAGACAGGGTTTCAAACACTTATATTGGATTTTTTTTACATCAGTTGACATTTTAAAACTATATAGAGAATTCAGAAATCTGATATTTTTATTTTTTAAATTTATTTTTGTCCTTTCCTTCAGAAAAACAAAACAAAACAAACAATGCTTATCACTCGGTGAAATGAAGAATTTTAGCAAAGGGCCCTTCAAAGAAGTCACTGTTGGGCTTCTCTGGTGGCACAGTGGTTGAGAGTCCGCCTGCCGATGCAGGGGACACGGGTTCGTATCCCGGTCCGGGAAGATCCCACATGCCGCGGAGCGGCTGGGCCCGTGAGCCATGGCCGCTGAGCCTGCGCGTCCGGAGCTTGTGCTCCGCAAGGGAGAGGCCACAACAGTGAGAGGCCACAACAGTGAGAGGCCTGCGTACCGCAAAACAAAAACAAAGAAGTCACTGTTGTTTTAAAAACAGTCTATAGAAAGTTTTTATTTGGGGTCAGTGGTTAGAAATTCTAAAGTAGTTAAGCAGTAAACAATACTGAATTTTCTAAGATCCTATTCAAATATATTTTAAGTACACAGTGGTTTATAAAATTTGAGAGCAAATAATAAAATTTTAAGTATTGCTGTTCTGAGCAGAGAATTGTTCTATTTTTGTATTTTTAATGTCATGAAAAACACTTAGCTTGGTGAGAATAAAATTTGTCTCCTGTTAGATTCCAATTAATTATATCATTAGAAAATTAATACATAATTAATTAGTACATAATATCTGTAATATTTTTGGATGATTAACCTAGGAGACTTATATGAAATACATTTTTGTCAATCCAGATGAAAAATGCCTGTCACCTCTAAAGATTTAATATTATAGATTTACAAAATAATAATCTCAGAGGGTTAATTTTATTTCATGGTTGATGAAATACTAAATTACTTTGTTCCTGAAATGGACATTTTACTTTAACCATACTTTTAAATATTTCTTTTCTAATGACTGATTGAAAACCAGATTTAGCACATTTGAAATGCAGTTTTGTATACAATGGTAAAAATGTACGGGAAACTAGTAAAAAGTCTTTCATTCAAGTCTTTTAACTTGCCAAATCCAAGGTTTTCTTTTTTTTTTTCCCCAATTGTTTCATATGTTTGCATTGTGAACATTTAATTCATTTTCTTATCTAGGACTATTTAAACATACAAAATATTTTCCAACAGGTCTTACTATAATCTAAAATGCATACTACAGTAGGTAAAGCAAAATTCATTTCAGAGTTTCTCTCCTTATACATATATACATTTTTTGTTTGATTTAATTTTGGTATTTTGTTGTTGCTTTCTTCTAAATTTTGGGTTGTTTTGTATTGGTCAACAGAGTTTATTTTGGGATTAACTCAGAAGGACCCAATGTTGGATAGGATAAAAATCAAAAAGAGTCTTTAACGTTTCTAATTTTGTGAAAATGGAATGTCTTTGATAGTAAAAATTAGTTTTGGGGGACTCTCAGGTGCTATTTAGTGACATTCTGAAGTATTTCATAGAGTTTTCAGAGGGGCCTAATTTATAACCAGGGTTTAGTTTAAAAATAGAAAGCCTCTGAATGAAGAGGCCATTTATCTACTTCACTCACTTACCCTGAAGGAATTTCTATTGGGCATAATATTTCAAGAGATTTTCCTGACCAGTAATTTCCCAGCAGTGAGAACACTGCTTCTGGAAATTGGAGTATATTTGTATTGCAGGTTTTCTATCAATTATAGTAGTAAAATTTATGAAGTACCTAGATTTCTTAAAATACTTGCCTAAGCATTATGTAAATGTAGAATAAGTTTCTTTCTTTCTCTCTTTAAAATGTAATTAATCACTGAATCTTCAAATAAAATTTGCAAAGCTTCCTCCTCCTAAGGAGTTAGTTATAAAGTTAGATACAGTTTAATATGCTTAAAACCATCTTGACGTCCTCATATGAAAATACCAAGACAAACCCAAATACACTGAGAATATACTTGTTTAAAGTAATTATCAAACTTTGTTAAAAAGAATAAATTATATAGTTGTATTTAAAAATTATATTTAGAGGAGAAATATTTTATAACTGAACTTGCTTAACTTAAAATTGTCATGGAGCATTGCTTTGAGTGATAGTAAATAGATAATAAAACAATATGTACCATTTATCAAATGTACTATAAGGTGCTTTACATATATTTTCTCTAATTATCTTAATAGTTAAATGCTAATAAAAAGATACATTTATGCTCAAGTGTATAAAAATGGCAGAGATATTATATAGGAGTCTACACAAATCGATCTGTATCCTTTCCCTTGTATCAGAATGTCAGCTAATGTTTAAATTAGTGTATAGATTTTTGCTTATAATTAATAACAATATATTTTCATTTGAAACAATTTTATATTTCGAACAATACTTACATTTTGAACAATACGTATATTTTTAACCTTTTTTCAGCGGTAAATACTGTGTAATTTTACAATCATTAAATGTAAAAAAGCAAAATTTATCTCAAGTGTTTTCTTAATGAGTTGACGGGGATTGCTTTGTTTTGTTTTGCTTTTTAATCAGTGTATGTATTTGTGGAGTAAATGAATTATGGCTAAAATGAGACAGTGTTTGGTATCAATTCAATTCCTAATTTTTTAAATTACTGAACATGTTAACTCTGAGAAAATACTGTTCACAAAAATAAATCAATTGAAATTGTAGAAAATTTTTATAACAATGTATCAATTTTTAAAACTCATTGTAGGTTATAAGCTGAATATAATATAAAAGTAGTTTAAATTTCTATTTACAAACAAGAATGAAGAAGAAAGAAGATAGTATGAAACTACCTGCCTTAGAAAAGTATGTGACCCTGAGAAAAATATTCCAAAAATTCAGTAGTATAAACAAATGATTACTAATTATACTTTTTATTATTTTCACTTAGAAGCAGCTTTTAAACCTGATAGATTAAAGGGTACAAAAATGGGAATAGTATGAATTTTATTATGACTTTGTCTATGTAGCATTTTATGTAATACTTTTAATTATCACTTGCTTTAATTATTTTTGTCAAAATTATAAAACTACACATATATGTTATCAATTTTATGAAATATGTTCAGTATATAACCTATTTGATTAAGTGAATATATAGTGTCATACCAATAAGTCAAAAAAGACAAAATATCTGACATAATTTGTCAGTTCAAAAATATAGAATAATACATACTCCATAAGAAATATATCTGAAATTTAATTCTAAGAAAGATAGATCAGATGAAATGTAACCATATTGCTAGTTTGTTGATTCCCAGAGTTATCTCTTTACTGGATACCCAGAAGATTCTTATACTCAAGAGCAATTCATCAAAGTAAGATTCTGGAGAGCTGAGAGTATGCCTTTCTTTTGCAAAGTGGGAGAAAAGCATTTGTGAAACCAGGTAGAAATTGAGATCCTTTAGGAAGCAAAAAAATATGAAAATTAGTTCTCTACATACCTCTGGGAAAGTTTTCATGTACCCAGTGGTACTTTATCTCATTTTGAACACCATTGATATATGAGACAAAAACTTAAGTTCTTTAAAAAATATAATCTATAATCTAGTCTCAAATTAATTTTTAATTATTATAAAGTATACATAACTTGAAATTTACCATTTTAAGCAATTTAAGTGTACAGTTCACTGACATTAAGTATGTCTGTATGGTTGTGCAACTATCCCACTATCCATCTTCAGAACTTTATCATCATCCAGAACTGAAACTCTGCACACATTAAACAATAGTTCCCCACTACTCCCTTCCCCCAACCCCTGGTAACCACTATACTACTTTCTGTCTCTGGGAATATGACTGTTGTAGGTACCTTACATAAGTGGAATTAGATAACATTTGTCCTTTTTCATCTGGCTTATTTTACTTAGCATAATACTTTCAAGGTTCATCTATGTTGTAGCATTTATTAGAATTTCATCCCTTTATTCAGACAATAATATTCCAATGTGTATATATACCATATTCTACTGTTGATAGATATTTGGATCATTTCCACCTTTTGGCTATTGTGAATAATGCAGCTTTGAAAATTGGCATACAAATCAAAATTACTGCTTTAATTCTTTCTTCCAATACACCCAACAGACACAAGACCTGTCCCTTTATGCTCAATTGCTAAATCTGCAATTTTCTTTCTTTATTCATACGTATGCTTCCCAACTAAACATCTCTCTTGTTTCTCTCCATTTATATTATTTTTATTGGTGCTATTTATTCTCCAAATCTAACTTTAATTGGACAACTCTTCTTATATTTGGGTATATGTAAAATTTAAAGGGAGAGGTCATGTGTATTTTACATATCTTATATCTTGTTTTATCTTTTATATTTCATGTATTTTACTTTGTCCTCCTCAATATCTAGGATAGTTTAACAGATGGTAGGTAATATAGAAGTGTTTTTGTTAAATTTGTAAAACATTACAGAAGGGGTTAAATCTGAAAAATTTCAAGCTGGATCTAGAAGAATTTACAAAAGCTAAGACTGAAAAAACTGTTTATAGGCTTTCTTTTTTAATCTTTTAAGAGAATTCTACCTATTGAGGACAAAGGTTAATTAAACTCTGAGATGTGGTGTCAGTTAAAACTATTAAGGAGAAAAAACAGTGATTGTGTTTTTCTCTTTTGTTTTTCATCTTTAGAAAGAAATTATGGTGTGTTTTGTTATGTCACATTTTTATTTGATTTAATACTGTTTTCTTCTGAAGAACAATATTTGAAAGAGTTTGACTATTTCATCATCTTGACTTAAGCATTATGGAAATTTCTTCCTCATATGTTTTAAGTTCTTACAACCACAGTGCCAATCAGTCCAAATCACTGTATATACAAACATAAATTGGAAATTTAATCTGTATTTATTTATTGGATATTAAATCCATGGGAATTAGTCTCACAATGCAAATTTTGAAGCATAAATTATCCAGAACATGCACCATGAGTTGTATAAGTTGAGAACTGAATATATGAATTTATCAAGTAACTAATTAAATTAGATCTGAGAAACAAAAATAAAATTAAAATATTTCATGAGCTTAACAAACAATAAAATTTCCAAAAAGAAAGTAAATATTTCTAAATATGCATGTGTTTGTTAATGTGTGTGTGTGATTGCAACAAGAGCCACTGTCATATTGTTTTCAAAACTGAAGAGAAAGAATAGACTCATTGTATTGAAAACAAAAACAAAAACTGAGGAAGATTTCCACTTCCATCTTATGGGAGTCACTTTCCTTCTATAAAACTTAGAAACCTAGACAAAATATGAGAAACATATGATGTTCAGGACCTAGATAACAGAAAGCATGAGACTGTGATCCCTAAAATAAGGGTAACAAATAATGTCAGCCTTACAATTGCCCCAGCTGTGGCCTAAAGGTCACACTAGAAAAAAAACAAAGAATCAGAAATAGAACCCTGTGCTTTCAAATGGAGGAGAAAGAGATCAGATTTCAGTAGGGTACAGATGGCTATATTTTGTGGAGCAGAACAGCAGAAAGGAAGGAGCTGCACCTGAGACAGTATTTTGGAAATCTGTAGAAGGGGCCCTTTAAGTCTTTTGGCTGAGTGCTGACATGTACATAGATTAGAAGAAATTGCCCATGACTAGGAAAAGGAACGTTGATAACAAAGGGCTGTACAATAGCAAGCGCTCCCTCACAGTATTCGTTTCCAGCAATGAGAATGGAGACACCTTGTAATATGGATTATTGGGAAGGATCCTTATAAGTGTCATGCCTTAGTAATGGAGCAAATTTAACCCCAGAATAATATTTGCTCTGGAGTCATCACTGTAAAACTTAAAAGCAACTTCTAAAAAGATGAAACTGATCCATAAGCAACTATTCACAAAAACAAAAGCTTAGCACTTTTTAAGGCCATACAAAAACATGCACCATTCAAAAATGTAGAATTCAGAGTTTTATTCATATACTCAAAATTGACTGAACATAAAAAGAACCAAGGAAATGTGATCCATAATGAGGAGAAAAATAATAAGTTAATAGGTTTAATTTATGTTCAAGAATGTAAAGGAAAATGTGAACATAATGAAGGAAGGAATAAAAGGAAAAAATTTAAAAGACCCATATGGACCTTCTATTAATAAAAATACACAATTTAAAATAAAATTTACATTGGATGGGATTAAAAAGAAGATTAAAAAATAGAAATAAACATCAACAAGCTAGAGTTGCCATATCATCCAACAATCCCACTCCTGGACACATATCTGGAGAAAAACATGGTTCAAAAGGATACATGCACCCCAATGTTCATTGCAGTGCTGTTTACAATAGGCAGGACATGGAAGCAACCTAAATGTCCATCGACAGAGAAGTGGATAAAGAAGATGTGGTACATATATACAATGGAATATTACTCAGCTATTAAAGAGAATGAAATAATGCCATTTGCAGAAACATGGATGGACATGGAGATTATCATACTAAGTGAAGTAAGTCAGACAGAGAAAGACAAATATATGATATCACTTGCAGGCTGAATCTTAAAAAAAATGATACGAATGAACTTATTTACAAAATGGAAACAGACTCACAGACTTAAAGAAGGAACTTACAGTTAACTGGGGGGAAGGGGGAGGAGAGATAGATTGGCAGTTTGGAATTGACATGTACACACTGCTATACTTAAAATAGATAAATGACAAGGACCTACTGTATAGCACAAAGAACTCTGCTAAATATTCTGTAATAACCTAAACGGGAAAAGAATTTGAAAAAGAATAGATACGTGTATATGTATAACTGAACCACTTTGCTGTACACCTGAAGCTAACACAACATTATTAATCAATATGCTCCAATATAAAATTAAATTTTTTAAATATGAAAAAAAAGTCAATAAGCTTGAATTCATTGCAAGGAAACTAAGATTAAACACAGAAAGAAAAGATTGAAAGAAATTGGACAGAGCTTCCATGAGCAGTGGGAAATATCAGATGTTCAATATACATGTGACTGGAGCTCCAGAAAGGGAGAAGGGATGAACAGGAAAAAAAGAAAAAAGTATATAAAGAAATAATGGCTGAAATGGTAATAAAATATATATATAAGTCTGCAAATCCAAAAGGCTCAGTGAGGGGGAAGCAGAAAAACAAACAAATAAACAAAACTCACAGTGGTACATTGTAATCCAATTGTTGAAAAATATTAATAAAGTCCTAAAAGTAGACAGAGAAAAAGGATGAATTGCATACAGAGGAATAAAGATAAGAATAAGAGCGGGCTTCTTGTCAAATGTGCTGCACTGAAGTGATAATGACATCTTTAAGTGCTGAAACAAACAAAAATAGTCAACCTGAATTCTATGTCCAGAAAAATTATATTTCAAAGTAAATATAAGCAGAGAGGTTTAAAATCACTCCTCCCAGAATTTGAGAGAATTATTTGCCAGCTGACCCAGACTTTAAAAAGCATAAAAGTCCTTCAGGATGTTAGGAGTTATAAAGTACATGTTAGAAGATGGAAATTTGGATTTATACAAAAAAGAACAATGAAAATGATGATTATATGGATAAATACAACAGGCATTTGCTTCAATTTTAAAACCACTTTAAAAGATAATTGAATGTTTAAGATGGAAATAATATCAATTTATTGTGCAGTATATAACATGTACAAATAAAATATATGGCAACAGTAGCACAAAGGATTAAAATGGAATTAAACTATATATCAATTACAGAAAAGTATCTGGAAGATTCCTAAATATTTGGAAATTAAATATCATACTTCTAAATAACCCATGCTTCAGAGAAGTAACCACAAAGGAAATTAGAAAATGAAAACAAAACATGAAAATGAAAACATAGCAAAGGTACCAAAATTTGTGTAATAACAGCTAAATAGTATTTAAAACATAATTAACAGCTTTGAAGACATATAAGAAAAGGAGAGAAGGCTTAAAATTTTAAATACCTTAATAAATTAAAGAAAGTGAAGCAAATTAAAGCCAAAGGAGGCAGAATAAAGAATATAATAAAAATTAAGAGCACAAATCAATTAAATATTTTTTTAAAAAAGAGAAAAATTAATAAAGCCAACTTCTTGATGACTGACCAAAAGAATAAAGAAGAAAGAGCAATTATAAATATTAGTAACGAGAGAGGAACATCATCACAGGTCCCTCTCAGCACTAAATTCATGCTGTATGCCTGCTCCGTAGGAGCTGGGCCTGATAAGCATTTCTCCTTTTCCAACCAAAAATGTTAAGCCTTGTCATTAGAGGGCATGGAGGGACACTGAAGGAGAAATTTCTTTTCTGGATTCTGGTATGGCTCACTAGTACAGGCTCCTGCAGTATGTTTTTTTTTTTTTTTTTTTTTTTCCCCCACTGCTCAGTTTCACGCAGTTTCTCCAATAATATGTTCCTGCAGGGTATGGCTTTCTCTAGTGTTTGCTACCCTCCCTCCCCAGCCCCAGTTCTCGCTCCAGCTCTCTACTCCAGCACTGTCAGCAATGTAGCCTGGAGCCCAAGACGGCATGGGTGTGTTCCTCAGCCCAGGCCACTGCTCCCAGCACCCTCTCTGTAGTCCAAAATGTGTGTACTCACGAGAGGCCCTATGAGGCTTGGCAGTGTAATAAGCCCTAGTCCTGACCTTCTGCTGGGCACACTGTCCAGGCCTCCCAAGCTGGAGCTGTGCACAGAAGTGCATTGGATTCTTGCACAAAGTGGCCTTTCAAGCAGTCAGTGCCAGCAGCACCCAGGGAGCTCCCAGCAGCTTCCCAGGTACCTCCCAAGTTCTGGGGCTCAGCATCTACTAGTGGATGATCCTACCTGGCACCCTAGAGGGCAGATATCCAGCAAGTCTCACCAGCCAGGCCCTTCCGACTCAGTGACCCAAGACATTTCCAATGAGGTCTGGATCTTGGGCTCTACCTCAGCTTTAGAGGACAAGGTTGCCCCTTATAGTAACTATTCCAGTATTCTTTCTAATTTTCTTTAATTCTCATTAGCCAATTCCCTATCACTCCACTCCTCTGTTAATAATTCTCTATATTAAAGAATATTTAATAATTATTTATATTAAAATTTCTCTTTTTAAATCATTGTGTGATATCTATCCCCTAACTGGGCTTGACTAATCGACTCCCACTATTTTTTTTTTTTTTTTTTTTTTTTTGCGGTACGCGGGCCTCTCACCGCTGCCTCCTCTCCCGCCGCGGAGCAAGAGGCTCCGGACGCGCAGGCTCAGCGGCCACAGCCCACGGGGACAGCTGCCCCGCGGCACGCGGGACCCTCCCGGACCGGGGCACGAACCCGCGTCCCCTGCATCGGCAGGCGGACTCCCAACCACTGCGCCACCAGGGAAGCCCTCCCACTATATTTTAAACTTGCTAAATTGTATATATAATGTCAAACACGCTTACCACAAATAACTACTCAGTAAAAATACCTATTGAATGCATGAGAGATCAGAGGGTAAAATTAAATGTTTTAATTTCTGGGAAACCAAAGTTAGGGGACTATGGGCCCACTGCCTGCCATATTTTTACTCGACAGTATGATGTTTGGACAGTATACTTTATTTCTGTGGGTCTCACTCACCCATACATGAAAGAAAGTAAGACTAATTTATATCTAAGTTCTATTTCACTTCTAAAATGCTGATTCTAAATCATAATGATTTCACAAATTTATCGTATAACTATCTCTTTCACTCTCATTATGAATAAAATTTTTAAAACAACACAATATCCTTCTTTCTGATGTAGAATATTAACATTGGGCACGTTTTTAACTTTTGAGAAGTATATAAAACAACCATGAATCCAACAGTGTCATCTAGCTTAACATTTAGTTTGAAGCTCATAGATATTAATATAAACAATTATTTGAAGCAAATAGCTTATATTGGAAATTGTGTTGAAGATAAAGGGGGGGGGGGTTTACATCTAAGTTTTAAAAATTTGTTAGAAGCATTAAATAGGTCTTCAGAGTATTAATTTATGAGTGGTATGTGTGTTAGCTATCTGTAGGGGGAGGGTATTCTATTTTTATCTTAAAGGAAGTGCTCATTCTCCTAACTATTTCTGTTTTATAAGATAGTATCTATATATCTTTATCTCTGTTTTTATCTCTAATCTACCCATCTGTTCCACCTATCCTGCCTTAGGTAGAAGGCATATATGTAGAATTTCAGACACTAATACCACACATACATTTTTTAAAACCTCTTATTTCCCACAAAATACTAAGTTTGTGTGAAAAAAAGGGGGGGGGGGAGACTAGTAAACCAGCATAACAAATGTAAATTGTTCAACCAATTCTCCAGGAAATTTCATATGCATAGGTTGTCTTTTACAACAAATAGTCCCATAGCATCCTGCTGCTGTGAGGTTCAGAAGAGTGTTAACTGCAGAAGCTTGAAGGCACAAGTATGGCTCTTCGTCATTCCACCACCTCAACCTTGATCATGAGTTGTGCACCAACTTAGTAACTACAAAACTGGAACAGCTTCCCAGATTGAATGAAAAAGATGTCCCAGAAAATACTTTAATTCATTTATTTGATTAACAAATCATTCCTTTATTGACTATCTTTTACTAGACCCTATGCCCGTGTTATGGAAAAGTGTACTATACACTAGGGGAGGCTGCAATCATGGAATTAATAAGTACTATAGAATTTTGTAATCCCCACCATAGAGGTATATACAGAGTACAGTGATGGTATTGACAACTCCACCTGTAAAATGATACAGGCAAGAAGGCAGCAGGGTCCAGTTGAGTCAGGACCTCATGTACATGATGTTGAACTTTATTCTTTGAGAAATAGTCGTAAATAGTTTTAATTAGGGAAGAAAAATGATCTGATGATCATTAAAAGAAAAGGAAAAAAAATATCTGCCTGGCAGTGGTGTAGAGAATATATTGGAGGTAGTAAGCTTTGATGAAGGAAGTTCTCTCACAAGATTATAGCAATGGTGCATAAAAGAGATAATGAGGCACTAAATTTAGCAGTGTCAGTGGAAATTAAAAAAAAATAAATAGTCCAGTTTGGAAAGATATTAATGTGGTGAAATTTATATGGCCACATTCAACTGGAAATTGTTTGAATAAAAAAGAGGTTTGAAGGATGACTTTCAGGCTTCTGGCTCTCCTGGTATCACCATGGAGAAGGGTAGAATTCATTAGATTTGTCAAAGAAAAAAGATTGTCTTTCACATTTTGAAATTACCTTAAGTGTTGAATTTTTAGTGTTCACTGGCCTGTGAAAGTCCAAATCCTGAATTAGGCCAAAGCACTGAAATCAATAAAAGCCCTTCAGGTTTGTGTTAGAGAAGAGAGTATGTAAATTTTTTAAAACTCTAAGTGGACATCCACATAGTTTTTTCATATTTATAACTAAATTCAGAAGACTAACTGCTTTAACATGTGCCACACACAAAAAAAGAAATCTTTCTTTGTGTATAGCGGTATTTTATCACTAATTTCACTTACTCTAGCAGAAACTAAGTATATATTATTCTAGGCATTTATATCCATATTTTGCTTCAGCAGTGCAATAATATTTGAGAAATAATACAACATGATAAAGAAAATACATACATCTTCTAATAACACTAAGGAAACTCCAGAAATCTCATATGTCATAAAACCTATTTTAAGTCTTTCTCTGTAGTGAATCACATTAAAATAATTCATTCTTTCCCAAAATTTGTTCCAGATATTATGCCATGTATTTTTCAAAATGAAAGGAAAGGATTACTAGTTGTCGATTATAGATCAACTACGGAACTGATTGTATAAAGTAAGGCAGTTTTTTAAAGAAAAGAATAAGATGCAAAATCTGAGATGGTGAAGATACATTGTATCTTTGTATAAGCAGGGTAATGTGATTCATATTTTAATGCCACTTGAGCAGAAATAAAAGTAGCAGTTCTGGGCTTCCCTGGTGGTGCAGTGGTTGAGAGTCCGCCTGCAGATGCAGGGGACACGGGTTCGTGCCCCGGTCCGGGAAGATCCCACATGCCACGGAGTGGCTAGGCCCGTGAGCCATGGCCGCTGAGCCTGCGCGTCTGGAGCCTGTGCTCTGCAACGGGAGAGGCTACAACAGTGAGAGGCCTGTGTACCGCAAAAAAACAAAACAAAACAAAAAAACTAGCAGTTCTGTATTTCTAATATAAATTAAAAAGTGAAAACAAAGGTTACAGACCAACTTTGAAATAGTCATTCTTTATGTTTTACACTTTATAAACATGAAAATATAGGGAGATAGCAAGTAGCAGGTGAATTATTTATATTTTTAAAGCATTTAAAAAATTTTCCACGTGACTTTTTTGAAATATAATTTCATTGAAACCTGACATCAAATGACAAATACATCTCAAAGTTATGGCTTAGAGCATATCTACAGAGGGGCAAAGCCAGTACCAAACACAGATCTCTGATTCCTGTTCTATTCTGGTTCCCCTGCAGAGAGCTAACCAATTCTAATATTTATTAGTTGTCTTTACTTGATAGGTTCCCACACTAGTGGAAAGTTGACCCTTGGTTCCAGGACTCTTGCACTCCCAAAGTTACAAATGTACCATACTTTCAGCTACTGTGGTTGACTCCTTAATACCCTTTGTTCCATCTCCTCAGCTGTTCTGGAACAGCCACCTTTTCATTTCCACCCCTTCTTTAGCATATTGGAGAAAGGGCTTTCCCAGTATTTGTTCTTGTCTATATAGATTATTCTCTCTTTACCTTAAAAAATAATAAAGAAAAAATTCAAGAACAAATTTACAAAACTAAAGATTTAGAGGTATGTTACAAAAAGACTTGTGATTCATTTATAATCAAATGTCTTCTGTTTCTTTGATATTAATTTAATTTGACTGTGTTTTCATCACTAAAGAGTGGTTTTCATAAGACAACTATTGCTTCATGTCACCCATGGGGGAGTCTTCTTGTAAGTATCTTACACCGATTTTTCCAAGAGAAATTAATCACAGGGATTATATATTCCAGATATAACTTAAAAACACAAAGTGATATACAGATTTGGATATTTTTCAGTGAATTTAATAAACCTATTTTAAAATTCTGGTTGCGCCAAATAATTACCAAAGCAACCTGGTTCATAAATCAAAGCTGAGTTTAGCTTATCCTCATTAGAGTAAGCACCACCCTGACAATCTTAGCAGCAGTTTGGAGAGGGGAGGGCAAGGTCATGTTTATGAGGTTTTAAGGTCTGGGTAAGGAAGATCTTTCATCATAGGCCTTGATTAGGATTGGATAAGGATCATAATAAAATAATTTAGGATTGGTGAACACAGCAAGGAGAAGATTTTAGAGTGAGGGATTCAAAGATTTTTGTCCTTTGATGTGTTCTATAGTTGATGACTCTTTCAGAAAATTCCCGCAAGGAGTTTTATCTTTCTCAGCAAGAGTTTCCAGGAATAGTAAGTTAATTTGATGAAAGAAGTTGAATAGAAAAGCCATGTTAATGTAGATACCTTTGTGAATATGGATGGGTTTTGTTCTTATGTATTCAAAGTAGGTAATACATTACTGAAAAATCTTTTTCTTTCTGTTTGGAATCAATGCCTTTGTCTGTCTACATTTGTAAAATCAGTAAATGACTGGAAAATCTCTACCATATTTTGGCACTCTTCCATTTTTGTATATTAATACTACCCATGTGGTAATGCTATTCAGGCCATTATGCTCTCTGTACTGTATCCAGGGCCAGGGAGAGAGTAACTGTGTGTGTGTGTGTGTGTGTGTGTGTGTGTGTTATCATGGTCATAGGTGAGAGGAGGGTTCAATTGGAAAATATAGTGTCTGTCAGCTGTTGCCTCTAACAATTTATATATATACTTTTGAGGGGGAGTAATATGTTTTTCTTATTCAGCAACAATGTTCCTTATGGTTACTTTGCAGATATATGGTAGTTTCTCATAAAATTAGTTAAATGAATAGATTCAGTTTACTCAGATAAACCACCAGCTCAGCCTCTAATTACTTGACAAACCTTGAACAAGTTATATAATTTCGCCTCAGTTTCCTCACTTGTGAAAATTTTAGTAAAAATAACAAATAATAGAATCTAAATTTAAATTATAGCTAGCATATAAGCCCTCAATATACAGTGTAAGATACTGATCCAGTTTCATTCTTTTACATGTGGTTGTCTCATCTTTCCAATACCATTTATTGAAGAGACTGTCCTTTCCCCATTGTATATTCTTGGCTCTTTTGTCATAAATTAATTGACCATATATACTTGAGTTTATTTCTCAGCTTTCTATTCTGCTCCACTGATCTATGTGTCTATTTTTTGCAAATACCATACTGTGTTGATTATTATAGCTTTTTAATATAGTTTGAAATACGGGAGTGTGATGCCTCCAGCTTTTCCCTTCTTTCTCAAGGTTGCTTTGTCTATTCAGGGTCTTCTGTGGTTCTATACAAATTTTAGGAATACATATCAGGATCAAGTGGGATTTATTCCAGAGATTCAATAATATTTCAACATCCACAAATAGAACAATGTGATACACCACATTTACAAAATGAAGAATAAAAATCCTATGATAATCTCAACAGGTGCAGAAAAAGCTTTTGACAAAATTTAACATCAGTTCATCACAAAAACTCTCAACAGGGGCTTTCCTGGTGGTGCAGTGGTTGAGAGTCTGCCTGCTGGTGCAGGGGACACGGGTTCGTGTCCCGCTCTGGGAAGATCCCACATGCCGCGGAGCGGCTGGGCCCGTGAGCCATGGCCGCTGAGCCTGCGCGTCCGGAGCCTGTGCTCTGCAACGGCAGAGGCCACAACAGTGAGAGGCCCGCGTACCGCAAAACAAACAAACAAACAAAAAAAAACACCTCTCAACAAAGTGGGTATAGAGGGAATATATTTCCACATAACAGCCATGTATGTCAAGCCCACAGCTAATACAATACTCAACAGTGAAAAACTGAAAACTTTTCCTCTAAGATCAGGAAAAAGACATAGATGCTCACTATCACCCCTTTTATTCAACATAGTATTGGAAGTCCTATCCAAAGCAATAAACAAGAAAATGAAAGAAAAGGCATCCAAATTAGAAAGGAAGAAGTAAAACTGTCACTATTTATAGATGATATTATAAACAGAAAATCCTAAAGACTCGACTAAAAAAACTGTTAGAATTAATAAACAAATTCAGTAAACTTGCAGGATACAAAATCAGTATACAAAAAACCTGCTGTGACTCTATACACTGATAACAAACTACCAGAAAGAGAATTAAGAAAACAATCCCATTTACAATTTCGTTAAAAAGAATAAACTAGCTAGGAATAAATTTAACCAAGGAAGTGAAAAACCTGTACTCTGAAAACTATACAACATTAATGAAAGAAATTAAAGAAGATAAATCTACGGAAAGTATTCCATGCTCATGTATTGAGAGACTTAATATTGTTAAACTGTCTATACTACCCAAAGCAATCTTCAGATTCAATGCAATACTTATCCTTTTCAAAATTACAATGGCAAATTTCACAGAAATAGAGCTATTAACATTTTTGTCCTATATTTTTAAATTCTGTAGTGTATGAAGCTTATTAGCCATTAACATTGCTCTCTTGCATATTACCTGACATTAATTAATGATGCTGATTAGTTCCCAGGATTTACTTTTCCTTTTCTTGTTGGTTCTACAAGTTGTTTTCATCAAAGCCATGGTTTATCTATATTCTTCTAGTAAAATTTTAAATCCTCTTGTTCTGATTAAATATTTCATATTAAAGTAGTATTATCTGTCAGTTAAATAGTTGTCTAACTAGATATTAAAATAAATTAGCTGTACTTTCCTAATTTATATATTTATAAATTGAAGTTGACTTAACTTCAGGTTACATCGTAGGATGTTTTAAGTTTGGTAGAACCTAAAATTAAAGGGTTCACTAAAAGTGTTTTAAACAGAAAAGCAGTTTTCAATTAACTTGAAGTTTGCATTACATATATGTCCTGTCATTTGTCAGTGCTTTACTTAATTTATAACAATAATTATCATAATAATTATAATAGCCATAATAATAATAAAATAGTGAGAACTATACTATCAATGTTATTTTGAGCCACATAGACCTTTGAAATCTAGAAACGTTCATCTTAGATTCCCTAATCCTAGAGTCTAGATAATCCAAATGTGTGCCTAAAATTATAATTTCTGAGATAGTACATTTCCTGTGGTTCCCTCTGCTTCTTGACTCATGTATGTTGTTCATTTACCTATAGACCGAGAGATGAAACTCAGGCTCTTATTGGTTTCCAACAAAACACACACACACACACATATACAGAAAACAGACAAGCAAATGACAATATAAAACCTTCTCAGAGAATAAATTTTTTTTTTTTTTTTTTTTTTTTTCTGTACGCGGGCCTCTCGCTGTTGTGGCCTCTCCCATTACGGAGCACAGGCTCCGGACGTACAGGCTCAGCGGCCATGGCTCACGGGCTCAGCTGCTCCGCTGCATGTGGGATCTTCCCGGACCGGGGCACGAACCCGTGTCCCCTGTATCGGCAGGTGGACTCTCAACCACTGCGCCACCAGGGAAGCCCTGAGAATAAATATTTTAAGAAGATAAACTAATGACTTATACTCTCATACACATATAAAATAAATGCATGTCAAATGTTTTTTTTAATTTGGTAATCAGTGAAAGAACCAGAAAGATGTTACAACAGGTTCAAAAGTAAATTTGAAGAACCATATATAAATAGACAATTAAGAAATTTTGAAATGAATTTAAAATATATATAAAACAGGTGTGTCCACAGACAAACTCCGACTGCATTTTGTGGGACAAAATTAATTTTATTTGTATGAATCAGAATAACTTGCATTATTATCAATTTTCTACATTTTACATAGTTTTAAAATATCTCAAAGACAATGAAAGACTTAGATCATCTGGAAGAGTATGCTAGACAGGAAACCCATAATCTCGTTTTATTTATTTCAAAGTCTTTCACAATTTTTCCTTACAGTGTCCACCCTCACATCCTTTGATCTTAATATTCTCAAACATTATTCTTTATTCCAAAATGTCTCCTCTCAGTAGGTTTGATCTTATTATTTACATACATTCAGGAGTGCTAATTAACCATAAAGGCTACTTTAGGATTTTCTTTAGAAATATAGAGTTTTATAGAGGTAAAGGCCCTAGTGATTTATAGACACATAGACCTAGAGATGCATAGACAGCTTATAGTTTTAATTCTGCAATTCAAGAAACACAGAAGACAAAAATTCACTAGTCCAGATTTCAGAAAGCTCTTTTCCTTCCTGGTATGTATGAAAGTCTTAATTTGTTTGACCTCAAATTAATCAAACATACAAACAACAAACAGAATAACAAACCAAATTTCTCTTTTGGCTCTCACCCAATAGCTCATAAATTTCTATACTCCATTGCAGATCTCCCTCAACTTATGATGGGGTTACATCCTGATAAACCCATCATAAGTTGAAAATATTGTTAAGTTGAAATTGCATTTAATGTACATAACAGACCAAACATAATAGTTGAGCCTAACCCACCTTAAACGTGTTCAGAACACTTACATTAGCCTACAGTTGGGCAAAATCACCTAACATAAAGCCTGTTTTATAATGAAGTGTGGAATGTCTCAGATGATTTATTGAATACTGTACTGAAAGTAAAAAAACAGAATGGTTGTATGGGTACAGAATGGTGGCAAGTGTATTGGTTTTTACCCTCATGTTTGCATGGATGTTTGCAAGCTGTGGCTTGCTGCCATGCCCAGTACCATGAACGTATCCTACTGCATATTGCTAGTCCAGGAAAAGATTAACATACAAAATTTGAAATATGTTTTCTACTGAATGCATATTGTTTTCATACCATCATAAAGTTGAAAAATCGTTAAGTTGCACTATCGTTAAGTCAGGGACCATCTGTACATCAATTATTGATCATTAAATGGTCAAGATTATAAAATGAAATTCCCAATTATTGTTGCCACCAATGGGGTACAAACATCAGATGTCTGAGCAAACCAATATCTAAAGGATAATACAATATCAGCAGAGAGGGTAAAAAGCAAAGAAAATAAAACAAAAAACTAGAGAAATATCAAAGTTAAACTTCTTTTATCACTTGTATTTTACCCCTGAGAACCAAGAAAATATATACCTGAGCTCAAACTGCTCCTGAAAAACCCTTCACTGACAACACATTTACCTGTTCCTATCAAGTTAATTCATTGGGCATCTTGGTGGATGACTTCCAGAAGTGATATGTAATAAATTTTTAAAAATAAATGCATGTGAAAGATTTTACTTAGTTTATAAAGTAATAAAAAAGACAAGTAAGACATTACAGCTGGTTCAAAGGAAAATTAAAAGAAACACACACATAGACAGGGAAATAAGGTAAGCTGAAATAAATTTATAAATAAATGCAAATTAAGTTTATCTCTAGGGCAAGAATCAATTAAATGTTTCTGATAAAATTAATTTCTATGGAGAAGAATCATTTGCTTTGTTATCACTTATCTATACTTACAGAGTTGTAAAATATCTCAAAAACAATGCAAAACTAAGATAAGCCATAGGGGGACCTAGATAGGATATCCATGATTTTTTGGTCCATTTATATTTTTTCCCTTTTTTTTTTCTTACAATTTTGGTACCATTGAGTAGAGTACCTATTTCTAAGTAATTAAGGGTCATTATGAGGTTTCTTATTATAAACCAAAAAGCTAAAAATTAAATAAATGGGATAATAATTATAAACTTAAAATCATACCCTAAACTGTCCTGCATTTGAAAGTTCTCTCCAATCTCTGAACATATGATGAATCAAGGCTTTTTCCCTGTGGCATGACAAGTCTCAAACCCTTCTCTGTTCTTCATTCCTACTCCTTGTTTTCCACTCTCAAGATGTTATGGAAAACTGAAGAAGAGAAAAAACACAAACCAACACAACCAAAAAACACAAACCAACACATTTACAACAGAGTAAACATCTGGGATCTTTGGAGAGAAAATATTTCCTTGGCTTGTTGAGTAGTGTTGTCAGTTAAAGTGGAGCCAAAGGTTATGATGAGATATCACTTTGAGAATTACTTTGAATAAAAAGTATACGGTCTGTATAAACCATATACATTTTTACTAATATGGATGTAATGAACTATTAAGAACTAAGTCTAAATAGTATTCACTGATAAATATTAAACTTCTTTTTATTTAAGAACAGATTAGCATATATGATTTTTAGCAAATATTATAAGATAGGGATAAACAAAAGAGATCAAAGGATAGTAAGGATAGAGAAAAATAGGAAATGTAAAGTTCAGTGTGTTTATTCATGACTTTCAAAATGAAACAGCTGTTTCCATGGAAATCTTGTAATGAAATATTAAAAATAATAAAATTGCAATAATTTTTTTGATGTAGTGGTTATGATACATTTTTCTTCAAATACAAATTTGCTGCTATTCCAATTAAATTTAGGACACAAAGTCACATCATAATGTCACTGCTGAATTTAGGGAACATATAAGGCTATCATGTCAGGAAAACTAAAAAGACAGTGTGTGGATATTATGATTTAATGCCGTTTGCCACTGGTAATTCCTGGAGCTCAAAGTAATAATGTCTTACACATTAATGTGCAGTGAAATGAATGCTGCAGTAATCTCCACAGAAAGTTTAATTCCTTTGAGAGGATAAGGAGATAATATCAACTGTATTAATACCAAAAAATTATTAGGTAACATTAGAAGATCATATATATGTTTAATATTGTATATTAAACATATTTTACTATTTTACACTATTATAAACTAAAAATATTGATTGACCTTCAGTTTGCCATTAAATTTTTAAATAAGATTTTCCTTTTTTGCAACTCAAAATGTAAATATATGCTTATAAATTCTTTATCAAATTTTTAAAAGTAATTTCTTGGCTACTTGACTTGTTTTGGCTTAATTTGGTTTGATATCTAATGAGAGTAGGTAGATATCTTTCTGTTTGCAAATATGTCTATTTCTTGGGGGAAGAAATCAAGTTAAAGTTTATCATTGCAAAATGCATAGTGAAACAGAGATAGAAGCATAAATACATACTCCATGGTATCTTTTTACTGAGCCCTTAAAACTTTATTGTGTCCCCAGGTTTCAATCTTAGAGGTAAAGAAAGCATTTGGCTCTGTGGTGGGGAGTTATGAGAAGTGTCTGTATTTGATCTCCTTATCATTAGAGAAGCTAGCAGCTGGAATTTTCCATTATGAGAGAGGATTTACAAATAATTCATCTATAACTGACAAGTTCTAGAATATTCTTAACTTTATCAAATCTACAGCAGTTACTTGGAGAGGGATTCTGTTCTAACTCAAACTAATTACGGGAATTTTCAACTAAAAGCAAAATACAGAGACCACGTTATTAGTTACCATCTTGAGAAAATCTTAGGGAATCTGCTTTTTGCTCTTCTAAAATGATTATTTTTACGTTGAGAAAAATTAGAATTAGTTAAAACATTTTTTTTTAATGTAAAGCATTGCTCTATTTTCAGATATTCTTGAATTTTACTTAAATCTTTTTTCTCCCTTTTTTCCACACATTTGGATCTGGATAATATTAATCATCATGTTTAAATAATTTACATTATTTTTTATACTTTTGCTATTATATTTAAAGAGTGTAACACCTAATAATGCCACTTAAGTTAAATCAATCCCACGAAAATAGTTTATAAATTCTAGAAACATTGCATGGGATTTTTAGTGACATGTTCAAGATAGCATGATATTATTTGAATATAGATTTTGCAGTTGTAAATGCTGTTTTTAAAATTTTTAAAAATTATCATGAGCTGTTAACTAGCTCTATGAAGAGGCCTATGTGGTAAGGAATTAAGACCTCCTGCCAACCACCAGTGAGGAACTGAGACCTCCTGCCAAAAGCTATGTAAGTGTTATGGGTTGAACATACACTTACATTTTTGGAGTGCCCCCCAAAATTCATTTGTTGATATCTTAACCCCCAATACCTCATAATGTGACCTTATTTGGAAATAGGGTAACTGAACATAAAATTAGTTAAAAATGAAGTCATTAGGATAAGCTATAGTCCAATATTACTGATGTCCATAGAAAAAGGAGACATTTAAACACAGAAACAGACATACTAGAGGGAAGACAATATAAAGAGACACAGGGAGAAGATGCCATCTATAAGCAAAGCACAGAGGTGCAAAACAAATCCCAACCCTGCCAACAAATCAGTTTTGAACATCTAGCCTCCAGAACTGTGAGACAATAAATTCCTGCTGTTCTAAGCCACCCAGTTTGTGGCACTTTGTTACAGCAGCTCTGGAAAAGTAAATACATTAAGTGGGACAATAGTTTCAAGGTGAAATGGGAAATTTACTACAATGCACAAATATGTCCATTCAAGCATTTTTCATGTAGACCCATCAGTGATTTTGAAAATAACTTTAAAGTCTAAATGAAAGTC
The DNA here is from genome assembly GCF_964374135.1 of Grampus griseus. Classification (NCBI taxonomy): domain Eukaryota; kingdom Metazoa; phylum Chordata; class Mammalia; order Artiodactyla; family Delphinidae; genus Grampus; species Grampus griseus. The sequence continues at coordinate 93,337,444 of NC_139017.1, read as the reverse complement.
AGAAAAAAATATGTATTTGCTCTGAGATAGCTCACATTTTGTGATATAATTCATGCAAAATATTCTTTATACTTTCATCTCTGCTTATTTGTATTTTTATTTTTCACACACAGGAATAATTGTAAACAAATGACATTCAGAATATAGAAATGTTTGGAGAAAGAACTTTCCAAGTTCTTGTGCCTGAAATACTTATGCTCAGTAAGTAGAATTAAATCTTCCTTAAAGGAAAACTGTTAGACAAGGGTAGCCTTCAGCAGTAGTAATTTATACTCTGAAATTTATGAATTGCTTACTGACTTTATTATTGGGGGAACAAAATCCATCCTTGCTATAGGAACCTTTATATTCACTCTCATTGAATAAATTTGGAAGAAAGAACATATCAGTGCATTGTGATATCAACCATAAAGGATCTTTTAAATAGAATTTATTCTAAAATCTATATCATGTATGTCTTTATTCTATTCTGTAAGCATTTCTTGAGAATAAAACTTCACCAGATTTTTCCCCCAGTTTCAGATATAGATAAATAATACTTTAGAAATACTAATTTTTTTTCAATATTTCTTAAGTTGGCTTTCTTTTTATTCATGAAGCAACTAGGCTCTTTGACATTTTAGAAAGGGGATTTATAAGCAGAAAGAAGAAAAATAAAGATTTCCTCTCACTAAGCTTTGACTTGAGGGAGCCTAGGTTCTTGAAAAAGAAGAAAGGAATCATGACATAGACAATATTTTTGAAAAGATAATTATGAGTAAATTTAAACTACTGCCCTCTTTTCTTTTCCCCCACCTATATCTAGGCAAGAAAAGAATTCTCCCCAGACTGAGATTCTTTTGAAGAACAAACAATACAAGCTAATGTCACTAATGAAAAATGTTCCTGCTTTGTGTCCCCCTTCCCCAACCAAATCCCAAGGATAAGGAACTTAAGATGGATTTTGAGGAATTAACTGTGGTCATTAACTTCATATCCATATTTTAGATGTTACTATGAAGAGCTATTTCATTATAGCCCATCTCCCCCCCAAGACTGATTGACCTAACTTAATTCCTTAAATTTGTATATAGGTTGCCATATTTCAAAGTTTTTCTTCAGTGGTACCTGATAATGGTACTCACCATTGGGGGTATCTCACAGTTGTCAATAAGTCAGTGTTCAATGATCCCAATAGTTGACTGTCTTTGTGTAGGAAAAAAAATACATGATGATAAAGATGTAGATTTTAATTATTAACAAGTACCAAAATATTACAAGATCATTAAACTTTCAGTTACAAAATGAGAGACCTTGATTTTCAGTTAGAGGTTCTTGCAAGTATTTCCTTCATGTTGTTAAGTTCGGTGAAAAGAAAACAACCAAACAAATATTAAACTTCAAACAATTTTAAGAGACCGCTTGGCACAGAAAATACTTTAGAAAAATCAATATTAATTTTCAAAATATTTGCTACCTGAAGAAACCTTTCAAATATATAACCCTTTATGTATCTTCTAAGCGTTAGAATTTAAATGCACTGATATGCATTATTCCTTTTAGTTCTTGGAATGACCCATAACATATGACCATTAGTATTTTTAGTCTACATGATAGTGAAAATGAGTCTTACTGAAGTTGTTAATGTACTTGAAAATTGGAGCTGGAAATAGTTTTTATTCTGTGAGCCATTTTCTGAGTATCTTCTTTGTGCTAAACACCGGGATGCAAAAGTGGGTAAGATATGGTTTCCTATCATCCTCTACCTCAGACCACACTCTCAAGTACTTGAAAGATTGCATCTTTTCTAGAGTCTAGGAGGGCAAGACAGGTTAGTGTGAACGATGTAAACTGGGGCAGCACCAAAGCACTCATTCAGAAAGATCAAAGGCCATGCCACGTAACTATTCCGTTCCTTGCTTACTGCTGGGGCCTGGAGGGCCTAGCCTGCTATAAACTTCAGATCAGAAAGGTAGGGATGCCATTCTGTCCATCTTCCCTCACAATATCTAATTTAATCAGGTTTCTAGGCATCTTATCTAGAGCTTGTATGCTTGGGAATAATGGTTCTACAATTGTGCTCCTCACAGCCTATTGCAGATGCTTCCATTCACTAATCCCTCTAAAAGGCTGCACTCAAAATTAAACCACAGGCTTCAAGTTCCTCATCTATTTTCCAAATGGCAAACTTTTGCTTCCTGGCGCTTTTGAGAAAGAAATCTAAGTCTCTGGACATATAAACAAGTTTTCATTAGAGAAACTGAACACTAAATGTGAAAAGGGAAAAACCATCATAAAGAGTCCCTCCCATGCTTTTTGAAACAGCTAAACATTTTTGACATTGGTGTGCTTGTCCAGAGACCTCCAGGGTCCACCTGATTGAGTCAGTGTTCATGGAAACTTGTCAGAATCATTTTCCAGTTCTATGTGACCATTCTGCTATTGCCCCATTCAGCTGAGTGCAGTCATCCTTGCATTGCTGTCATTTTTTTTTTTTCATCCAGGCAGAGATAAGCTTCTTCTCTGAAAAAAAATATTTGGGCATTTAAAATCCTTTCAAAAAAATCAGGTAGCAGTTTATTTTCAGCTTGAACTGATGCATGTTGCTTAGTTCTCGTAAAAAATATTATAACATGGAATTGGCAATAAGGTCTATGCCCACATCCCTGAAGAAAATGTAAAATCAAGGCAGTAAGATTTTACTACAGAAAACTCCATGTTTGAGCCCCAGTGGAGACTACATAGGAACATACAAATGACCTACATAATGTATAGAATCTTTGCAGTTATAAGCTGTAATGAAAGATGAGAGAGAGATTTAAATTACCACACTCCAAAAAAACTGCTTGGAGCCAAGTGGTATTGGTGATGGCAGAAGGCAAAATAGTTAATCTAATTTAGGTACTTCATCAGCCTTGATCTAATATTAAACAAGGCAATGGCAGACCATGATATGAATATTAGCACAGTATTTGGCTGACTTTCTTACATATAAGGGAGCCAGGACCATTTTGGATCTAAGTATTTCAGAAGAACTAGTGTGATCCTCATTCTTACGTAGAGTATGAAACTGGGAAAATAGCCAGGAGACAATGCGTCCTCCTACAGACAGAACACCTCTGAGAGGTGCATTACCTCTTTAGTGGGAGGATGTGACAGGAAGTGAAATCTTCTTTGTACTGTGAAAGAAGAGTGGCCATCAAGAAATCAATTAATTGCTTAAAGGTGATAATGAAACCCATCCTGAAGCAGTCTGCTACAGACTTAACCAGTCTGGAAAGAATGGCAGCAACAGTAAACATTATTCTTTGGTTTCCTTGGGCCTGCAAATTTTAGTTTCAGCAAGTACAGTGAAATTATCAAGGAAAATATTCAAGAATAGGTAAGAATATAAATGCTGGAATTCACTACTCATTATCAAGGTGAAAGAGTCATTTCCTAAAGACTGGTTTTCTTGAGTATATGATGATGGTAAAATGGATTGCTTCCGTTCATTTTCAACTTTGAATTTATTTTTCCCCATCCTTGGTAAAATCTTGGCTAGAGTTTATCCCAATTTAGATCAATGTCAAAAATAACCCTCTGAAATTAACCAAACTTTAATCAACCTCACACAGGCAATTTTTTATTTGAGAGAATAGCAAGCCAATTATTAAAATAAAAATCATTAAGGCTTAGTTTAGATACCATCAAAACCATTTAGGGGGCTTCTCTGGTGGCGCAGTGGTTGAGAGTCCACCTGCCGATGCAGGGGACGCGGGTTCGTGCCCCGGTCTGGGAAGATCCCACATGCCGCAGAGCGGCTGGGCCCGTGAGCCATGGCCGCTGAGCCTGTGCGTCCGGAGCCTGTGCTCTGCAACGGGAGAGGCCACAACAGTGAGAGGCCCACGTAACGCAAAGAAAAAAAAAAATTATGTTGGGTTTTTTTTTAACATCTTTACTGGAGTACAATTGCTTTACACTGGTGTGTTAGTTTCTGCTTTATAACAAAGTGAATCAGTTATACATATACATATGTCCCCATATCTCTTCCCTCTTGCGTCTCCCTCCCTCCCACCCTCCCTATCCCACCCCTCTAGGTGGGCACAAAGCACCGAGCTGATCTCCCTGTGCTATGTGGCTGCTTCCCACTAGCTATCTATTTTACATTTGGTAGTGTATGTATGTCCATGCCACTCCCTCACTTTGTCACAGCTTACCCTTCCCCCTCCCAGTGTCCTCAGGTCCATTCTCTACGTCTGCATCTTTATTCCTGTCCTGACGCTACGTTCTTCAGAACCACTATTTGTTTTTAAAGATTCCATATATATGTGTTAGCATACGGTGTGTGATTTTTCTCTTTCTGATTTACTTCACTGTGTGTGACACACTCTAGGTCCATCTACCTCACTACAAATAACTCAATTTCGTTTCTTTTCATGGCTGAGTAATATTCCATTGTATATATGTGCCACATCCTCTTTATCCATTCATCTGTCGATGGGCACTTAGGTTGCTTCCATGTCCTGGCTATTGTAAATAGAGATGCAATGAACATTGTGGTACATGACTCCTTTTTTTTTTTTTGCGGTACACGGGCCTCTCACTGTTGTGGCCTCTCCCATTGCGGAGCACATGCTCTGGGCGCACAGGCTCAGCAGCCATGGCTCACGGGCCCAGCCGCTTCGCGGCACGTGGGATCCTCCCGGGGCAGGGCATGAACCTGCATCCCCTGCATTGGCAGGCGGACTCTCAACCACTGCACCACCAGGGAAGCCCCAACTTGACTCTTCTTTTTTTGTTTTGTTTTTTTTGTTTTGCGGTAGGTGGGCCTCTCACTGCTGTGGCCTCTCCCGTTGCAGAGCACAGGGTCCGGATGCACAGGTTCAGTGGCCATGGATCACGGGCCTAGCCGCTCCGTGGCATGTGGTATCTTCCCGGACCGGGGCACGAGCCCGTGTCCCCTGCATTGGCAGGCGGACTCTCAACAATTGCGCCACAAGGGAAGCCCCATGACTCTTTTTGAATTATGGTTTTCTCAGGGTTTCTGCCCAGTAGTGATATTGCTGTATCATAAGGTAGTTCTATTTTTAGTTTTTTAAGGAACCTCCATACAGTTCTCCATATGGCTGTGTCAATTTACATTCCCACCAACAATGCAGAAGGGTTCCCTTTTCCCACACCCTCACCAGCATTTATTGTTTGCAGATTTTTTGATGATGGCCATTCTGACTGGTGTGAAGTGATACCTCATTGTAGTTTTGATTTGCATTTCTCTAATGCTTAGTGATATTGAGTATCCTTCATGTGTTTCTTGGCACTCTGTATATCTTCTTTGGAGAAATGTCTATTTAGGTCTTCTGCCTACTTTTGGATAGGGTTGTTTGTTTCTTTGATATTGAGCTGCATGAGCTGCTTGTAAAATTTGGAGATTAATCCTTTGTCAGTTGCTTCATTTGCAAATATTTTCTCCCATGCTGAGGGTTGTCTTCTCATCTTGTTTATATTTTGCTTTGCTGTACAAAAGCTTTTACGTTTAATTAGGTCCCATTTGTTTATTTTTATTTCCATTACTCTGGGAGGTGGGTCAAAAAGGATCTTGCTGTGATTTATGTCATACACTGTTCTGTTTATGTTTTCCTCGAAGAGTTTTAGTGTCTAATCTTACATTTAGGTCTTTAATCCATTTTGAGTTTATTTTTGTGTATGGTATTAGGGAGTGTTCTAATTTCATTCTTTTATATGTAGCTTTTCCTAGCACCACTTATTGGAGAGGCTGTCTTTTCTCCATTGTATATACTTGCCTCCTTTATCAAAGATAGGGTGACCGTATGTGCATGGCATTATCTCAGGACTTTCTTTCCTGTTCCATTGATCAATATTTCTGTTTCTGTGCCAGTACCATACTGTCTTGATTACTGTAGCTTTGTAGTATAGTCTGAAGTCAGGGAGCCTCTTTCCTCCAGCTCTGTTTTTCTTTCTCAAGATTGCTTTGGCTATTTGGGGTCGTTTGTGTTTCCATACAAATTGTGAAAATTTTTGTTCTATTTCAGTAAAAAATGCCATTGGAAGTTTCATAGGGATTGCTTTGAATCTGTAGATTGCTTGGGTAATATAGCCTTTTTCACAATGTTGATTCTTCCAATTCAAAAACATAGTATATCTCTCTATCTGTTTGTATCATCTTAAATTTCTTCATCAGTGTCTTATAGTTTTCTGCATACATGCCTTTTGTCTCCTTCAGTAGGTTTTTTCCTAGGTATTTCATTCTTTTTGTTGCAATGGTAAATGGGAGTGTTTTCTTAATTTCTTTTTCAGATTTTTCATCATTAGTGTGTAGGAATGCAAGAGATTTCTGTGCGTTAATTTTGTATGCTACTACTTTACCAAATTCATTGATTAGCTCTAGTAGTTTTCTGGTAGCATCTTTAGAATTCTCTATGTATAGTATCATGTCATCTGCAAACAGTGAAAGCTTTACTACTTCTTTTCCAATATGGATTCCTTTTATTTCTTTTTCTTCTCTGATTGCTGAGGCTAAAACTTTCAAAACTATGTTGAGTAATAGTGGTGAGAGTAGGCAACCTTGTCTTGTTCCTGATCTTATTGGAAATGGTTTCAGTTTGTCACAATTGAGGACAATGTTAGCTGTGGGTTTGTCATATATGACCTTTTTTATGTTGAGGTAAGTACCCTCTATGCTAACTTTCTGGGGGGGGTTTAATCATAAATGTGTGTTGAATTTTGTTGAAAGCTTTTTCTGCATCTATTGAGATGATCATATGGTTTTTCTCCTTCAATATGTTAATATGTTGTATTGCATTGATTGATTTGCGTATATTGAAGAATTCTTGCATTCCTGGGATAGACCCCACTTGATCATGGTGTATGATCCTTTTAATGTGCTACTGGATTCTGTTTGCTAGTATTTTGTTGAGGATTTTTGCATCAATGTTCATCAGTGATACTGGCCTGAAGTTTTCTTTCTTTGTGACATCTTGGTCTGGTTTTGTTATCAGGGTGGTTGGTGCCCTCATAGAATGAGTTTGGGAGTGTTCCTTCCTGTGCTATGTTTTGGAAGAGTTTGAGAAGGATAGGTGTTAGCTCTTCTCTAAATGTTTGATAGAATTCACCTGTGAAGCCATCTGGTCCTGTGCTTTTGTTTGTTGGAAGATTTTTAATCACAGTCTCAATTCCTGTGCTTGTGATTGGTCTGTTTATATTTTCTATTTCTTCCTGGTTCAGACTCGGATGGTTGTGCTTTTCTAAGAATGTGCCCATTTCTTCCAGCTTGTCTATTTTATTGGCATATAGTTGCTTGTAGTTATCTCTCATGATCCTTTTTATTTCTACAATGTCAGTTGTTACTTCTCCTTTTTCATTTCTAATTCTATTGACGAGTCATCTCCCTTTTTTTTTTTGATGAGTCTGGCTAATGGTTTATCAATTTTGTTTATCTTCTCAAAGAACCAGCTTTTAGGTTTTTTTTTATCTTTGCTATTGTTTCCTTCATTTCTTTTTCATTTATTTCTGATCTGATCTTTATGATTTCTTTCCTTCTGCTAACTTTAGGGGGTTTTTTTTTGTTCTTTCTCTGATTGTTTTAGGTGTAAGTTTAGGTTGTTTATTTGAGATGGTTCTTGTTTCTTGAGGTAGGATTGTATTGCTATAAACTTCCTTCTTAGAACTGCTTTAGCTTCATCCCATAAGTTTTGGGTCATTGTGTTTTCATTGTCATTTGTTTCTAGGTAGTTTTTGATTTCCACTTTGATTTCTTCAGTGATCTCTTGGTTATTAAGTAATGTATTGTGTAGCCTCCATGTATACATATTGTTTTACAGTTTTTTCCTATAATTGATATCTAGTCTCATAGCGTTGTATTTGGTAAAGGCACTTAATATGATTTCAATTTTCTTACATTTACCAGGACTTGATTTGTGATCTAAGATATGATCTATCCTGGAGAATGTTCCATGAGCACTTGAGAAGAAAGTGTTCTGTTGTTTTTGGATGGACTGTCCTATAAATATCAATTACTTCCATCTTGTTTAATGTGTCATTTAAAGCTTGTGTTTCCTTATTTATTTTCATTTTGGATGATCTGTCCATTGGTGAAAGTGGGGTGTTAAAGTGCCCTACTATGATTGTGTTACTGTCGATTTCCCCTTTTATGGCTGTTAGTGTTTGCCTTATGTATTGAGGTGCTCCTATTTTGGTGCATAAATGTTTACAATTGTTATATCTTCTTCTTGGATTGATCCCTTGATCATTATGTAGTGTCCTTCTTTGTCTCTTGTAATAGTCTTTGTTCTAAAGTCTATTTTGTCTGGTATGAGAATTGCTACTCCAGCTTTCTTTTGATTTCCATTTGCATGGAATATCTTTTTCCATCCCCTCACTTTCAGTTTGTATGTGTCCCTATGTCTAAAGTGGGTCTCTTGTAGACAACATATATACAGGTCTTGTTTTTGTATCCTTAGGCCAGTCTGTATCCTTCAGTTGGAACATTTAATCTATTTACATTTATGGTAGTTATCGATATGTATATTCCTATGACTATTTTCTTAATTGTTTTGGGTTTGTTGTTGTAAGCCTTTTCCTTCTCTTGTGTTTCCTGCCTAGAGAAGTTCCTTTAGCATTTGTTATAAAGCTGGTTTGGTGGTGCTGAATACTCTTAGTTTTTGCTTGTCTCTAAATGTTTTAATTTCTCCATCAAATCTGAATGGATGCTTACTGGGTAGAATAATCTTGGTTTTAGGTTTTTCTCTTTCATCACTTTAAATATGTCTTGCCACTCCCTTCTGGCTTGCAGAGTTTTTGCTGAAAGATCAGCTGTTACCCTTATGGGGATTCCCTTGTATGTTATTTGTTGTTTTTCCTTTGCTGCTTTTAATATTTTTTCTTTTATTTAATTTTTGATAACTTAATTAATATGTGTCTTGGCATGTTTCTTGTTGGATTTATCCTGTGTGGGACTCTCTGTGCTTCCTGGACTTGACTATTTCCTTTCTCATATTAGGGAAGTTTTCAACTATAATCTCTTCAAATATTTTCTCAGTCCCTGCTTTTTCTCTTTTTCTTCTAGGGCCCCTATAATTTGAATATTTGAGTGTTTAATGTTGTCCCAGAGGTCTCTGAGACTGTCCTCAGTTGTTTTCATTGTTTTTTCTTTGTTCTGCTCTGCAGTAGTTATTTCCACTATTTTATCTTCCAGGTCACTTATCCGTTCTTCTGCCTCAGTTATTCTTCTATTGATTCCTTCTAGAGAATTTTTAATTTCATTTATTGTGTTGTTCATCATAGTTTGTTTGCTGTTTAGTTCTTCTAGGTTCTTGTTAAACGTTTCTTGTATTTTTTCCATTCTATTTCCAAGATTTTGGATCATCTTTACTATCCTTACTCTGAATTTTTTTTCAGGTAGACTGCCTATTTCCTCTTCATTTGTTAGGTCTGATGGGTTTTTACCTTGCTCCTTCATCTGCTGTGTATTGCTCTGTCTTCTCATTTTGTTTAACTTACTGTGTTTGGGGGTCTCCTTTTTGTTGCCTGCACATTCGCAGTTCCCATTGTTTTTGGTGTCTACCCTCAGTGGCTAGGGTTGGTTCAGTGGGTTGTGTAGGCTTCCTGATGGAGGGAACTGGCGGCTGTGTTCTGGTGGATGAGGCTGGAACTTGCCTTTCTAGTGGGCAGGGCCACATCTGATGGTGTGTTTTAGGGTGTCTTGTGACCTTATTATGATTTGAGGCAGCCTCTCTGCTAATGGGTGGTGTTGTGTTCCTGTCTTGCTAGTTGTTTGGCATAGGGTGTCCAGAACTGTAGCTTACTGGTCGTTGAGTGGAGCTGAGTCTTAGTGTTGAGATGGAGATCTCTGGGAGAGATCTTTCTCCGTTTAATATTATGTGAAGCTGGGATGTCTCTTGGACCAAGGTTTTGAACTCGCCTCTCCCACCTCAGAGGAGCAGGCCTGACACCCGGTCAGAGCACAAAGACCCTGTCCACCCCACAGCTCAGAAGAAAAGGAAGAGAAAAAGAAAGAAAAGAAAGAAAAAGAGAAAATTAAATTAAGTTATTAAAACAAAAATAATTAAAAATTTTTAAAAATTAAAAAGTAATAAAAAAAGAAAAAACTAAAGTAAGGAAGAAGAGAGCAACCAAACGAAAAAACAAATCCACCAACAAAAACAAATGCTAAAAATTATACTACAAAAAAATCCCCACAGGGCTTCCCTGGTGGCGCAGTGGTTGGGAGTCCTCCTGCCAATGCAGGGGAAATGGGTTCGTGCCCCAGTCTGGGAAGATCCCACATGCCGTGGAGTGGCTGGGCCCATGAGCCATGGCCGCTGAGCCTGCGCGTTCGGAGCCTGTGCTCTGCAATGGGAGAGGCCACAACAGTGAGAGCCCTGCGTACAGCAAAAAAAAATACATAAAAAAAAAATTTTAAATCCCCACAAACAAACAAACAAAACCGACAGACAGTACCCTAGGGCAAATGGTAAAAGCAAAGCTATACAGAAAAAAATCACATAAAGAAGCATACACATACAAGTCACAACAAGAGAAAAAGGAAAAAAATATATATATCGTTGCTCCCAAAGTCCACCACCTCAATTTTGGGATGATTCATTGTCTATTCAGGTATTCCACAGATGAAGGGTACATCAAGTTGATTGTGAAAATTTAATCCGCTGTTCCTGAGGCTGCTGGGAGAGATTTCCCTTTCTCTTCTTTGTTCACACATCTCCTAGGGCTCAGTTTTGGATTTGGCCCTGCCTCTGCGTGTAGGTCGCCTGAAGACGACTGTTCTTCGCTCAGACAGGACAGGGTTAAAGTAGCAGCTGATTAGGGGGCTCAGGCTTATTCAGGCCAGGGGACGGAAGGCAGACGGGAGGGAATGTGGGGTGAGCCTGCAGTGGCAGAGGCCAGTGTGATGTTGCAACAGCCTTAGGCACGCTGTGTGTTCTCCTGGGGAAGTTGTCCCTGGATCACGGGACCCTGACAGTGGTGGGCTGCACAGGCTCCCGGGAGCATGTGTCTGGTGTCTGCACTGATAGCCGCCGCTCGCACCCATCTCTGGAGCTTGTTTAGGCATTGCTCTAAATCCTCTCTCCTCTTGCACCCCGAAACAATGGTCTCTTTCCTCTTAGGCATTTCCAGACTTTTTTATGGACTCTCTCCCAGCTAGCTGTGGCACAATAGCCCCTTCAGGCTGGGTTCACGCAGCCAACCCCAGTCCTCTCCCTGGAATCTGACCTCAGAAGCCTGAGCCTCAGCTCCAGGCCCCCACCCACCCCGGCGGGTGAGCAGAAAAGCCTCTCAGGCTGGTGAGTGCTGGTCGGCACTGATCCTTTCTGCAGGAATCTCTCTGCTTTGCCCTCTGCACCCCTGTTGCTGTGGTCTCCTCCGTTGCTCCAAAGCTTCCCCCACACCACCCACTCCCTGTCTCTGCCAGTGAAGGGGCTTCCTAGTGTGTGGAAACTTTTCCTCCTTCACAGCTCCCTCCCAGTGGTGCAGGTCCCATCCCTATTCTTTTGTCTCTGTTATTTCTTTTTTCTTTTGCCCTACCCAGGTACGTGGGGAATTTCTTGTCTTTTGGGAAGTCTGAGGTCTCCTGCCAGCGTTCAGTAGGTGTTCTGTAGGAGTTGTTCCACATGCAGATGTATTTCTGATGTATTTGTGGGGAGGAAGACGATCTCCATGTCTCACTCCGTAGCCATCTTGAGATCTCTCCCATTTATGTTTTATTATATTTTATTATAAAATCACTTTATGTTATTACTTTAGGATTAATATATTTACCATAAAATTGTATTATTACTAAAATGATCTTACACTGGTAATGAGGTTTTTCTGTTTTCTTTCTCCCTTTTGAATTTAGTATATATCTTTTCCTCTTAGAAATAAAAATACAAATATGTAATTATATATATATAAGCATTATTTGAGTTTTATGTATTATAAAAAGTCATTTTTCTACTTTCTAATACTTATGGAATATTTTCTTAATTTAATTTAATTTATTTATTTTTTATACAATAGGTTTTTTTTTTTTTTTTTTTTTTTTTTTTGCTTTAAAACAATTTCTCTCTTCTTTTGGTATGAAAATAATGTAGTGAATGGGAAAATTTTCATGAAACAGTGAAGGACAGCTCTAGTCCCTTATGCATGCTATGAGGAATCCCCCAACTGAGCAGTTTGATATTTCCACAAGAGGCCACACATTTCCATGCCCCATTTCAGGGAGGGAGGTGTTCATGTTGGATATTCCCCACTTGTCCTTCTAGATCCATTCTCCTCCCTTCTCCACCATGCTCTGTGTTCTGGAAGCTGATCACAATGGACAACATCAATTGAGCACCATAGCTCTCTGGCAAAGAGAGACACCAACAGCAGATCAGTGAATTTATTCTCTCAGCCCCCTTCCTCCTGGGCCAAGAATTGGCAAGGTTGTTTCCTCTCCCAGGGACTTCAGTTCCTGTTGGGTGTCCTTCTCTATACCTATATGATTTATTTATTTATTTATATTTAATTTATTTTTTTTATACAGCAGGTTCTTATTAGTTATCTATTCTATACTTATTGATATATATATGTCAATCCCAATCTCCCAATTCATCCCACCACCACCACCCCCAATTTCCCCCGTTTGTGTCCATATGTTTGTTCTCTACATCTGTGTGTCTATTTCTGCCTTGCATATGGGTTCATCTGTACCATTTTTCTAGATTCCACACACATGTGTTAATATATGATATTTGTTTTTCTCTTTCTGGCTTACTTCACTCTGTATGACAGTCTCTATGACCATCCACATCTATACAAATGACCTAATTTCATTCCTTTATATAGCTGAGTAATGTTCTATTGTATATATGATGTACCACATCTTCTTTATCATTCGTCTGTCCATGGGCATTTAGGTTGCTTCCATGACCTGGCTATTGTAAATAGGGCTGCAATGAACATGGTGGTACATGACTCATTTGGAATTATGATTTTCTCAGGGTATATGTCCAGTAGTGGAATTGCTGTGTCATATGCGAGTTCTATTTTTAGTTTTTTAAGTAATCTCCATAGTGTTCTCCATAGTGGCTGTATCAATTTACATTCCCACCAACAGTGCAAGAGGGTTCCCTTTTCTCTACCCCCTCTCCAGCATTTATTCTTTGTAGTTATTCTGATGATGCCTATTCTAACTGGTGTGAGATGATACCTCATTGTAGTTTTCATTTTCCTTTCTCTAATAATTAGTGATGTTGAGCAGTTTTACATGTGCCTCTTGGCCATCTGTATGTCCTTCTTGGAGAAATGTATATTTAGGTCTTCTGCCAATTTTTTGATTAGGTTGTATGTGTTTTTAATATTGAGCTGCGTGAGTTGTTTATATGTTTTGGAGATTAAGCCTTTGTTTATTCATTTGCAAATATTTTCCCCCATTCTGAGGGTTGTCTTTTTGTCTTATTTTTGGTTTCCTTTGCTGTGCAAAAGCTTTTAAGTTTCATTAGGTCCATTTGTTTATTTTTGTTTTTCTTTCCATTACTCTAGGAGGTGGGTCAAAAAAGATCTTGCTGTGTTTTATGTCACAGACTGTTCTTCGTATGTTTTCCTCTAAGAGTAGATAGTGTCCGGTCTTACATTTACATCTTTGATCCATTTTGAGTTTATTTTTGTGTATGGTGTTAAGGAGTGTTCTACTTTCATTCTTTTACTTGTACATGTCCAGTTTTCCCAGCACCACTTATCGAAGAGGCTGTCTTTCCTCCATTGTATACCCTTGCCTCCATTGTCTTAGATGTGTGGGTTTATCTCATGGCTTTCTATCCTGTTCCATTGATCTATATTTCTGTTTTTGTGCCAGTACCATACTGTCTTGACTACTGTAGCTTTGTATTATAGTCTGAAGTCAGGGAGTCTGATTCATCCAGCTCTGTTTTCTTTCCCTCAAGATTGCTTTGGCTATTTTGGGTCTTTTGTGTCTCCATACACATTTTAAGATTTTTTGTTCTACTTCTGTAAAAAATGCCGTTGGTAATTTGATAGGGATTGCATTGAATCTGTAGATGGCTTTGGGTAGTGTAGTCATTTTCACAATATTTATTCTTCCAATCCACAAACATGGTATATGTCTCCACCTGTTTGTGTCATTTTAAATTTCTTTCATCAGTGTCTTATAGTTTTCTGAGTACAGGTCTTTTACCTCCTTAAATAGGTTTATTCATAGGTATTTTATTCTTTTTGTTACAATGGTGAATGGGATTGTTTCCTTAATTTCTCTTTCATATCTTTTGTTGTTAGTGTACAGGAATGCAAGAGATTTCTGTGCATTAATTTTGTATCCTGCAACTTTACCATATTCATTGATTAGCTCTAGTAGTTTTCTGGTGCATCTTTAGTATTATCTATGTATAGTGTCATGTCACCTGCAAACCATGACAGTTTTACTTCTTCCTTTCTGATTTGTCTTCCTTTTATTTATTTGTCTTCTCTGATTGCCATGGCTAAGACTTCCAAATATATGTTGAATAATAGTGGTGACAGAGGACATCCTTGTCTTGTTCCTGATCCTAGAGTAAATGCCTTGTTTTTCACCACTGAGAATGATGTTTGCTGTGGATTTGTTTTATATGACCTTTATTATGTTGAGGTGGGTTTCTTCTATGCCCACTCTCTGGAGATTTTTTTATCATAAACAGTTGTTGAATTATGTCAAAAGCTTTTTCTGCATCTATTGAGATGATCATATGGTTTTTCTTCTTCAATTTGTTAATATGGTGTATCACATTGATTTATTTGCATATATTGAAGAGTCCTTGCATTCTTGGGATAAATCCCACTTGATCACAGTGTATGATCCTTTTAATGTGTTGTTGGATTCTGTTTGCTAGTACTTTGTTGAGGATCTTTGCATCTATATTCATCACTGATATTGGTCTGTGATTTTCTTTTTATGTAGTATATCTGTCTGGTTTTGTTATCAGGGTGATGGTGGCCTCGTAGAATGAGTTTGAAAGTGTTCTTTTCTCTGCAGTTTTTTGGAAGAGTTTGAGAAGAATGGATGTTAGCTCTTCTCTAAATGTTTGATAGAATTCACCTGTGAGGCCATCTGGTCCTGGACTTCTCTTTATTGGAAGATTTTTAATCACAGTTTCAGTTTCAATACTTGTGTTTGGTCTGTTCATATTTTCTAATTCTTCCTGATCAGTCTTGAAAAGTTGTACCTTTCCAAGTATTTGTCCATTTCTTCCAGGTTGTCCATTTTATTGGCATAGAGTTTCTTGTAGTTGTCTCTTATGATGCTTTGTATTACTGTGGTGTCAGTTGTAACTTATCATTTTTTATTTCTAATTTTATTGATTTGAGTCTTCTCCCTCTTTTCATTCATGAGTCTGGCTAAAGGTTTATCAATTTTGTTTATCTTCTCAAAGAACCAGCTTTTAGTTTTATTGATGTTTGCTATTGTTTTCTTTGTTTCTATTTCATTTATTTCTGCTCTGATCTCTATGATTTCTTTCCTTCTACTAACTTTGGGTTTTGTTTGTTCTTCTTTCTTTTGTAAGGTTAGATTGTTTATTTGAGATTTTTCTTGTTTCTTGAGCTAGTATTTTATTGCTATATACTTCCCTCTTAGAACTGCTTTTGCTGCATCCCATAGGGTTTGGATCATCATGTTTTTGTTGTCATTTTTCTCTAGGTATTTTTTTATTTCCTCTTTGATTTCTTCAGTGATCTCTTGGTTATTTAGTAACGTATTGTTTAGCCTCTGCGTGTTTTTGTTTTTATGGTTTTTTCCCTGTAATTGATTTCTAACCTCACAGCACTGTGGTCAGAAAAGATGCTTAATATGAGTTCAGTTTTTTAAAATTTACCAAGGCTTGATTTGTGACACAAGTTGTGATATCTCCTGAGAATGTTCTGTGTGCATGTGAGAAGAAAGTGTAGTCTGGTATTTTCAGATGGAATGTGCTATAAATATCAATTAAATCTATCTGCTTTATTGTGTCCTTTAAAACTTGTTTTCCTTATTAATTTTCTGTCTGGATGATCTGTCCATTGGAGTAAGTGAGGTGTTAAAGTCCCCCACTATTACTGTGTTACTGTCAATCCCTCTTTTTTTTTTTTTGCGGTATGTGGGCCTCTCACTGTTGTGGCCTCTCCCGTTGCAGAGCACAGGCTCTGAACACGCAGGCTCAGCAGCCATGGTTCATGGGCCCAGCTGCTCTGTGGCATGTGGGATCTTCCCAGACCGGGGCATGAACCCGCATCCCCTGCATCGACAGGCAGACTCTCAACCACTGCGCCTCCAGGGAAGCCCTCAATTCCTCTTTTATACCTGTCAACATTTGCCTTATATATTAAGATGCTCCTATGTTGGATGCATAAATATTTATAATTCTTATATCTTCTTCTTGGTTGATCCCTTGATCATTATGTACTGTCCTTCCTTATCTCTTGTAACATTCTTTATTTTAAAGTCCATTTTATCTGTTATGAGTATTGCTACTCCAGCTTTCTCTTGATTTCCATTTCCATGGAATATCTTTTTCCATCCCCTCACTTTCAGTCTGTGTGTGTCGCTAGGTCTGAAGTGGGTCTCTGGCAGACAGCATATATATGGGTCTTTTTTTTGTATCCATTCAGCGAGCCTGTGTATTTGAGTTGGACCATTTAATCCTTTCACATTTAAGGTAATTATCAATATGTATGTTCCTATTACCACTTTCTCAATTGTTTTGGGTATTTTTTTTAGGTCCTTTTCTCCTCTTGTGTTTCCCACTCAGAAATGTTCCTTTAGCATTTGTTGTAGAGTTGGTTTGGTGATGCTGAACTCTCTTAGCTTTTGTTTGTCCATAAAGCTTTTAATTTCTCCATCAAATCTGAATGAGAACCTTGCCAGGTAGAGTAATCTTGGTTGTAGGCTCTTCCCTTTCATTACTTTAAGTATATCATGTCACTCCCTTCTGGCTTGTAGAGTTTCTGCTGAGAAATCTGCTGTTAACCTCATGGGAATTCCCTTGTATGTTATTTGTCATTTTTCCCTTGGAGCTCTTAATAAATTTTCTTTGTCTTTAATTTTTGTCAGTTTGATTACTATGTGTCTCAGCATGTTTCACCTTGACTTTATCCTACCTGGGACTCTGTGCCTCCATGACTTGGGTGGCTATTTCCTTTCCCATGTTAGGGAAGTTTTCGACTATAATCTCTTCAAATATTTTCTCAGGTCCTTTCTCTCTCTCTTCTCTTTCTGGGATCCCTATAATGTGAATGTTGTGGCATTTAATGTTGTCCCAGAGGTCTGTTAGGCTGTCTTCATTTCTTTTCATTCTTTTTTCTTTATTCTGTTCTGCAGCAGTGAAGTCCACCATTTTGTCTTCTTGGTCACTTATCCGTTCTTCTGCCTCAGTTATTTTGCTATTGATTCCTTCTAGTGTAGTTTTCATTCGAGTTATTGTATTGTTCATCTCTGTTTGTTTGTTCTTTAATTCTTCTAGGTCTTTGTGAAACATTTCTTGCATCTTCTTCATCTTTGCCTCCATTCTTTTTCCGAGGTCCTGGATCATCTTCACTATCATTATTCTGAATTCTTTTTCTGGAAGGTTGCCTATCTCCACTTCATTTAAATGTTTTTCTGGGGTTTTATCTTGTTCCTTCATCTGGTCCATAGTCCTCTGCCTTTTCATTTTATCTATCTTTCTGCGAATGTGGTTTTCATTCCACAGGCTGCAGGATTGTAGTTCTTCTTGATTCTGCTGTCTGCCTTCTGCTGGATGAGGCTAACTAATATTTTCTTAATTTCTTATGTGTGTTAGTCTTGCATCAAACTTTCCTAACATGAAAATAAAAGGTTGGCTCTCTACTTTCATGCTGTGTTAAAAATTACTTTGCACCAGGAAAATTTGAAGATATATTAAAATTACCAAAACAGTTTCAGTAAATGAAAACTACTTACTCAAAATAATATTTTCTTAGTTCCCTTATGAAGCTGCCTCTTAGATATCAATGGTTGACTTTTAATGGGTTTTTTCTTGTAGTATTCATTTAAATGTGTTATTCATGAGGTTTAGGTAATGTTTCTCCAAAAGTCCTCATGAGGGCTTCCACACTGCAAAAGTGTCTGATATGTGTGCCGTGCTTTTTATCTGGATTCCTAGAATTTTCCTTAAGCCTGACTCCTGACTCCTCTCACTTCCCTCACCTAAGACCCAACCCTAGTTAATGCCTGCTGTGTCCATCTGGCTGTGGGGAACTCACCTATCCTTGCCATGCTAAAAAGTGGAAATGCATGCTTTCTCCATTACCTTTTATCCTCAACCAGCCATCAGTAGAAGCTCTGTATTATCTCTCAAGTTCAGAATCCTCCAGGCAAGAACACACCAGTTGTATGTTTATCCCCAAGTTCCAGAATTCAGTATTAAGCTCTCGAATACTCTTACCATGCCTTTCTCTAATTGCCACACCAGGCTGGGTCTATGAGATTTTGGGTGAAATACTTGTCACTCAGTTTTATACATTCCTTCACTGTCTCAACAGCTAGGTTTGGGAAGGACCATTCTTCCTTTCCTCCATAAGGAAAGGTAGAGAAATTCTCCAGTATTCCCCATAAAACCCAAAATCCAGTAATTCTCACTTAACTTCTTTTCAAATATCTAATTTTTGCTCACATTAAGGATTGAATTATTAAGTAAATGTCACATGACAAGTTTTCCAGTTTTCCTAGGGGGAGTATTTGGCTTAATTTGGAAAAAAGGGAAATTTAATTCCCCCTTTTTTCCCTATTTGTTGCTCTAGCTAAAATTATGATCCATGAAAAGTTTCAGTTGAAGTTATTTTATATGTTAATGGAATATAATTAATTTTGCATTACCATTCAACCAATTATTACAATTTAGCTGGAGTATTTTCATGGTAACTTGGTCAAATTATTAAGCTCTCACCATGTTTTTAGCAACCAGGTCCAATGGAAAAGTAAAACATGGTGGTGCTCCATTTGGAGAGTCAATATTTATACATATAATTCAACAATTACAGAAAAAACAAACAAAAAAAGACAGGTATTATTGCTACAGGCATACTAAGAGTAACTGGTGTTTGGGGAAGAGTGCAATGGGTATAGACTGCTATAATCACAAAAATATTTAAAGTTAGTTTATGCCTTGAAAGATGCAGATAAACCTGGGCTAGTATACAGGGAAGATTAATTCTGGAGCTGTGGGAATATGCAGAGCAGTGGAGTTGGCAGGCATAGCACATGGACATAGAGGAAAGTAGTTTGACCAGATTCCAATAAGGATGTTGAAAAATAATGGGAGGAATAGTTTTTAAGAGGAAGGAGTGAGACCTATTAGGGAAGATACTAATCAGCACAAAAATACCTTAATAGAGCCATTATAGTACTTTACTTATGGGAAATACAGAAAAATTATGCTTTAAGGAATGACCTGTTAATTCTCTAGGTATTTTCTCACTCAGTTAAGGAAAGAAACTAACTAGGCAGTTAAAACCACAATGACCATATTCTGTTGAACATATATTAAGTAAAAACCTAGCGACAGATAATGTGAGACATAATGAAAAATATATGATAATGACTACCTTCAATGAGTTTATATATTCTAAGTGAGTGGTTGATAAACAAATGCTTCCCTATTAATGTGAAGAAGTCTAGAGAGTCCTAAAAGTAGTAGTTGTGAATTATTTGTTTGTTGGGGAAGAAAGATAATTAAATATAATGTAGAGTACAACGTATTATCATGAATGATTTATCATCAACTCATCAAACAATTGTTGAGTACCCACTCTATGCCAGGAAGTGTTTTTATAAAGACAGGCAGGAGGGGAAAAAAAAAAGGAACATCTCTGCCCTATAGTACTTCCATTCTAATGTGGGTAGCTGGTGGCAGGAGACACATAGGGAAGTATATCAGGTGGTGATAATTCAGGATAAAGGGGAGCAGGAGTACCAGGGAAGAGGAATGGAAGATCATTGTTTTTATTTAGGATATTCAGGAAGATGTTAAGATCAAATTTAGGCAGAGGTCTTAAAAAATATGGTAATGAATAATATAGATATGTAGACAAATACTCTAGGCAAAAAGGATAGCAAATGCAGAAGTTCAGACACAGGAGCCTAATCAATATGTGTTAGAAAAAAATAAGAAAGTCATTGTGGCTGGAGTGAAGGAAGTGAGAGAGGAGCAGAGGGTGGAGGCAGAGGAAAAAAAATGTCCAGATTCTGGTCAGTGTGTACATGTGAGGAGTCTGAGGCAGTTTATATTCTGCAGGGCCTTGTAGGTCATTGTGAAGTTTTTTGCTTTTATTTTGAATGGGCTGACAAGACATTGGTAGATTTTAATCAAAGAAAGAACCACAGGAGATCATTCTGGAGACTGTTGCTAAAAGGGATATTTTGCAAGTGAGGTCATTAATAACCTTGACAAGTACTGTTTAGACTGGTGAGAAGAAAATAATATGGGGAATTTATTTGGGGAAGAAAAAGAAGAGAGGAACAGGAGACAATAAAAATAGATAACTCAAAATGTTTAACTTACTGGAAATCAAAAAATAGAGTAGCTAAAGAGAATATGGCTTAAAGAAAGGTATGCAGGTTTTTTGCGGGGTTTTGGGCGGTATATTGCTCTAATTTTTAAAGATAAGCATTTATTATAGCAAGTTTAAATGCTGAGATAAATATGAAAAAGAGAAGGGGAAGTTACTGGGTTGATGCATAGGCAAGAGGAGATGGGCCTATTGGACAAATCTAGATTATGTCCTTAAAAAGGAACATTGAGAGCTCTTCTACAGAGCCAGAGGAATACATGTTAAATGCAGCAGGAGAGAAACACATAATCATGCTAGCTGGTCTCACTTTAACTTCATGACCATCAACCTCAAAGGAACCTTGGCACATTTGTACAGATACAGGTTGGTAAGTAGATATGGGAACATATGGCAGTTTTCTGATGATCACTTCCATTTCCTTAGTGAAACAGGAAAAATTAAAGATGGAGAAAGAGCTTGAAGCAGAGAAAAGAAAAGATGAAATGCTTGCCTAGGAAAGGAGATTGACTGGATTAGACACATTTAGTAGAATTGCTATGCAATATCAAGTTTCTTTTGAGGTTGATGGTCATGAAGTTAAAGTGAGACCAGCCAGCGTGGTTAGGTGTTTCTCTCCTGCCACATTCAGCTGCCTTGGATGCATCTGAAGAGACGAACAAAAGGTTGGACTTCTGCAGTGCTGACCTCTGTTTTTATGGAAGAAAGAGAATAAAAGACTTAAGAATATATTGGAACAGTTTTAAAGAAAAGCCATGGAATCAAAGCTTGATAATCAGGAAGGTGGGGATATAATGGGGATGGAGGATCGTGAAATAGTATAAGATCAATTGGATTATAGGTCCAGGTGGACACAGATATGCTTTACAATTGGAGTACTTTGAGGGGGTGAGTTGGAAAATTGAATGTGGTTTGGGGGGAGAGGAATGTTTGATATTGAGGTTATGTAAAGTTTGCACTTAGGTAAGTATGAGAAGCAATAAGTCCTGGAGTAGATAGCTGAGGTAGTTGGACATACTGAGAAAATCCTAGGTATTGAAATGATTATCTGCACTGTAAATACAAATAAAAATTAAAAATAATAGGCTTAAGTCTCCTTGTTGAAAATAAGAGAATACACTTCTCCCCACTCCCTTTATTAGAGCAATTACTTTAGAAAACTTATAATTGTAAGTTCTTCCTCTGTCTCTTTGAATTGTATATAAATCTTTTTAGAAACTGGACAAGGCTCTTCCCAGTTTTTTTTTTTTTTTCCGTTGCGGAGCACAGGCTCCGGACGCACAGGCTCAGCAACCATGGCTCACGGGCCTAGCTGCTCCGTGGCATGTTGGATCTTTCCGGACAGGGGCATGAACCCGTGTCCCCTGCATTGGCAGGCAGACTCTCAACCACTGCGCCACCTGGGAAGCCCCTCTTCCCAGTTTTTGATTCAGGGATGCCTTTCTCAAGGACCTAGGAGCTAACTCATTGATATGTATACATCTGTGGAAGGGTAGCAGCCTAACTTTAATCAATGTCTTGCTCCATGTTGTAAAAGCATCTCCTGTCATAAAGATATGAGAACTTTGTTTTTCCTCTGGATAAAGTCAATTGGCTAACACAGATGGTAACCCCAACTACCAGGTGAATTTGGAATGAACTATGTGTGAAAACAGTGCTGTCAAGTCCTCTTACTGGAAGACTAGTAATTGTTTATCTTGAAAACAGGTTACGTAATGAATTGTTTGGCTATTTAAAGTGTGAGATGTCTTTCTGTCCTTGCAATCTCTTAGCAGATTGCTTGTGATGCACATCACATTCTGGTTTAATATTTATTCAATAGTAGAACTGTTTTCTCTTTCTACTACCTTTGTAAAGAGGTTTCTGACATTGGGAAAAGGTTTTCCTTTTTACTATATTTCCCCAACAGCATGGGTATTAAAATCATGGAGAATCATGACAATGAACCATGACTGAAAATTTTCCAGAAATAAAGAGTGACCTAAAAGTCTGTAGATGAGTGCAACAGAAAGAATAGGTGAGAGTACAATTGGGAGACCTGGGCTTCAAAGGTATATTGCACAGGCACACATCATAGCTAAAATGTAATAGAAAGGTGGTATTTTATATGGTCATTGTATCAAATATTTAGAATTAATTACTTGTAAATTTGACTGCAGGGCTTGGTATGGTTAAAAATGCAGAGATGCACATTAACAAATTATGAGTCAGGAAGGTTTCTTTACATGAAGAATTAAACATCAATAAAACAACAATTCAAGAAATGTCACAAGCCAGTACATGAGTGATTGCCAAATGAGTTGTACAATTTGTGCTATAATTTCAGAAAATCAGAGAGGTCACAAATTAAATGAGTTGGAAAGATTTTTTTAATTAATATATATGGAGCATACTCTGTATCAAATCAAAAGGATCATGTCTAAACTAGCTTTCAGATAGCACCTAGGATGGGACATACACCCCAAGGAGGATTAATAAATGCTAATTATCATAATATCAAAGGGTGAGAGGCACCTCATCTAACTCAGCCCTCAAGCAGCAGGCTTAAGCCATCCTGGATAGATGAGAGGCTGTCTAGGTTGAAACCCTGCCTTGAAAAACCTATTTGAATTCATTTCTGCTTAAAACCTTTTCTTGTTTTTAAACCTAATCCCATTATCTGGGCAATCACTATTGTTACATTTGTAGACAATTAAATCATAAATGTTAGATAATACTATTTCCTAATTATTTGCAATTCTCTTTGATGAATTACTTCTTTTTCTCGTGTAATAGATGTCAGAATTAGATATAGATAGAGAACTCAAATAAAGCCTTGGTATTTATTCATTCATCCAGTCATTGATTCATTTATTCAATACGTATTTTTGAGTCAAGTATTATATTTATTACCACATAAAAATTATCTAAAACTTAGAAACTGAAAATAACACACTTATTATCTCACAGTTTCAGTGGGTCAGGAATCTGGGGGTAGTTTAGCTGGATGGTTCTTATTTAGGGTCTCTCTAGAGGCCTCAATCAAGATATCAGCTAGTACTGCAGTCCCTTCAAGGCTTAACTGTGAGAGGTTCTGCTTCCGAGCTCACTCACTTGTCTGTCGGCAAGTCTCAAAATATCTCCCTTCTAAGTTTATTCTTGTATCTCCATTGGGCTGCCTCAGAATATACAGCTGGTTTCTTCCAGAATCATGTAATTCAAGAGAAAGTGAGGGAGATTGGTTCAAGATGGCAGAGTAGAAGGACATGAGCATACTCCCTCTTGTGAGAGCACCAGAATCACAACTGCTGAAAAATCATTGACAGGAAGACACTGAAACTCACCAAAAAAGATACCCCACATCCAAAGACAAAGGAGAAGCCACAATGAGATGGTAGAAGGGGTGCAATCACAATAAAATCAATTCTCATAACTGCTGGTTGAGTGACTCACGAACTAGAGAACACTTATACCACAGAAGTCCACCCACTGGAGTGAAGGTTCTGAGCCCCACGTCAGGCTTTCCAACCTGGGGGTCCGACAACGGGAGGAGGAATTCCTAGAGACTCAGGCTTTGAAGGCTAGTGGGATTTGATTGAAGGACTTTGCGAGGAATGGGGGAAGCAGAGACTCCACTCAGAAGAATGAAGAAGGAGGACTGAGTGAGCCAAATAGTTGTTATTCCTTACAAATGCACAGGTTAGCTTCATTAACAATTGCACAGCACAGCCTCAAAAATAGGCTGTGATAAATTTACCATCGATTTGCACTCATGTTAACTTCATCTTCTACCTAGTATTTTCCTCCATGTCTTCTCTTTTAGAATATAAATTGTCCTGAAATATTCTCTCCTTTTACCTATTTTAAATTAATAATCCCCCCAAAGCAACATTAATAAAAGAGAAAAAAAATAATAAAGACTGACTCATAGCTTTTGCCAAAGCCAGGTGGGATCTTAGAGTTATAAAATAGTGAGATAGAAGGAAATTTTTCTTATTTAATGAATACTTTTCCACTGAGTTTTATCTACCTATCACTTGTCTGTTAGGCTAAACCATTGGCTATTCCTACCTACATAAAAATATGCAGAATATTCTGGATATCTTCTTCTAGAGAATTATTTTTCTTGAATGATTGTAAGAAATTGATATAGAGATGTTGAACAGCAAACACAAAAGTGGATGTTTAAAAGCTTTCCCAACTTAATCCAAATTCTAATTTAACCTCTCACCTTAAGGAGAATAATGGAAATAGAGGGACAACAGCATTCATTTTTCTGGTTTTTAATTTTTTTCAAATTTTACTTCAAAACATTTTTCATTTTTCAAATCCCAAAGTTGAATTTGAAAACAATTTCTTTTTCAATTTTTACTTAAAGAATTATTAAAATATATTAAGTGATGCAAATTTATATAATATAGCTTAAATAACCATTTATTCATAATGTAAAATTACCTAGATGCAAACAGGGTGCTAAATTAAGAGAACTAAAAATCTGTTAGATTCTCCAAGGTTTCAGTTATTCAGTTGGATGAATCAATCTGAACTGTATAAAGACTTTAATCTGTTAGCACTACAGCCTATGAAATAAGACCCAATTCATAGATCTGATTTGAACTCTCTATAAAAAAGTCTTCTTTTTTGCCATGAGGTTGCTAAGCCATGGAATATAAACTGGTATCTCTGCAGATCATCTGGTAGATAGGCCAACAAATGAAGCCTAAGCTAAGAATGAACCCCAAAGAGAGCAAATCAGAGAAATTGAACAAAAGATAGAATTAAAATGAAGGTAAAAAAAAGAGACTCAGAGAATGATTCCTGACTATGCGAATAGAACATGATGGGACAATTCACTGATATGGTAAAGAGCTGAGAAATCATTCACAGTGGAGCACTATGGTGATAAGAATTCACGTTTTTATTTATTTATTTAATTTTACACTGTGCTTTTATAAAGTTCGCATGTATTTAGGCTAAGGTACACAGGGGCTCAGAACAAGCCTTACCAAAATGCAACACTTTTGTATGAAGATTATTTTGAACTAAAGGCAACTGAGACCTTGCAGTTTCAAGATAAAATACTGCTCCTCCGTTAACTGCCTAGAAGAGCTTAAACTGGGAATTTTTCCCAGAAAAGCGTTATTACCGGAGATAAATTTTATCTAAGTGGCTCCATCTGTATGGAAGGACAAACATCTAATTACTAAACACCTGCTCTTTTTTTTTTTTTTAAATCATCCTGTGAATGACCCTCCTGTCCTTGGAAGCCCCAGGCTTCTATCCCATTCCTTAGCTCAGGATGACATATACTTCATTTTACCATTCTGTCCCAAGTATGTGGGATTCCTGTACATATAAAATTAAATTTGATTTTCTCTTGTTAATCTGTCTCACATCAATTTAATTCTTAGATGAACCAGAAGAACCTAGGACGGTAGAGGAAAATTTTCTTCCTCCTCAACAGTTATTTTTAAAATATGAAAAAAATTGGTCTTACAGAATTGCTTAAAGGAAGCTTTTATGTATCACATGGGAAACATGACAGCATTTGAGGAAATAAAGAATGGCAATCATTTTAATAATAATAAACTTTAGGATTAAACCAGTGGTGAGTTATTAATAAGAATTAGACATTTCTGGTACTGTGAGTGCATGACTTCTCTGTAGCTCTTGTTGAGGATGAAAAATAATATTCCCTCTACCCTTCTAGGCTCTTGACTGAGACACTCTCTGTAAAAAAAGACAGAATAAAAGGAGAGAAACAAACAAAAGTTTAATAACATGTATTCCTCCTGTGTGATGGTAGAGTCCCAGGAAAGATGAGTAACTCCCTAAAATAGCCCAAGCCATCACCTTAAATACCACTGATGCTCTGTGCACCAGTACTGAATCAAAACTTGGAGACAGAGTTTTAGATGAAGTAGAAAAGAATAGCTTTATTGCTTTGCCAGGCAAAGGGGGACACAGCAGGCTCATGCCCCTCAAAACTATGTGTCCCAACTTGGAGGGATTTGGTGAGGAGTTTTATAGCAATGGTTCAAGGGTGGGGTTGCTGATAAGGATCAGGGTGTGTGCAGGGCCTGCATAGCTTTAATATGGACTCAGGGGGTCTCTTGAAGAACTTCTCTTGTTCCTTTAATCTGGAATGAAGAATGCTAACATCTTCCATTTGTTGAGGGTTTTAGTTCTGTAAAGAGCTCAAAGATATTATTATGTGTATCCCTTGAGGCAGAACCAGAACCCTGCCCCAAGGCTGCACTATGTTTCTTGGCTGCTCCTCCCTTGTCTCTGCATCCCCTCCCTTCCCTGATTAGAAAGTGTTTGAATCTGCCCTTTGGAACACAGGGAAGGTCATGGAGGCTGGAGCCTATTCCCTACAAACAAGAAACTGGTGACACAGTAAAGCTTCCAGGCCCAGGAGCCCCATAGGGTCCTGCTCGGTTTCACCATCACAAGCTAAAGATAAAAGAAAGTGTTGTAGGGGGTTGGGAGGCCAGTAAGGGGTTTGCCACGAAAAGCACAGTAAGCAAGGACGTTGTTATGCAGATATAAGCCTCTGACTTCTCCAGTGATCAAAGTTTCTAGAGGAGTGAGTCTTCTTTCACTTCTTGGTACAGAGAGAGAGACACCCTTGTGAATGGAGATTTCCTTTATAAATGTAAATGTCTCTCTCAAAAGGGTAACTTATACTCAGTTTTCAGAGCTTTTTCTTTGTCTGCTGTTTCTTAAAAACAGTCAGCCTAAAATAATCCTTATGCAAAGGGGCATCTTCTGAGGTGGCACATTCTGCTTCCCTTTACACTTAATGCCACATACCAATTCTTTTGTATATTTTTGGTTAAATCTTGTTCTCATAACCTTCAACAGATAAAAATCACACTTCACTACTTTTCTCCAGTTTTCCATTTAGTTCTCTGCCTGTCATTTTTAGGCTATGCCCTACTTGTGTCATAGAGAAAAGAAAGATTTTCAAGAATAAACTTCAGGGCTTCCTTGGTGGCGCAGTGGTTGAGAGTTCGCCTGCTGATGGATCCCACGTGCCGCGGAGCGGCTGGGCCCGTGAGCCATGGCCGCTGAGCCTGCGCGTCCGGACCCTATGCTCCGCAACAGGAGAGGCCACGGCAGTGAGAGGCCCACGTACGGCAAAAAAAGAATAAACTTCGGTTTTCAACTTTTCACCCTGGTAGCCTTCTGTTTTTCTCCACCATTCTCAAGCAATAGTTCTTAACCTTCTGATAAAAATGATGTTTTTCTATCGTTATTAATGACCTCAAGCACTCTGATTATCTTCTAAAATATTATTTCTACATCTTTTAGTTCCACTATTTCCTGTTTTCCAGAAGCTAAAAGCTTTCTTCACCATTTTTGAAAAACTCTCCTTCAACTATGTATCAAAGGAGGTTGGGGAGTGGGGTGCAGACAATAATCAAAAGAGCATGGGGGGCTTCCCTGGTGGCACAGTGGTTGAGAGTCCGCCTGCCGATGCAGGGGACACGGGTTCGTGCCCCGGTCCGGGAAGATCCCACATGCCGCGGAGCAGCTGGGCCCGTGAGCCATGGCCGCTGAGCCTGCGTGTCCGGAGCCTGTGCTCCACAACGGGAGAGGCCACAGCAATGAGAGGCCCGCGTACCGCAAAAAAAAAAAAAAAAAAAAAAAAAAAAAAGAGCATGGGCTTTGAATCCAGATACACCAAGGATTAAGTTGCAGCTCTATCCCATTCTTATACTGGAACATCATGAAAGTACCTAAACTTACTGATCCTTAGCTTATCAATTTACAAAGTGGGTTAACATCTAACCTTGTGTTTTTGTATGGATTGAAATCCTCTACATGAAAATCCTAGTACCTAGTATTGGAAATGTGCTCAGTAAATGAAAAATTGTATTATCTATATATTAACTTTATAGCCTCATAGGTACTGTTAAAAGAAAGAACAGGCCCAAAAATGAAATCACTTGTGCTAAGCCCCATGTCAGAAAACCAAGACTTAACATCTAACCTAATTGAAGTTTTGGCCCCTCTCAGGAATGTAATCTTAACCAGTCAGTCTGGAGTTTCCTGGTCAGCACTGGTTGAGGTAATCCATCTGATAGGCTCCTTTCATCCCCTAAAGAAAGATGAGGTAATCTGCTCTTTCCTTGTCCCTGCCTAATTTGGCCTATGAAAGCCTTCCATTTGTACAGCTGCTCAGGATTCTTTCTACTTGCTAAATGGATCATTTAATGAAATCAGTTAGATTTTCAAATTTACTCAGTTGAATTTTGTTTTTTTAATAGTACAATCTTTTTTTCTCTCCTTCCTGGGCAGAGACCTTCTGGTTCTACTCTTCTTCTGGTAGCAGAGTGCAGGCTGTGACTCAGAACAAAATAAGACTTACTTCCTGCCCCTCCCCCAGGAGTAGATATCTTTTGCTTCTTTGGCTTCCCAATCATTGCTTGGGCTTTGGGTCCTGGCATTAGGTTGTTTTCCTAACCCTCTGTCATAAATTTGTCAAATTAATGATTGTTAGGTGAAACACAGCATTCTGGATGGTTCAACAACAGCCCAAAAGAGAAACTGAAATAGAGAAGTTTACTACTTACTGGTCCTGGGGGAAGTACCCACATATCTCAAGGAGGCACATGCCTTTATTAAGGTCTGTGGGTGCAATGCTTTGGGGTTCCTGGGCTAAGGTCACACTGGCCAACTCAAACCCTAAAAGCAGGGTTTTGATAAGTCCCACATGGGTCTTATCTAAGTACGCATAACGGGAAGGCACTGGGAGGCAGGAGAGGCTGTCAATCACAAAGGGTATTGGGTAAGTCCCAGGAACTTACATTTACTTGTGACTCTGCAGACTGCTATCTAGGGTACATGCTTGCATGAAGGGCTAGTGTCAGGTTAAGGTCACTGCAGGCCGCTTGACCAAATAAAATGGATACAGAGGCAGTAATACCACAGAGTATCTTAGCTATTCTCACAACACCCTCCTTCAGTTTGCCTTTCACTTCTGTAATAGAAGGGTCTAGGAATGGCATTGTTTTTGTGCTTGTGGCTGACCTAAGATGGTTCTGAAGGGGAACATAATATACTACTTCAAAATATACCTCTTTGGCATAAGAATTATTTTAGGCTGATTATTTTTAAGAAACAGCAGACATAGGAAAAGCTCTAAAAACTGAGTAGAAGTTACCCTTTGTAAGGGACATTCACATTTATAAGGGAAATCTCCATTTGTAAGGGTGTCTCCCTCTCTGTACCAGAGAGAGAAGGGTGACTCTAATCTCTAGAAATTTATCAAGGGAGAAGGCAGTGACTTAAATCTGCATAGCAACCATATCCTTGTTCGTTGTGCTTTTCCTGGTAATCCCCCTAATTGGCCCTCCTTCCCCCAAATCTTCTTTTATCTTTAGCTGGAGATGGTATTTAAGGTGACGGCTTGGGCCATTTTAGGGAGTTACTCGGTTTTCCTGGGTCTCTCCTATGCAAAAAGGAAGTATAGATGTTACTAAATTCTGTTTTATTTTTCTCCTGTTAATCTGTCTTTTATTATAGGGGGGATCTCAGCCAAGAGCCTAGAAGGGAAGAGGAAAAATTATTTTCTCTCCCCCACAAAACCTTCTGTTATCTTGTATTAGACATTCTAATATTGCCCCACAGGCCCTTGAAGCTCAGTTTATTTTTAAAAAATTATTTCCTCTCTCTTCTTCAAACTGGATAATTTTTATTGATCTAAATTCAAGTTCACTGACTCTTTTCCTGATTTTCCTCAACTACTGCATAGGAAGATAGGTTGAGCAGCATAATATATACCTTCTTTTTTAAGTGTCGACTAAATTGCTGATACCAAATATTTTCCTTGATATTTATTAATGGCTGTTGTTTTTTCAAAAGGAGGAATGTTTATATCCAAGATAAGGTTATCATTCTGGTATCATACGATCAAACCGCTTTTTTTTTTTTTTTTTTTTTGCTGCATACTCTTGTTGACATACAATGTCAGCCTCTTGTTTGTTTGATTCCTTTTCTTTGTAACTTTTTTCTTCACTTTTTAATTGAATTGCTTCAGTATTTTTTCATATTTTCTAAAGCTACTTCAAAATTTTTTCAGAACCTTTGGGTGTTGGTGAGTTAGAGACACATTTCATTTATGTCATCAAGGAGACTAGATTATATACTGGGTTTACATAATTTTCAGGTAAAGAGAAAATCATGGCATTTATACTCTAGAACACTAGCTCAGTTTATTCATCATTCCCGTGTCTAAAGATAATCTGTAATTTTTGTGGTTTCTCTATTACCTTCCCCCTCAACCCACAATGTGCAATGGTAAATTGTATGTTTGGCATAAACTTTCTAATCTCCTTGGTGTTTATCTCAACCTTTTTTTTTAAGCTTGCTTTTAGGATCCCTCTCTCAGATGCTAACTTCTGTTAATCTTGTTGTATATTAAAGAATAGTTCTGGTCCTTCTCCTGAGCTCCTGGGTGATAACTTCTAAATCCTTAGAATTTTCTGAGTGTCAGGAGAATGTTGTTTAGGGTGGGCTCTTCCACCACATCTGAGTTTAGGCTAATGAGATTGCTCAGGATGGAGGCTGGTCAGGTCAGAGAGACCAAATATGAGCCAGATGATATCAACCCAAACTCTTCCAGAGAGAGGAATGAACCTGGGGATTGAGTTAGCCACATGGCCAATGATTCAACCTCATAACAACAAAATAAAATCCAAATAAAATTGAGACAGGAAGGGAGCAGGGTACAACCTTTAAAAGAATGACATAGCCATTGAGGACACAGCATAAACTGGTTAGAACCAATTAAGTTCAAGATGGTGGACGACGGACTTCCAGTGGAATTTCAGCCTCATTATATGCTCATTGTAATATATCAGCATGCTATATGACACACCCACAGGTGCCATGACAGTTCCGGGGCTGACCATAAAAGGCCGAAAAGTGGGTGGTGACCCAATTCCCGGAAATCTGTGCCCCTTTCCCCAAATACTTGGAATAATCTTCCCACTCATTAGCCTATGAAATTACCCACCCCTATAAAAACTGACAACCCTGTACCCTGGGGCCTCTCGCCTTCTGAGTTGGCCCACACTCTGTCTATGTAGTATCTATCTCCCTGAATAAACCTTTCACTTTACTATGGCTCACTCTTGAATTCTTTCCTGTGCGAAGCCAAGAATCCATACTTGGCAGCCCGTCCCAGGGACTCACCTGAGACCTGGGATGTGACCATCCTCTCTGGCCCCACCTTTCCAGCAACAAAATCTCTGGATGCTGAAGTTTGGGTGAACTTCCTGGTTAATGAAACATCAGTGTGCTGGGAGCGTGTCATGTCCTCATGCCACAAGGAGAGGGTGTGAAGCTGTCTGTTTCCAGACCCTCCCAGACCTTGCCCATGTGTGTTTTTAGTTGGATAGTTCTGATTTGTATCTTTTAAAATATACCTGTAATCATGAACATAGCACTTTGCTGGGTTCTGTGAGTTACTCTAGCAATTTATCAAACCCAAAGGGGTTGTGGGAACTCCTGAATTTGTTCCTGATTTTTCAGAAATGTGAGTAGCTTGGGGACCCTCAAACCTGTGGCTGGCATCTGAAGTAAGGACAGTCTGTTAGGGACTGTGTCCTTAATTTGTGAAGTTTGCACTAAATCCAGGTGGTTGGTATCAGAATTGCTTTTCAGTATTGTAATCTGTTAGGCATTTTATTAATTATTAAATTTTTCTGAGAAGATATATTGCTTAGTCCACATTCTACTCCTTATATATGTGACAGTCTTATATTTTTCACCTACTAATTATTACTTATGAGAATTAAATGGAAAAAATATATGTACTTAAGGCAGGTGCAATGTTTGGCATTGAACATACATTCAGTGAATGGGGAGTATTTTTATTTTTATAAGTGATTAGCAAAATTAGGGCTTTCAAGATATCAATCCCCACCTCCTTTGGAAACATGGAAGACTGACAATATTGACAACAACATGGCAGATTATTTCACTCACCTATTTGCAAAAGGTTGAGCTGATTCGAATTTAGGCTTTGAATTCATTGGAGTCTTACTTATACTCTAATCACTTGCACGCATTATAAATTTAAATGAGAAATTATGTAAGTGTCGAGGTATTTCTTAGTTTGGTAAAGCTGATGATATCAAAATATATGTTATTCTCAATAAAACTCTGAGTGCAGGAAAAGAATGAGGAAAACAGAAATCACCATTAACATATATAGCAATGACTGCCATGAGGTAGATCTGATGGTTGCTAAAATTAGTGTGCAGAAATTTAAGCAGAAGCAGAATGCTTGTATGTTCATAAAGATCTCTCCCATTAGGCATATTACTAGATGCAAAATGGGACAGGAGATTAGATCCTGGAATAGAGGCTGGTAGAAAAACTGGTGAAATTTCAGTAAATTATGTTATTTACTTAATATATTTTGCCAAAATTACTCTCCTAGTTTTCATCATTGTTCTATGATTATTTAAGATGTTAACATGAGGGGAAGATGGATGAGGAGTATGTAAGAACTTTATATTACATTTTCAACATTGTATAATTGTAAAATTATCTCAACTATAAACATTTTTTTAAAAGCATAACTTATTACTGGTTGCCAGGGTCTTGTGCTGGGGGAAGAGGATTGACTCCAGAGGGAACAAGGGAAATTTGGGGAGTGATAAGACTGGTATATATAAACCAATTGTGATATGGTTGCAGGACTACATTCATTTTTTAAATCCATCACACTTATTTAGGTTGAATTTTTGTATGTAAATTATAACAATAAAAATATAATAATTTGCTAGTATATTATGCATTAAAAGATAATACGAGATTTTTAAAATGTTACTACAATATATTTGTAGTTTGCAATAACTTATTCTATTTCTAGATTGTTTAACTTGTTGAAGTGCTATTTTAATCTATTCAATATAACAATTCTTCTATAAATATAGTATAAATATACACTGAGCTAATACATTACAGGTTAATTAAATACAGATTTGAGAAAATGTCAACAAAGGCCCTATTTTTTCACATTCTGTGCCAGGAGAGTGTCTAAGACCCTCAAATTAATTTTATTTATTTAATTCTAATATCATAATAACAAAAATAACTTTCATTTATAGCATTCTCACTATGAATCAGGCATTGCACTTAACCAGTTGATATGGAATATGTTATTTAAATGTCAGAACAATTATCAGAGATAGATATTATCATTGCTTCTAATTTAGAGATTGGCAAACTAAAGGTTACAGAAACTGAGTAAATTAACAAATGCACCCAACTAGTGTGTGCTGGAGCCGAGATCCAAACCAGAGTCTAAGACTTCACTCCTAGGCAGTATTACAATGGTCAAGCTATGGGTTACCTTTTGTACTGTAGTTTAAAATATGTGATAATTTTCGGTTCTTTTTTTATCAGGCTTACTTACACAGTAGTCTTATCCTCACATAACACAATATTTCAAAGTATTTTCTAAAAGAATAGGATAAAAAATCTTTCCTCTTTTTTTTTTCTGTTAAGTATCTATTAAATCTAAAAACTACAACTGAAGAGAGAAGCAATCAATTAAATTTTAATTTATCTTGTTTTCTAGCAAACTAATCTAATCACAAAACCATAACTGGCTTATTAAACCAATTATCATTTGATTAGAAAATAACATTTGGGATTAAGGGAGACATCAGGATGTAAGCAGCATGTTCAAATAGCCACAAGATTTGAGCTTTTTTTTCTTATAATCCTGTCTTCAATAATGTCTGACCTCATTATAATATTTATATCTCAGTCTTTATATAAAGAAATATATTTAACTAACACTGGGGAAAGGGATAAATTTATGTGGAAAAATATTTGTGGTTAAAATCACAACTTTTGAGGGTTTCAAAGCCAAGACTTAAAAAATTTAACCAAACTCATCATGTTAACAAATTCAAGTGTATTCAATGCCTTATTTTAACTTTCCCATTTAGCAAAACTTTTCTCCATCCTTTTGTTAAATCTATTTTTTTAAATCCATTTAGGCATTTTGAGTGCTGCTTTATTTAACATTTATTGAATGCTAGAAATCTTTTAAGACTAGTGTAAAGCCCAGACTGTTTCCAAATATCTTAAGATAATAAGGGACTATCTATGCAAACACATATTTATTTAGTACTTAGAAACAAATAAAATCCATAAACTATATTAGATTAAATAAACCTTCAAGTATTGATATTCTTCACTTAAGGAGTATGAGGTAAATTAGAACAGTTAGACCCATTTCTAAATATTATTTGAGGCATGTTTTTACTCAAGCATTATTTTTGTTGCTATGCAAATAAGTAATGTTCAATAATGTATTTTATTATATTATAGATGCTCACCATTTATTTTGATCAATATATGCTGTTCTACTCTGCATATATATATGAAAATAATGTATCTATTACAATGTAGTAAGTATAACATGTTAGTTAAGAACTCCAGTTCTAGCTATTTTTACCCTCAATTATAACTTTATTTTTCTATTTTTCAGCTAAGATTCCATGGTTCAGATCTATAATCACTCACTTGCAAAAACCTTGACCCTATTATCCCTTTGTCTGCCACACTCATCTAACAAAATTCCAACTCAAGTTATACCCAATTATCTGCCTATTTCATGCCTACACTTAAAGCAGCTGATTGAGGCTGGAGCGAATCTCTTTAACTGATGAACTTGTCTCACGCTTCATGCTGAAAATGGACAATCAAATATTCCTGCTGGGATGAAAATCTAACCTGTCCACTGTACACTAAGTCCAGTCCCCTTTTATTTTCTCTAGAATGCTGGTTAAACAGGTATCTCTGTTCTTCAGTGTATCCAATGCTCTGTTTCACCTTGCCCATTTAGCACTATTTTTCTACATCGCTTTTGTTAAATTCAATAGTCAGTTCTCTCAAGAACATCTAATTTCTTCATTCACACTTTTTTGATCCTTTTGTAGACCTTTTCAAAACCTTTTCTTCCAATACTTCTGTGTTATTGTGCAGTAGTGTTTCTTGTAAAAAAAAAATGTTCATTGGTTTCCTTTTCGAAAAATCTAGCTTGACAATATTTCCCTTTCATTAACTTGCTAATCTATCTATATTTAATGTAATTTCTGATGGATTAAGTTGAAAGGGACCACCTTAAATCTTTTTCTATTTGTTTCATCTGTTCTTTGACCTTTTATTCTTTCAATTCTCCTTTATTATAATTTTATTTATATGATTTTTATTCTACTTTTAGTGGTAATCATAGACTTACTGCAGTCTATCTCAATTTGGCTACTTACTAACCAATGCTAGAAACTATTACCTAATCCATCTTAAATAATTCCCCCACTCTTTGCACTATTAGTGTCATAAATTATACTGATACATATTAATAAACCTCACAGGACACTATTAACTTTTAGTTTGCTTAAGTCAATATTCACTTATTATTACTCTAATTTTTACCTCTATTAAGGATTTTCATTCCATAATTGAAAACATTGAAAAACAGGTAGCAAGATACATCTATTTTGAATTTTAGAATTCAAACCCAATTTTCTGGATGCAGAGTAATCTAATAAATCCCTGTATTAAAATGTTCTTGGGATTTGTTTTAATCAGGCATGATGAGATATACAGACATAGAAATCACGGTTATAAAGGAAGTTTTTTTTTTTTTTTAATTAATTAATTTATTTATTTATTTATTTTTGTGGTACGTGGGCCTCTCACTGTTGTGGCCTCTCCCGTTGTGGAGCACAGGCTCCGGGCGCGCAGGCTCAGCGGCCATGGCTCACGGGCGCAGCCGCTCCACAGCATGTGGGATTTTCCCGGACCGGGGCACGAACTCGCGTCCCCTGCATTGGCAGGCGGACTCTCAACCACTGCGCCACCAGGGAAGCCCCAAGGAAGAAGTTTTTACTCACAGTTCCTTAGAGGCAGGCGGTATGGCACACCATACAGGGCCACTTGAGGAAGTACTAGGGTTGGTCACAATGCAGAGGAAGTAAGGGGAAAATGTGGATCTTTATGGTGGTTTCCTTGGAAGGAGTGGGCAAGGCAGTTTAGTAGGCTAAGTAGGTTTAGGATTGGTTAATTTAAGTAATTTCAGCAGGCTCCGGAGTATAGGGCCTGTCCTGAGTTGTCTGGTATCTGTGCTTGAGTGATTAGGGCAGAGAATATTGTCAGGGAGGGTAGAACCTTATGAGAGCCCAATAAAGGGGGTAAATGGGGAATATGGTCTCTGGATTGCTTGCTTTGCATAAAAAGGCACACTTAGGAGAGTAATTTGCTAACTCTGGAAGGGGCAGTCTCTCCTGGGTCAGCAAGACCCCCAAGAAGTCAAACATAAAGTACAGAAAATAAAAAGAAACCCAACAATACGTAATTAATACAACCATTTGTACCATGCATAATACTTTGTTCCTTTTAACAGATAGGTCTAATTATCTTTAAACCAAAGTAAGTAACATACACTGCTCTCTGTAAAGCTTCAAAATATAATACTAATGAAGGTCTTAAATCACAATTCTGTGGTTGGGAAATTTAATCAAGCACAGAGCTAGAAGATATTTGGATATTTGACTTGAGCCACCCAATTTTGAGAGAACCAAGAAAAATAGAAAATATACCTTCTACAGATTAGAGACTCTTGAGCCTCTTGCTTTTGATGCTATATGAAAAAAGACCAAAAAAGACATGTGAATTCACTTCTCAATGAACAGTGATTAAAAACTATTAAATGGGACATATTCTTTCTCCAGTGCTTTTTTATTATACTTAATGCAGAAGCATAAGGACAGGATGTTGCCAGGGGAATGGGGGAACCAGACAAAGTCTTAACCTCTTTCCCTAAAGTCACTGGAGCTATTTTTAATAAACTCAGTTTATTCTCTACCCTAATTCTATGCACTTAAACTTTCTTGACAGTAGGAGAGACCCAAGAAAGCCTCCCACTGCTCCATTGGTTGAGAAGCTAGATCAGTGCTTCTGCCTTCCTTGTAGAGCCCTTTCTTGCTCAGTCATCTGCAAATGTGGCATCATTCTGTATCACCCAGAGTACTGGCAGAAACAGTATTCTTAGCTGTGGAGTAAGTTGCCTCCAGAACACAAAGAGGTCTACTAAGTTTGTGCTTCCTTCATAATAGGGGCTGTAGGAAGTAATAATTACCTTTTATTTCAGATTGGGATTTACTGACACACTCCTGACAACTGAACCTCTGGAAACATTACTGATGTGTAAAATCTTTGAGTCTTATAGGATTTATTGCCCACCCTCTGGTGTGCATCTTGCTTTCCATGACCTCTAGCATACTAGGCACTCTTGCTTGCCCTCCTGGGTCATCGTGCTATCATTAATATATTGGATCAATGTGATGTTCTGTAGTATGACTAAGTGGTTCAGATCTCTTTGTACATTATTTTGGTAGAGGATAGGAGACAGTGGGCAAACAAGAAGAGGCAGGTACTCTGCAGGCTTTCTTAATTGACTCTAGCAATAATACAGTATCTGACAGCGTGGAAGATAAAGCTTCTATTTAGTTGACTTGTGATAGTCCATAGTCATTCTCCAAGATCTACTCAGTTTCTGCAGGGACAAACTAGTGAATTAAATGAATATAAGAAGAATGATAGGGACGATATTCCCGCATCCTTTAGATCTTTAAGAGTAGCCTAATCTCTATAGCTCCCCTGAAATAAAAAATTATTCTGCATTTACCATCCTGGCCAGGAGTGGAGGGTTGGTAGTTTCACATGCTTAAAGGACGTAGATACCACTATAGGCCAAGGACTCATGCAGGGGTTACTCCAGTAGCCAATTATGTGACTCCGATTGTATACTCAGACAACAGGGAAATAATAACAAGGTAGTTCTATGGAGTCACTGGACTCACTACGCGAAGAATTTTAGACACAGATTCATTTATACCCTTGTCTCCATCTGTTGCAACTATAAACTGAAGGACTGTGATGATTCAAGTATCCATGTATGAATGCCAACTCAGAACTTGTGTTCAAAATGCTTGAGTATTCTTCCTTCTCATACAAATGTATATATCATCAACTTTTCCCTAATTTTACCATAAGTGTAAAGGTCTTTCACATCTTTCCCATCCCAATGGAAGTAGATATCATCTAGTTTTTTAACATTGGTTTAGCTAAAAATTCGTTAAACAAAACATCTTTGCATACTAAAGGTTACCAGTTTGTGTCAACTATCTTAACATTCATTTATTTTCACACAATTAATTGCCTCTAAATTTTCTATGCCTTTCTTTTGCTCCCGATTTTTCCATGCATTTTTTGCTGATAAAACTTCCACAGCTGATTTATGCTCTTTCAAATGTGTATTCTCTGAAAGATTCTGCCCCAGTTTATATTAGTGCAGTTTACAGTAAGGTATAATTGAAGTTTACCTATTTCATTTGATAGTTGTATATTTTAAAAGGTATACACTTGCCTAAATTAATTAGACATTTTCCTAGTTTTCCTTGCCTCCTTTTCACTGTTCCTTCTCCAGTTCCTTCTCTAGTTCGCTAAGGAAAAATACACACAAAATGATCCCTACAACTCATGAAATCATTCATTCCCCAAGAAACTATTGATCATCCATACGGTTTGTGAGCTGTGTAAACTTGAAGGTAATAATAGATCTCTTTAAATGTAATATATGACAAGTGTGGACCATATACCATATTTGATTGACTTTAGGACACGAAATTTTTACATTTTAAACCACAGAAATTGGAATTAATTTTACATGGTATGGCATCTTAAAATTGCTGCTAGTCAACTCATATTTGTCATTTATTTTATGGAAAAATATATTAACACCCTCGAGTTTGATTCAGTGAAATGCAGTACAAGATGCTTATAACAATTAAGATTTTTGTTGTTGTTGTTATTTTGTTATGTTGTTAAGGCAAATTCAAGTAACTTAAAGCAAGAAAAACTTGATGATACTCAGAAGTGAAAGATCAGATGTAGGCTCATTAGACACAGCTTTCTCTGGTAGTTCAAATGATATAACAAGGGCCAAGGTTCTCTCCATCTTTTACCTCTGCTTTCCTAACATAGGCTTACTCTTCAGAATACATATGGTATCTCCTTGTCCCCCTGTCACATACACATACCATATCCAATCTACATGGTGACTTCGGGATGTTCCCACGTTATATAAAAAAATTGTTGCTGTCCTCAGATCTTCACAGCACAATACTGAGAGTAAGAGACTCAGCTGATTTTTCAGAGAAATTGGAATAAATATCACCTTGCTAATCTTCTTTTTTTTGCGGTACGCGGGCCTCTCACTGTTGTGGCCTCTCCCCTTGCAGAGCACAGGCTCCGGAGGTGCAGGCTCAGCGGCCATGCCTCACGGGCCCAGCCGCTCCGCGGCATGTGGGATCTTTCCGGACCGGAGCACGAACCCGTGTCCCTGCATCGGCAGGCGGACTCTCAACCACTGCGCCACCAGGGAAGCCCTAATCTTTTAAGTTAAATAGCTTGCTTCCCCTTTCTGGAGCAATTCATTATGGATAGGGAAATGTAATGCATTGAATCCACTCACACAAAATTTAATGAATTTATTAGTTCATTTATTTTATCCCCATTACTCTTTTGAAAAAATTCTAATCAAGGTTACCAAGTACTGCTACATAGCCAAATGATAGTTAATTTATAGTCCTCATCTTATTTGAATATTCAGCCTAATTCCTCAAAGTGTATTACTCCTTCTAAAAATATTTGCTCATGAATTTTCACTTTCCTAGCTTTCTTCCTATCATACTAGATGCTTCTACTCATGCTTAATGAATGTTTTACTTTCACAAAAAGAAAACCGAATCACAGCTTTTGCACATTTTTCTAACCATTTGGAGAGCCTTAATGCTAGGTCTCTGATCCTCTCTGCCATCCATTTTTGCTTATTTTATAGTTGGCTTCATGTACTACCATGGCTTTAAATATTCTCTCAGTACTAATGAATCTCAAATGTATGTAATCATCCCTGACCTTACTCTTGAACTGCAGATTGATATATTTAATAGCAGATGTGACAAATTCACTTGGAAAATAACCATGTTTCAAACTCAGTACTACAAAATTTTAACTCTGTTTTCACCACCTAAAATCTACTCTTATCCCCAGTATTACCCCTATCAATAAGTGATATCAACATTCACTCATTAACTCAAGGGCAGAATCCCACATCTGACTAATTTGCGAATCCTATATATTCCAAATCCAACTACAAGTCACTGCTTGCTTAGAATCCATTTTAGTAAAAGTCATCATCTCTACTTGGGTAACGTCAATTGATCACTCCCTGAACAAGTTCTAGAGTGTATTCTAAAGGAGCAGCCAGAGTAACCATTTTAGAGTACATATGTCAGATTATGTCACTTTTCTGTTCAAAATCTCCCAGTGGCTTTCTAATCACATTTAGAATAAATCTTAAGTAATTACTATAGCATACAAGGAATTATGTGATCTGTATGCTTTTCTAGAATTATTCTTTATTTCCTGTGTGCTAATCATACTGACCTCCTTGCTGTTTCTTAAAAATTCCTAGGTTACTCCTACCATAAGGCTTTTCAGTTGCTGTTTCTTCTGTTTGGAAAATATGTACATCCCCAGACACTTTTATGACTTATTCCTTTACAACATTCAATTTCTGCACCACCTCAGAAAAGCTTTCCCTCATAGTTCTAAATAATATACTGTATTATTATTCTTTATCACACCTATCATAGCCTGTCATAGCCTGTCATTGTGGAGGTATTGTACATTTGTTTATAAAACCATTGAGTAAAACTTAGGACATGAGGGAAGGAACTTTCTTCCTTTTGTGCAATTCTCTATCCTCAGCACCTAGATATATGTATGCCACATAATACGCACCAAATAAATATTTATTGATTTGTCAGTTGAATGTATGGTATTTATTATTATATTCCAGGTTAATTAAAATCTTATTTTAATTAATTCTTACAGTAACCTGTAGGTAAGATATCTCTCTTGTATATTTGGAATATTGTTGGAGCTCAAGTAATTTTTTTCCTTGTGTTTTTTCCTTGTTAAATAAGGCAGCTGTTATTCTCCATCATTTATAGATATACCATTACTGTTATCTGAAAGGAAAGGGGGTGGAAAGTTACAGTTTTTGACTACCATGTAAAAGTATGAGACACAAGAACCATAAGAAGTTGGTATAATCATCTATAGCTAATAAAAAAATAAAACCATGATTTAATTACAGGTCTCTCTGTAATTAATGATTCTGCTTCTTCTATCATTCCATGATTCTTTGTAACTGAACAATTTTTACTACAGGACATTGTCTCCTTTTAAATGGTCTTTGTAACATCCATTAAAATGTCAGTTTTGTGGAAGTATATATTCAACCCCCTACTTGTTAATATTTGGAAGGAAGAATGTGGAGGCTCTCTTGCCTATCACTCTCACTGAAGCAGCTTATCTAGAAGCTATGAAATAGTTTTGTCTGGCTATTTCAAGAATGTCATTTTAATTACATGCTTTATCAGTTTATGAAGAAATATTAGACCCTTCACTAATTTCTGTTTGTCTTATGCTTGTTTCTGATTTGAAAGGGTTAGGATGTGTAATGTAAGGTGAAGTGTGCGTTATATTAAGGTTCTTCTTGGGCTGACTACAGCAAGAATTTCATTAGTGGAAAAATAAAGTTGTAAACTTCCTTGATTAGACCATCTGGGGATATGAATTTTTAACAACAGCCTATTTAGTAGAAAGTACATATGATCTTCATCACAGGTCACATAGAGTCCAACCACTTGAACTGTGTATGTCTACACAGTGATTTTATTGTGAGTATGCTTGTGTGTGAAAGAGGAAGGTGAGGGTGGAGGGTAACTGATAAAGAGAGAACAGATTTCCTGTGTAGTGGCAGTTATTCATTAAAAAGATTAAATAGTCAAGTAGTGTAAGTTTACTACAATAAATATATGTTAATTTAGAGTTCAAAATATTTTGTATTTTCTTTTACCCAATGAAAATTTATGTGTGTCTTTATGTTTCCAAATATTTGAGCATTTGTTGGTTATCTTACTTTTTACATTTCTAATTAAATTCTACTGTGGTAGGAGAATGTACTGTGTATTATTTCAGTATTTAAAAATTGATTTAGATGATTTTAAGGTGTAGATTATAGTACACCTTTGTAAATAAACCATGAGTACTTGAAAAGCACGTGTATTCTGCCATTTTAGAGGTAGTGTTTTATAAACATCAATTAAGTTAAGGTAGTTCATAGTGTTCTTAAGACCAATGTCTTTGCTAATTTTTCATCCAACAGTTTTATCATTTGCTGAGGGAGGTGTTAAAATCTCCAACTTTGGTTGAATTGTTGTCTGTTTTTTCTTTTTATTTCTGTCAATTATTGCTTTTGAATCTTGAAGCTCTACTTTTCTCTGTTTTTTAC
This sequence comes from Grampus griseus, assembly GCF_964374135.1. Classification (NCBI taxonomy): domain Eukaryota; kingdom Metazoa; phylum Chordata; class Mammalia; order Artiodactyla; family Delphinidae; genus Grampus; species Grampus griseus. The sequence continues at coordinate 93,294,495 of NC_139017.1, read as the reverse complement.
TCATCCTGTTTCTGTCTTTTCTGCTTTGAGTATATTTAGAACTCCATTTTAATTTCTCTGTTGGTGTTATAATTTTTGTTCTAGAGATTAAAATTGACACCGTTAGCTTTTCACAGTCTACTTACAGGAAATAAAGTAATATTTCACATAAAATATAGACATCTAGTAAATTTATAGTCCCATATACTCATTCATCCTTTATGCTATAGTTACGTGAATTACATCTGAATACATCACAAACCCCACAAGACAATGTTATGATTTTGATTTTATACAGTTTTATAAATGAATTAAGAAGGATGATGCCAAAAAATATAATCATTTGTCTTTATCCAGATACTATTCCAGTGCTTTTTAAATTTTCTTCAGAGGATCTGTTTTTCCATTGCTTTAATTTCCCCTTAGTCTGAAGCAATTCCTTTGGAAATTTTTTTAGCATAGGTCTTCTGGCTACAAATTCTCCTACCTTCCTTTTTCTAAAAATGCTGTATTTCATCTTGAATTATATTTTGGCTGGAGATAGAATTCTGAGTTAAGCATTTGTTCATGTTCTTCTTTGCTTCTATCAAAATGATAGAAACATTCTCCTGCAGCTTCCTTAGCACATGATGAGAGGCCAGTCTTTGATCATACCCCTACTTTTTGGTATGTTATGTGTCATTTTTCTTTTTTTGCTTCTAGATTTTTTTCTTCACCTTCAATTTGATTGTGATGTGCCTCAGCATGGGTGTCTTTAAATTCTTTTCTATTCTTAATTTGTTGAGTTTTATCTTGAAAGAGTGTTAAATTTTGCCAAATGCTTTTTCCAGTATCTCTTTATCTTGTATTTTTCTAGACATTTATTGGGGCTTGTAGCTGTTCCTTCTGCCTGGCATATTCTCAGCCACTTTGGTGTATGTGAATGGGTATGGTTATCCAGATTACTAATAGTCAATAGTCAACCATATTTATAGATGAATCTGTTTCAAATTTAGTTAGATCATTGATTAAAACTTAATCATTTTCATTATTTACATAACCCAGGTTATGGTCTAAAGGGGTCTTCTTGTTAGAGAACTGCCAATCTCCCTTAAATCACAATGCAGCAACCACACAAGGTTGCAATTCATTTTGGGAAGCTTCTTCTTGATAGAGAACTGCCAATCTCCCTTAAATCACAATGCAGCAACCACACAAGGTTGCAACTCATTTTGGGAAGATTAAGGAAGGCTTGGCTTAGTCAGAGCACTGCCAGAGGATCTTAAAAGACATACACTTTAATATTCAATTCACTTGGAGAACATGCATACGTTTGTAAGGCTGTTCTTATGGAATTCATAGTTTAACCATCCTCTCCATTGGTGACTTTTTATTCCCCACTACTTTTTCATTTTTCACCAGCTAAATTTTCTTTTTTCTTTTAGTTCTCAGATTAAATGCCATTTCCTCAAATAGTCCGTATTCAAACAGTCCTTAAATAAACATGGCAAGTCAACATGTCCCCCTCTCAATGTCTATTCCTTTGTCATACTCTGGAACTATTTTTCTCAATTATTGGTCTCCCAATGGCTGCTTTATACTTTATATGATAATGCTCTCGGGAAATAGTCATTTCAGGTAAGGGGTACCTATCCTGAAGAGGTGGTTTGTACACCTCCATGTCCTGCTTCCATTTGTTCCTCATTTCACTGTATCCTGGCAGAGCTATTTCTCATATCTTGTGTTTTGGAATTGTACCCATAACTCAGTTTGGTTGAAAATGGAATTTTCCTTTTTTTTTTTTTATACTGTAATACTTCTTATGAGGTTCAAGGAGAAAAATAGGGTTTAAGTTAATTTAATTCAATATCATTTTGATAGTTCATACATTTTCATATTGGATTTTAATGCCCTTGCATTCCAAACAATGTCACTTGTATACAGCTATCTTTTATAAATAATCAACAAATAATAATTTAATACCTTAAAATATATACTAAAAGGAATATCACATAAAACCCATGTGTTAATTTTAAATTGAATGAAAAGTAAATTTATGATTTGAATGTTTTCATGACAATATTATTTCTTGATCTCAATTATTAAATTGAGATTTATTTAATATATATATTAATATATATAAATATATATAAATATAATATATATTAATATATATTAATAAATATATAATAAATATATTTATTAAATATATCGTAGTGATGAATAATAGTTTCTTTTAGTTTTACAATTAAGAATATATAAGTGTTTCTATGCCTTTAAAGTAATGGAGTTCAAGAGAGTGACCTTACAAAAGCCCACTTAACACTTACCAAAGAATGTGGTCATAAACCACTTTGAAAGTAATATCCATTTAGCTAGTTTAGTATTTTGGATAAAATGCCTAGAGTTTTTGAAGCTTTCAGCTATTCATCAGCCTGTCATGTAGAACTTTATCAAAGGTTTCTTTCAAAGAAGTCAAAAGGACTTAGTCCATGTGTACTCTGATAAAACATTTCATTTTTCATCTCAGTGAGAAAAAGTTGACAAGTCAGTCAGAAAAAATTACATATTAATCTATGACAATTATTTTATACCAGTGATTAAGTTGGTATTTTTCTCAATTTATTTATTTGTAAGATATATATGTAATGTATAATGTCACATATACTTCTAAAACAGTCTAAATGATTCAATAACATTTCTAGTTCAAGTAATTAACACATTATCTACCTGGGTGTTTATGGAAAACTGTGGTCTCAAAAGTAATGATAATCTTCCTTCTTTAGTTATATTTTGAATATTTTCTGAACAAATGTACATGGTATTCACATAGTGACAAAATCTCATCCAAGTTGTTGCTGAAGATACAAAACATTCAAGTAAAGGTTTTGTTTAAATAAAGGAGTTTGGGTCACACATTATATTTTTATGTATTTTAGACTTGTGTCATTATCCTGATAAATTTTTTGTTATGGCATAGAAACATTGGCTATTTAGAATGCAGTCTTTCTGTCCGGTTGATATTTCATATTAAACTCCACAATTACAATCTAAGTAAAATATTTCCATTAAAGACTGAATATAAAAGACACAGAGAAGCCTGCTACAATATCATACATTATTTGAAAGGCCTGATATCAAGCTCCTTTATCAAGTCCTGTGTGAGCCACAATTTCCTTGCAGATAACACTCCTCAGAATGGTTGTGCACCTGGACCCTGGAGGCACATAGCTTAGATCCAATCCCAGATCTGCCACTTAAGGAGTGTACAACCTTGACCAAGCACCAGCCTCTCAGGACCTCAGACTCCCCATCTGCTAATGGAAATGATAAAAACTATTTCCTCTTAAAGCTGTTGCAGTTTTTTAACCTACAGTGAATTTTCACAGCTGAACATACCCATGTAACCAGCACCTTAATCATGAAACAACATTTCCTGGCTCCAGATGTTGTCCTTATGTTCCTTTCCCGTTACTATGTTTTAAACTAACTACCATCCTCAAGTCTAAGAGCATAGATTAGCTTTGTCTACTTTATACCTCTTGTCAATAGAATTATGCAGAATGTGCTATTTTGTATCTGGCATCTTTTCCTTAATATTATGTTCTGAGATTCATCTGTTGCATGTAATTGTGAATATTTCATGAAGAAACTCTGGAAGATGCAGAAATTGGGGGAAAGGGGCAGGGAGTTTAGAATAAAGAATATGTCAGTATTAGCCTGACATCTTAAGTAATAGGTGTGAGAATTAAGAATATAGACATTGAAGATTAGACTTTGGGTTGAGGAATTTTTGATAGGCACTATAGTGGGATTTTGGAGGTAAGAGCAAGAATAAAATGTATTAGAAAATTTTTCTCTGAGAAAAATAAAACCTTAATAGAGAGATCAATAACCTTGTAGTTTTGAGTCATTTTCAGTTTCTATCAGCAGATCAACACTCCTGGTAAATAGCAATAATTATAAAAGAGCTAAAACTACTGGCAGATTTGATAAATATATTCACATATGTGTAGTTTGGTATTATCTGATAAGGGAATAAATTATATTTAATAGTTCTATTAAAACTGATCTACCCAGTCACTGATAAAGATGCCTTGAATAGGGAAGTTAATTAACATATAAAGAAACCATCACCACTATAATCTGTAGTTTGCTGAAATACCTTCCTTGTAGTCCAAATCTCTCTTCCTTTCTGTACATGAATAAACAGAAATGTTACTATTAGTCTTCACTGGGAAATTAAAGTGGCCACAACTACAAAGAGCTGAGGTCAGTTTAGGAAAAGATAGAAAAGTAGTAGTGAAGACCAGTATTCATAGAGAACACCTGCTTTTTTCACATTCCATAAAAATTAGCACTTTGTGAATTATTTCTAGTTAAAGTAGTGATATGAGACACTACCATACAAAATGCTAAAAGAAATCATTGTAAATTTATGCTCCTATTAATTTAGTGCATATTTTTTGAGATTCACTTTTATTCCTGAGTTATAGAACATTTGGTTACTCCTGCACAGTGTTTCATCATGTGGTGTTCTCATTGTACCATTTCCAGTGAATGAATATTGAATAGCAGTTGCAAAGCTATTTTGAGGGAGTTCTGGTTTCAAGCGGACAATGGAGTCCCTAGAAAACTGCATGATTACAATCTCAGAATGAATTTAAATGTGAATATCTTCCACATTTACATGTATTTAGACAATCTTTATAATGTCATGTTACTTGTGGAGAACTAAGATTATGTGAGAAATGATTATAAAGCAGAAAAGTTAGAGGAGATGATAAAGATTATTTGGCATATTGAAGAGAAGTCCATTGTTTTTGGATAAATGTAAAAAATCACTTACAAATTTGCTGTAGTGATTTAAAACCCATATTATATTTGTACTTGTATCTTAAATTATTATCTCCTATGAGATTTATGAAATGATGCACCAATTCAATGCCTATGTATAAAGATATGGGCCAAAAAACAAGTTTGCTTTAAAAAAAAATTTACAGTAATATATTCAAATGTACACATGAAAACATATCTTGTATATGTGATTTTAGAGTCTTTTAATTTACTTTTAGTTTTTTTCTTTTGTGTAATTTGGTTATCAGTTTGCTATGATGGAGGCTTATTTGGAAAATAGCAATAGTAACATGGCAATAAGTAATGTTTATAAAATACCCAATATGGTCAAGTTAACTAAGTAAAATAATGGAGCAAGAGCCTTATATAATCTACACAGAATAATAAATGACACAAATATTAATAATATAACTAAAGTTCAGAGTAAGCCAAGATAATTGTGGGTTTGGAAAATTTCACAGCATTAAGTTGAAGTTCCTTGAGAGAAGTATAATTCAAAGAGTTAATGATGTGTGTGGGGTGTGGGGGTGCAGCATTATAGGCACAGGACTTCATGAGTCCAAATGAGAATTGGAAATCTGTGCCATTAGTTGGAGGAAGAAGTAGAACCTTTTGACTATTACAGAAATTTCATATAAAGTCAAGTTGTGGGTATCTTATGCCACTATAAGTTCATTATTTCAGCCTTTTTGGCAAACTTTTCATTATTTCAACCTTTTAAGGCAAACTCAGGTTTCAATATTAGTGCTAATTTTGTAGTAGAAAGTACACCAGATAAAAAGTTGGAGAGCATAGATGTACAAACTTGTCCAATATTGCAATCAAACTTTAGTTTTTATTCTGGAACTACTTCACCTTAATTCTTTTCAACTTGCTTACTATTTTATTTATCTGTTACTTTTCTGACTTCCCTTAATAGTATTTCACAGATATTATCTGTTTTTTTCTATTTCATGCATATTCTTATTTTCAAAATTAAATGGAAACTCACTGGTGTCATAGTTCTTAATTAAAGGGTGGGTTAGAGGAAAGGTGAGAGAAAAACATGGTGGAAGGAATAACATAGAAGAAGCCAAAATACATAGATTGGGTCTCAGGTTTGTCATTTCCTATCTATGGTGTTAGAAGATGTTACTTCACATTTTGGGACCTCAATTTTCTTATTTGCAAAATGGGTTTATATCATTGATTTTCAAGCAGTTTATCAAAAATACTTAGATTTTAGAAGGAACACTTCCAAAGACAAATCCTAGAAAGGTGTGGCTGTGTAAGGGGATTGTAGACTCTGTTTCCTCCTTCACATTCTAAATTTCTCCAATTTAAAGAAACAGAATTTTAATATATCAGGGTCCTGCATAGGGTGTAATTTTAAAAATAAGTGTTCTGAGTGACTTCAGTGAAAATGACAGAGTAGGTGGCATCTAGGACCCATGTCTCCACAGAAATTAGAGAACAAGCATAAACAATCAGAATACACCTTGTAAGAGTGGAAACAGTCAAAGGTTTACTGCAACCAAGCAAATACTAATCAAGCAAAAAGCAACTTAAAAACAATTGGAAAGCATTATGGTATTTTTACTTGCTGTTGCTCCCCTAGCCTCCTTGGTTTTACAGTAATCTGGAAGACAGTAGCCTAGATTCCCAGGCTGAGAAGCAGTTTCCTGTAACTGTAGGGAGCAGAAAAGACTTTATTATCAAATAATTGTTTGTATGAACCTGAATGATTCAGGCAAGGCATTTGTCTTCATTTTTCCTAACTCAGAACTCATTTAGGGTAGGAAATTGGCAGGCATTTCTCAAAAACATTGTAAAGCAAAGAACACACTGCAGTTGCCTAGGGCAAAAGGTTAAAGTTCAAACAAGCTGTAGAGCATTGATAGCCTGGGAAGAAAATCTAGAGAGAGAGTTTCTTTGGGAAATTAGGGTATGCCAAAACCCGTACATTCTTGTGAATGTAGAAAGTGACATTCATGGCCAGGGCATACCACATTCTCAGAAAAGACCTATGAAGACCCTAAACTTTCATCTCTGGCTGATCTCTAGGCTTAGTGCATGTAGGCAGTAAAGATAAGGCAGAGTTGTAAATAGCCTTGCTAAGAATTGAAGGAGTGCCCCCAGCACAGAGTAAATTTGCAAAGATTGTAAGAGATTTATTTTTTCCTATCGTTTTTGTTTGTTTGTTTGTTTTCTTTTTCTCTTCCTTTTTTTTCTTTCTTTTTTTTTTTGTAGGTGGGAAAGGGCTCCTGGCATTCAAGGAAATTCTGCCCAACACTAATAGGAAGAGACTTGAGAGATCAAACATGACAAAGGACATACACTTTACAAAAATACTTTAGAAAAGTCACTAAACAAACAAACATCTACAGGCCATAGAAAGCAATACAAGAAAACTGTGAGGAAGAGGAATAATTGTATTTCCAGAGTTACCACATTATAATAATCAAAAGAGCAAATTTTCAACAAAGAAATAGGAAGCATGCAAAGAAACAAGAAAGTATAACACATTCACATAAAATTTGACAGAAACTGTTTTTAAGAAAGCTCCAATATTGGACTTACTAGGCAAAGACTTTAAATCAACTTTTTTAAATATGCTCAAAGAGCTAAAGGAAACCATAGACAAAGAGCTAAAGGAAACCAAGAGAACAGTGTATGACAACCAGAGAATATTGACAGAGATAAAAATTATTAAAAAAAAAAAAAGACAGACATACTGGAGCTGAAAAGTGCAGAAACAAATGAAAAATTCACTAGAAGAATTCAATGGCAGATTTGAGCAGACAGTATAAAATATAAGACAACTTGAAGACAGAGAAGTTGTAATTACCTAGTCTGAGGAGCATAAAGGAAAAAGAATGGAGAAAAAATGAACAGAGCCTAAGAGACATGGGGGACATCATTAAACATACTAACATAGACATAATAGAATCCTAGAACAAGAAGAGAGAAAAGGACAGAAAGACTACTCGAAAAAATAATGGCAAAAAACTCCCTGAGTTTAATTTAAAACACACATGCACATACACACACAAACACACACACACAAATCTGCATATTTAGGAAGTTAAGTGAACTCCAAGAGAGTAAACTCAAAAGAGATCTACACAAAATGTCTCATTATAATCAAATTTTCAAAAGTTGAAGACAAGGTTATAATCTTGAAAGCATCAAATTAAGCACAAAGAAAGTGGAAGGAAAGATATTATAAAATAATAGAAACAAATGAAGTGACTTACAAGGGATCCTCAATATTAACAGCATATTTCTTATCAGTAACCATAGAGTCCATAAGTGAGTGGGATGACATTTTTAAAGTGCTGAAAGGAAAAAAAAAATCTATCAACCAACAATCCTATACAGGCATACCTCAGAGATATGCACGTTCGATTCCATACCATCACAATAAAACAAATATCACAATAAAGCAAGTCACACAAATATTTTGGTTTCCCAGTGCATATAAAAGTTATATTTATACTATACCATAGTCTATTAAGTGTGCAATAGCATTATGTCTATAAAAACACATGCATACCTTAATTTAAAAATAATGCTGTTTGAAAACTGGCACTGATAGACTTGCTCAATGCAGGGTTGCCACAAACCTTCAATTTGTAAAAAAAATGCAACATTTCTGAATTGCAATAAATCAAAGTGCAATAAAATGAGGTATGCCTGCATCTGACAAAACTATCCTACAAAAGTGAAGGAGAAATTAGAATAGTCCTAGGTAAACAAAACTAAGGGAGTTTTTCGTTAGCAGATCTGCCCTGTAAGAAATACTATATGGAGTCCTTCAGGCTGAAACAAAAGATAATAAACAGTAACTCAAAGACATGAATAAATAAAGAACTGTGGTAAAGATAACAGTAGAGGTAAACATTAAAGCCAGTATTATTTTACTTTTAGCTTGTAAATCTTCTATTTACTTCCTATATGATTTAAAGGACAAATGTATTAAACAATAAATATAATACTATGTTAACCAGCACACACAGTGTATATAGATGTAAGTTGTGATAATAACAGTATAAAGAGGGAGAAAACAAAGATGGATAGAAACAGTTTTTGTATGCTATTGAAGTTAATTTAATATCAACTCAATGTCAATTGTTATAAATTTAGGATATTAGTTGTAATTCCCATGGTAACAACTGCAAAAATATCTTTAAAGTATTCACACAGGAAAATGAGAAAAGAATCAAAATGGTACTCTACAGAGAATTATAATATAGGATATGTTCACTAAATATTAGTGAACATTGAATTAATTAAGAACTAATTAATAGAAAGATAACTTAAAATTCCCCACATTTTTATATACCCATGGGTCAAAGAAAAAAAATCATAAGCCAAGTTAGAAACCATTTTGAATTCAGTGATAATGGAATTAAGATACCTCAACATTTGTGAGGTGCAACTAAACCAGTGTTCAGAGAAAAATTCATATCTCTAAATGAGTAAAATAAAAAATCATAAAACCTTGAATAAAATTATAAAAGGCTCTAGCTTATGAAACTGGAGAAAGATGAACAAATTAAGCACAAAGAAAGTGGAAGTAAAGATACAGTAAAATAATAGAAACTGATGAAATAGAATTGACAATATACATTTGAGAAAATAAACTAAAAATTGGTTCTTTAAACAATTAATACATTTGACTTACCTCTAGAAAAATTAATCAGGAAAAAAAAAGGGAGAAAAGACATGTTATGAATCCCATAAATAAAAAATGACATTGCAACAGATACTCAAGATATCAAAATGATTAGAATCGACCATTGTGACCAACTGAATGAAAATAAATCTGCATCAGTTTCAAGTAATAATATCTTTCCTTAAAAGGACAGAAAAATCATTATCCACAAACTGAACTTCACTGAAATTAAAAGCCTTTGCTCATCAAAAGACAATATGAAGGGAATGAAAAATGAAGTCACAAACAGTAAGAGGATATAATACATTCCTAGGCAGGCCAATCCAATTTTAGGAATGGACAAAATTTTTTTTTCTTGGAGTAAAATTGCTTTACAATGTTTTGTTAGTTTCTGCTGTACAGTGAGGTGAATCAGCTATATGTATACATAAATCCCTCCCTCAGGGACCTCCCTCCCCCACCAGCCCACCCATCTAGGTCATCACAGACCTGAGCTCCCAGTTCTAAACAGCAGGTTCCCACTAGCTATCTATTTTACACATGGTAGTGCATTTATGTCAAACCTAATCTCCCAATTCATCCCACCTGCCCCTTCCCACTCTGTGTCCACATGTCCATCCTCTATGTCTGCGTTTATATTCCTGCCCTGCAAATAGATTATCTGTGCCATTTTTATAGATTCCACATATATTCATTACTATACAATATTTGTTTTTCTCTTTTTGACTTACTTCACTCTGTATGACAGGCTCTAGGTCCATCCACATCTCTACAAATGACCCAATTTCATTCCTTTTTAAGGCTGAGTAATATTCCATTATATATATGTACCACATCTTCTTTATCCATTCATCTATCAATGGACATTTAGTTTGTTTCCATGTCCTGGCTATTGTAAATAGTGCTGCAATGAACATTGGGGTACATGTGACTTTTTGAAATATGGTTTTCTCATGATATATGCCCAGTAGTGGGATTGCTGGGCCATCTGGTAGTTCTATTTTTAGTTTTTTAAGGAACCTCCATACTGTTTTCCACAGTGGCTTTATCGACTTACATTCCCACCAACAGTGCAAAAGTGTTCCCTTTTCTCCACACCCTCTCCAGCATTTATTGTTTGTAGATTTTTTGATGATGGCCATTCGGACTGGCATGTAGTGACACCTCATTGTCATTTTTATTTGCATTTCTCTAATAATTAGTGATGTTCAGCATGTTTTCACGTGCCTCTTGGCCATCTGTGTGTCTTCTTTAGTGAAATGTCTTCTTAGGACTTCCACCTATTTTTTGATTGGGTTGTTTGTTTTTTGATACTGAGCTGCATGAGCTGTTTGTATATTTTGGAGACTAATCCTTTGTCTATTGCTTTGTTTACAAATATTTTCTCCCATTCTGAGGGCTGTCTTTTTGTCTTGTTTATAGTTTGCTTTGCTATGCAAAAGCTTTTAAGGTTAATTAGTTCCCATTTGCTTATTTTTGTTTTTATTTTCATTACTCTAGGAGGACAGTCATAAAAGATCTTGCTATGATTTATGCCAAAGAGTGTTTTCTCTGTGTTCCTCTAAGAGTTTTATAGTGTCTGGTCTTACATTTAGGTCTTTAATCCATTTTGAGTTTATTTTTGTGTATGTTGTTAGGTAGTGTTCTAACTTAATTCTTTTACATGTAGTTGTTCAGCTTTCCCAGCACCACTTATTGAAGAGGTTGTCTTTTCTTCATTGTATATCCTTGCCTCCTTTGTCATAGATTAGGTGACCATAGGTGCATGGGTTTTTCTCTGGGCTTGCTATCCTGTTCCATTGATCTATATTTCTGTTTTTGTGCCAGTACCATACTATCTTGATTACTGTAGCTTTGTAGTATACTCTGAAGTTGGGGAGCCTGATTCCTCCAGGTCCAATTTTCTTTCTCAAGATTGCTTTGGCTATTTGGGTTTTTTTGTGTTTCCATGCAAATTGTAAAATTTTTTGTTCTAAATTCTGTGAAAATGCCATTGGTAGTTTGTTAAGGATTACATTGAATCTATAGATTGCTTTGGGTAGTATATTCATTTTCACAATATTGATTCTTCCAGTCCAGGAGCATGGTATATCTCTCCATCTGTTTATCTCATCTTAGATTTCTTCCAATTTTGTTTATCTTCTCAAAGAACCAGCTTTTCATTTTATTGAAATTTGCTATTGTTTTCTTCATTTCTATTTCATTTATTTCTGCTCTGATCTTTATGATTTCTTTCCTTCTACTAACTTTGGGTTTTCTTTGTTCTTCTTTCTCTAGTTTCTTTAGTTGTAAGGTTAGATTATTTATTTGAGAGTTTTCTTATTTCTTGAGGTTGGATTGAACTGCTGTAAACTTCCCTCTTAGAACTGATTTTGCTGCGTTCCATAGGTTTTAGGTCGTCGTGTTTTCATTGGCATTTGTTTCTAGGAATTTTTTGATTTCCTCTTTGATTTCTTCAGTGATCTCTTGGTTATTTAGCAGTGCACTGTTTAGCCTCCATTTGTTTGTGTTTTTTACAGTTTTTTTTTTCTGTAATTGATTTCTAATCTCATAGCATTGTGGTTGAAAAAGACACTTGATACAATTTTAATTTTCTTAAGTTTTCTGAGGCTTGATTTGTGCCCCAAGATATGTTCTGTCCTGGAGAATGTTCCCTGTGCACTTGAGAAGAAAGTGTATTCTTCTGCTTTTGGGTGGAATGTCCTATAAATATCAATTAAATCTATCTGGTGTGTTGTGCCATTTAAAGCTTGTGTTTCCTTATTTATTTTCTGTCTGGATAATCTGTCCATTGGTGTAAGTGAGGTGTTAAAGTCCCCCACTATTATTGTGTTACTGTCGATTTCCCCTTTCATGGCTGTTAGCATTTGCCTTACGTATTGAGGCCTTCCTATGTTGGGTGCGTATATATTTATAATTGTTATATCTTCTTCTTGGATTGATCCCTTGATCATTATGTAGTGTTCTTCCTTATGTTTTGTAACAGTCTTTATTTTGAAGTCTATTTTATCTGATATGAGTATTGCTACTACAGCTTTCTTGTGATTTCCATTTACATGGAATATCTTTTTCCATCCCCTCACTTTCAGTCTGTATGTGTCCCTAGGTCTGAAGTTTGTCTTTTGTAGACAGCATATATATGGTTCTTGTTTTTGTGTCTATTCAGCCAGTCTGTGTCTTTTTTTTGGAACTTTTAATCCATTCACATTAAAGGTGATTATCGATATGTATATTCCCATTACCATTTTCTTAATTGTTTTGAGTTCATTTTTTGGGCATCCTTTTCTTCCCTTGTGTTTCCCACCTAGAAAATTCCTTTAGTATTTGTTGTAAAGCTGGTTTGGTGGTGATGAATTCTCTTAGCTTTTGCTTGCCTGTAAAGCTTTTGATTTCTCTGTCGAATTTGAAGGAGATCCTTGCTGGGTAGAGTAATCTTGCTTGTAGGTTTTTCCCTTTCATCACTTTAAATATATCCTGCCACTCTCTTCTGGCCTGCAGAGTTTCTGCTGAAAAATCAGCTGATAATCTTATGGGGAGTTCCTTGTATGTTATCTGTTGCTTTTCCTTTGCTGCTTTTAACAATTTTTCTTTGAATTTAACTTTTGATAGTTTGATTAATATGTGTCTTCGTGTGCTTCTCCTAATATTTATCTGTATGGGACTCTCTGCACTTCCTGGACGTGGGTGACTATTTCCTTTCCCATGTTAGGGAAGTTTTTGACTATAATCTCCTCAAATATTTTCTTAGACCCTTTCTCTTTCTCTTCTTCTTCTGGGACCCCTATAATTGGAATGTTGGTGTATTTAATGTTGTCCCAGATGTCTCTGAGACTGTCCTTGATTCTTTTCAGTCTTTTTTTTCTTTTTTCTGCTCCTCGGCAGTTATTTCCATCATTCTATCTTCCAGCTCACTTATTTGCTTTTCTGCCTCAGGTTTTCTGCTATTGCTTCCTTCTAGTATATTTTTCATTTCAGTTATTGTGTTGTTCATCATTGTTTGTTTGTTCTTTAGTTCTTCTAGGTCTTTGTTAACATTTCTTATATTTTCTTGATCTGTGCCTGCATTCTATTTCTGAGATTTTGGATCACCTTTACTATCATTATTCTGAATTCTTTTTCAGGTAAGTTGCCTATTTTCTCTGCATTTATTTGGTTTTGTAGGTTTTTACCTTGCTCCTTAGTCTGTAACATACTTTTTTCTCGTCTCATTTTTTCTGATGGGTGGGCTTGTGTTCTTGGCTTACTTGTTGTTTGTTTTGAGACCTCCAGCACTGGAGTTTGCAGGCAGTTGTGTAGAGCTGGGTCTTGGTGCTGAGATGAAGACCTCCAGGAGACCTCACTCCAATTAATATTCCCTGGGGTCTTAGGTTCTCTTTTAGTCCAGAAGTTTGGAATTGGCACTCCCACCACAGAAGCTTAGACATGACCGCTGGCCTGGGAACGAAGATCCTGCAAGCCACATGGCATGGCAAAAGAAAAAAAAAAAAGAAGCAGTACAATAACAAAGAAAAAAAATAAAATAAAATTAGAAAAATAGAAAATATATTAGGAAAAATAAAAATATAAGTGAAACAACAACAACAAGGTAAAATAGAACCACAACAGAAAAAAAAGGGGAGGTGGGGACAAGCCAAAAGGAGCATAACAATAACAAAGAATAAGGAATAAAATAAAATTAGAAAAATAAAAATATTATTAGAAAAAATAATAATATAAATGAAACAACAACAACAAAGTAAAACAGAACTACAACCCGAAGAAAAAAAAAGAAGGCTGGAAAAGGCCTTGGCTGTAGGGGGGTATAGCTTATGTGGGGGCAGGGCTTAGTTGGGGTGGGGTTTAGGGCAAGGAGTGGGGCCTAGGCTCAGAACCCACATGACCAGAAAAGGCAGCAGGGTCAGAGGGGGTCTGAGTGTGAAGTGCAGAGGTAAGGCCCTGGGTGGGGGGGTGGGGGCAGGGCTTAGGCCCAGTGTGGCTGGAGGGAGCCTCGGAGGGTGGAGGATTCGGCCAGGGACCTCAGCAGGCTCTCCGGGGCCCAAGTGGGCAGGGAAAACGCTGGCTGTGTTCCCTTCTGATCCTCCGATCTGCCAAAGGTCTCTCCCCATCCCTGTTGATCACCGTGGGTGGGCCCCTCCCAAGCATGGGAATCCCTCCCCTCCCCCAGCCACCCTTCAGGGGCACCAGTCCTGTCTGTCCAGCCTCTACTTTTCCTCCCCCTTCTCTCCCTCCCACATCCTCAGGACCCATGTGGCCAGAGAGGGCCTCAGAGGGAAGAGGATCAGGTCCAGTACCTCAGAAGGCTCCCCAGAGCCCAAGTGGGCAGGGGAAACAGTAGCCACATTCCCTTCCTATCCTCCATTCTCCCTAGGGTCCCTCCCCTCTCCGTTGATCCCGTAATGGTGGGTGGGACTCTCCGGGCATGGGAACCCCTCCCTTTCCCCAGCCAACCCTCAGGGGCACCAGCCTTATCCTGCCTCCACTTCTCGTCTGCCCTCTCTCCCCCCACTTCCTACCCAGTTGCTCAGGGGTTCCTCCCATCCCCTTAGGTGTCTGTGGTCCCCCACCAGTGCCTGGTATGTGCCCTAGTTGTGAGGAGACACAAGCTTCACGTCCTCCTAGTCTGCCATCTTGGCTCTGCCCCCAGGAAAGGGCAAAATATTTGACCATGTTTTCACAAAAGCGAATGGCCAATAGGCATATGAAAAAATGTGCAACGTATGCAACCAAATATAAACCACAATGAGTCATCACAATCTCACTTCCAGCAGGGCAATAGTTATTGCTGGTGAGAGTAGTAACTGGAGGGAGACAAAAGTAAGTATGCTGGGATACTGGTAAGTGGGCTTCTTCATCTGGGTTCTGATTACGTGGGTGAGTTCATTTTGTGAAAATTTGTTCACCTGTACAGGTATGATTTCAGCAGTTTACTATACTATAGTATAGTTCAAAAACCTGCAAGAGCACAAAGAAAAAGAAAATGAATTAGGGAGTCAAACAGAAGATGTTTTGATTTTGTCTTCATATTTGCACCTGCATATTTTTTCTATCTCAGCAGGCTGTGTTACATATCTCCTTAACATATTTATTCCACCGATGATAGGTTTCTTTTCCAGTGCTCATATGTAAATATTTTCTTCCTAAAATGCATTTTTCTATTACTTCAAAGAATGTTGGGCTGAAGAGGGTAATATTTACATACAGTCTGCTTTCTTCATATAATACTTTTGGAAAATAATAAATGAACAAAATAATTATGTAATAATTATGTAGTAATTATAAATAATTGTAAAATACAGATTTTTATTACTGCATAATGCTTTTTATTTAATTATGCTTATCATTATCTTTGAAGAGCATAAGACTTACAGAGATATAAAGATATAATTGGTATTTAATGTATTTACAAATTTGGTCATTTACTTTTTTTTCCCACGTAATGATAAAAAGGTAACAGATGAAATCTTGAACTTGTTGATAATTTGACATGTCCTTTCTGGCTTGATAAACTACAAGGCTTCCCTACATGTATTGAAATTGAGCCAAAAGGTCACACTGGTTACAGAAATAACAGTAATTCAACATTGTTTTTAAAAGAGAAAGCTCTATGTATGTCCAAGTATTTAGCATTATGGTAAATGACATATGCAAATTGTTCTGAAATTACTTTTTAAACATTCAGACACTAATTAGAATGTAATATTGTCGTGTTGCTAAAAGTAAAAATTTTCAGAGCTCACAAATTTTTCACTAATTCTGTTTTCTGAAACTTGTTATTTTTACCCCCTGGGGGAAACTTTCCCATGGCTTACAAAAAAAGCCTTCATCTTGGTCTAAAAGATTTAAGGGAAAAGAATTCTAGTGATAGTAATATTTTTTTCTCTTATCAAGCATGAGTATACCATTTCTATTCTATCAATAGCACTCCCTATATATCTTCACTTTTAATACCATGGTTTTTAATTTTATTTGATATTTTCACAAGCAGTTCTATTTGCTCTATTGCTGGCAATCTGGGGAGATGGTGGATTCAGTGTCCCCCCAAAACCATCTCCTAAGATTTTGTTTGGCAATGAAAGTTTTAAAGGGAAAAGGTGAAGTAATCTTAGTTAATCATTGAGATAGGGGCTCAGAGTCATTGCCACCCCCACTACATGCAGGCTTGTTAACTTCTTGTGATCCTTCTTTAGATGCTAACTTTGTTCATACTGTTTTTTCACAAGTTTACTGAAGGGGAAGCTAGGGAAGAGATCTGGTCATCTGCTAATTACTTACTTGTTCTTCATGTTTACTTCTTTAATCTACAGGAAGAACCAACAGGTTAGGTAAGGTATTGTGTGATCAAAGGATTTGAAAAGTGTGCTTGGGCTGGAGATCAGCAGAGCTTGGGGGTGCCTGGTTTAAGTTTAGTTACAATATAGCTTTGCTAAAGTGACAAGACAAAAGGGGTTTTCTGCTGAGGACAGTTTCCTGCAAAGAGCTGCTTAAAAATCCCTCCACCCACCCCCATCAGATATCATTCCATTTCTATGGGATTAGGGAGGAAGGTCTGTCTTCTGTAACTGCTTCATGCTGAGAAAGGGCATTGAAGTCTTAGAGTGAAATATATCGACATGGGTTTGAAGCATGTCTTTGTTGACAGCTTTAGTTGCCCACTTACATATATGGGTAGAACAAGCTACAATTATTTTGATGGCCATAAAGATGTAGATTATTATGAGAAAGAGTGTTAATCCCATTCTCTTAAGGCCAGTTCTTGGAATTGTGCTAGCCATAGATTCAGTACTGCTCAAGGTGGAGCAGTTTATGTCAAGGCTGCTGTCTAGTCACCATGCAGTTAGCTTTTTCCCTCTGGTGGCAGTGATAGTATCTGTAAAACAACTCAGGAATGTGCATCAGACAATGAGTCTATGACTCTATTTTCCTAATCATTAACTGCTCAGGCTTGCTCTTTTTTGACTCAGGGAGACCTGAGAGATTTCAGCTTTTTTACAAACAAGAGGCAGGGGACTTGGAGGGGCCTTTGTACTTGGGGGTGGGGGATCCTGCAGGGTTTTGTTCTGGTTCCATAACTATAAGTGAACATAAACTAAAGAAAATAATGTAGCTAGAGCTTAATTACTATAGCTAATAGAATCTCTTCACTATTAAATTATTTCTACCAATTTACTACAACTTTAGTAAACTACAGGGCTAAGAGTGGGTAGAACATTTGTGGCATTGTGTCCTTCTGTGCTGAGTAACACAATCACAGTCCCACAATGGTCTTCTATCTTTAATAGAGGAGGCAAAAAAAAAAGTATTCTAGGAGATTTCTTCTACCAGGGGCCGGATTATTTGGAGAAAATTTGACCTCTGTCTATAGGGTTGCACTAGAGGTTTTTTGTTTGTCTATTTTCTGGATCCAAAACCAGTGAGTAACATTCCCAAAGCAGTCTTTAAGTTTGGCTGTGTCTTTAGTCTTTGAGATGTAGAGTGTATAATGAGAAATCTTTTCTCTATGTACTGATGAATCTTTTCTCTATGTACTGTGTACTGATTCAACATCAACAACAGAGGAGAGGAGGCAAGTAGAGACATCCAATACCTATTACAGAATTTAAGAAGATATTAAAATAGAAGTAGCTGAGAAAATAAGTAAAGGAGGTAGAAATGGGTGAAAATTTATTCAATACTATACATTCATTAGTTAGTCAAAGTTTAAATATTTAACTAATGTGAAAAGGAAAACTTGACTTATTACTTAATTATGTGTTTATAATATGGCATGGCACTACTTTGTAGATTTACTTCAACAAACCATAGTAAAAATTCTATAAGCAAGATTCAGAGGCAGACATAATTCTCTCAGAAATTTATATTTCAAAACATTTAAGGGGACTTCTGTCTCTGACCAAGATAGAGTAAAAGGGCCACAAGAAAAAACAAAAAACCCATGCAAAATATAGGGAGAAAAATGGTTTTCATGACAGTGGACATTAAGCAAGAAAGTGATCCTTGGGAAATGGGACACAAAAGAGGTGAACCTATGACTGCACTGTCTTCCTGCCTAAAATAAGTTCTCTGCTTCAGATTTGTGAGGAGAATCCCACATCTGTACAATTCTTTCTGCGCTACACTTGGCCTTGTTCTGTTGGCTAGAAGCAAGCCACAGGTCTTGCCCATGCAGCAAGGCGAGGGGATTATACAGGGCAAGAACATCAGGAGGTAGGAATTACAGATGCCATCCTAAAGTCTGTCTGCTACAATTATGAACAACTTTTTGTCCATAATTCAACAACTTCTATGAAATGGAAAAACTCCTTAAAAGAAAGATTTTCCCCAAATGTTTAAAGCAGCTTTAATAATATAATAGCCAAATATCATATAATATAATAGCCAGATACTGGAAAGAGACCAAATGCCATCAACAGATGAATGGATAAACAAGCTGGTATTATCTAGACAACAGAATATGACTAAGCAATAAAAGAAGTAACAACCACATGCAATAAAACAGATTAATCTCTAAATAATTATGATGAGTGTAAGAAGCCTGAACAAGGAATCAGTCCATGCTCCAAGTGGAAGAAGCAGCATAAAATCCAGACTTCTTTCGATGTGTTTTTTTCCTCTTTGTGATTTTGGCACCACAAGGCCTGGTTGTCCCAGTCACTCTCTACTGCCTTGAAATAAATTTTTAAAAATTCTTAATTCTTATTCAACTTTTCTAATTATTCATTGTGGACTATTTGTTCTGAAATAAGCTGCTCTGTCATAGTCAGAAGCAGAAGATTGCCATCTCTCAAGTGCAAAATTTAAAAATTAGAACATAATATCAAGATTTGTAAGATGCAACACCACCATGTCTAGTTTGTATCTAAGCCAGTGTTAATGAAATATCCTTGTTCCTTTATTCTTACTAAATACATAAACATTTTTTAATTTATGGAAAATGGCCAGATAACAGAGTTTCTGTTTTTTGAAACATGGGAAATAACTGTTGAATGAGTGTAACATACTGATCCAATAATCCCTTTTGGTATTCCCACCAAAGACTACTTACTTCATGTGTGTCCAATAAAGCCAGATATGTGTAGTTTTGTAGAAAATCCTGTGTAATCTCACTGTTTTAATTAACATTATTACTAACATTTTTCTGATGTGATAAAGTTAAAATTATCATACATTTTACAGATAAATAATTTTAATCAAAGAACATGATTGATGTCAATGGACTTATGGCAGTTGGTTAAATTGGTTCAGCTTATGAGACTAAAATAAAAGGAGAAGGACGTGGTAAAGCAAGAAGGACAGCAGAACACAGACAAAATTATTTGCAGGAGAAATGCTGTATATTGCAAGACAGCCATCAGCATTAACATCATTTAACATTTATTGACTTTTCTTGAAATTTTTGTATTCATCATAAAATTTAATCTGTGTAACAAACATGGATATTAATTATTAGTATAGATTTGTAAATAAGAAAACAATTTCAGAAATTAACAAATAATACATGGCAGAGAGAGAATTAAAACACAATTCTGTCTCTCACAGCTTCAGCTTCAAGACTGAAGTCTTTTTTTTAATTAAAGTAGTAGAATGAACACTTAACAGCAGCAACTCCCTGTAGAAGTAACCCGAGAAGGGTGTAAATGAATCCTAGGGAGTTTGGAAGACACCCCAAAATCCCAAGCATATACTGAGCTGTTGTCTCAGAAAGGTAGGACTAGACTGTGAATGCAACTGAGAAACTTTAAGCATCATCCATTTATTTATTCATTAGTGTTTATTGAGTGTGCCTTGCTATGGAAGGCACGTGTTCTGAAGCATTAAACTGAATGGCATAGATTTAGGTTTGTCAAAGGGAATATTTTTCAAGCTTTAGTAAAGTCAGTAACATCAATTTGAAGAGATTTGAGATCTTAATGATTTAATTCTTCTTAATGAAAAATAATAAAATGGTATTATTATTAATGAAAATTACAGAATAGATAAAATAGCATGGAATAGATCATATACAAGCTTATTTCATCTAATAAGGTATTCATTGTGTGTCTGTATGAACTTTTGTTTATGCATCTACATATAATTCATACCTATATGCTGCATCATGATGTAAAATATATTTTTTCTTCTTTCTCAGTCAAAAAGATTGAAAGACACCATCATTCTAAGGAAAAATGGAGAATATTTACTCAGAAACAAGAGTCTACAAAAATTAACATTCAAGTACTTTATGTTACCTTATGGAATATTTTGAAAATTAGTACCTTAGAGAGTAACCAGTGATCTGACATGATGAAATTTTCCCTGCTGTAGTCTAAAAAAATTTAATTACATTATTTTCACCTACCTTAATAATCTGGCATCAAAAATAGAAATTAAAAAATCACTTTCTTGTTTTACATTTGTTTTTTATAATTAATAATAACAGATATTTGTTATTTCCTATAGAAACAATCCTAATCAGCCAATCATTCTTGCTTTTAGCCTCCTTCCAAAAAGCTGAGGACAAGTTATTACAGATAGAATAGCTTAAAGAAATCAATGAAAGAAAAATTTTCTCTATTTCAAAGCTCCCAGTTCACATTATTTTTTCATACCCGTGATCTGGCATTTGAGCCATTTCTGATTAAAATTCTTCTACTGATCCAGGTTGGCCTTAAAGCTTGATGGCTTACATATTTGTTTACAAACTGGCAGCATTTCTCTAATGAGCTGTGAGTCTTGGGACAATAATATATTTATTGGGGCCAGTATTCACATAGTCACATCATGAAAAGTATTTATTACATGTTGTTTATAGTGCCATAAACTTTTTTTGCTTTTGAAGTAGGAAATAAAAGTCTGCAACAGGACTTTGAAATAATATTGCTTTCCTATAGGACACGCTGGCTGTATTATGTACATTAATTCACTACATGCAAAAATATCCAGCATTTTTAACAAATCTGTCTTATATAACAAACAATAGAATTCATGACATTCAAGGGAAACCTTAGCAAAATAAATTACACTACAACATAGTCATGATATTAAACTCACTGAAAGAGAGATGAAACTACAACAGTCTGATTTGTTGGTCTAAACAGAAATTATTGAAAATGGCATTTCACATAACAAGACTTAGTTAAACATTTACTAAATTAATTAGTCTGAAGCTTTTTATTTGTGTGTTTTTAAGTAAACAATTTATTTATATATATATATAAAAGATATATATAATATTTAACGTGACTTGTCAAATTAACAATGGCTTAAAGAAGTATCATCTTAAAATGGACCTTTAACCTGGACTCCCTAATCTTTGGAGTGATCAGGTGTGGTTTTGCATATTGTACATTGCACAAGGCACCCAGCTTATGGGGGGGTAGGGTGGGGTGACAGAGGGTAGGATGAAGCCAAACTTCCCTTTGTTAAAAGGAGTGAATTATTTTAAATTTTCAAAAACAACAACAAAATGTTATTACCTATAGGCTGACAGAAGCTTTGCATAACTTCTTTTCACTAGTCAATGCTCTCTTCAGCCCCTGATCTTGTGCAACCTACTGCCAGAATCAATAGAGTTGAGTGGAAAAATATTACCCTCAGCATGACCACTTTTGCAGGAGGGCTACAGAAAATGTCTTAGGATAGATTATAACACAAGTCAAAAAAGGCTTGTATTTTTAAAAAATTATTTACATTATCAATATAGAAAACACTTTAAAATTTTGCTTTAGGTTATATGGCTGTTTTTAAGGAAAAAAACTCATTTTAAAAACCATTTTTAAATACAAGTGTTTTTGGTGTGTCCCAGAATATAGTAAAATCAGTTTTCCAATCCAGAAATTGTTTTAAAAAGTATTTAGATTTTTGCTCATTTTAGCCTCTCTTAGTCAAAATTATATGATGAAGATGATTAAAGCCTAGGTAATCACTAATGATTATAATTGTGTTATTGTGTTAGAAATGCTAATAAAATTTACATTTTATATCATACTCTCACAAAATATAGATCTTCCCTATGTGTAGCCTAGCAAACAAATAAAATTAGATTTGTCTTCTAGCTTTTCTGTATTGGTGAAACAACATGATCTTCACAATGTAATTTATTTCCACAGGCATCTTCCCAAGTCCATTCTGTCTTTACCAATTAGACGTGCTGTTCATCCCTTTTCTGTTATGCATTCCACTCTAGATAGTCATTTGATCCATTGATCCGCAGAAAACTCCCTTGCTTTTGTCTCATGTGACTCTACAACCAGCAAAACCTGTAAAAACAACCAGTAAAAACAGCCTTCCCTCTTAAGCCTCTCTCCCATCTTCCATATCCCACCCTTCTAGGTCAACGCAAAGCACCTAGCCAATCTCCCTGTGCTATGCTGCTGCTTCCCACCAGCCAACAATTTTACATTTGGTAGTGTATATAAGTCGATGTTACAGAAACTAACACGGTATTGTGAGGTAATTATACTCCAATAAAGATGTATTTTAAAAAAAAGCCTTATACTATACAGTAGGGGCAACCACAGAAGGTATTGGAGAGTAAGTGTGCACTGTTAGTATACGTGGCCTGTTTTGATATTTTGTTTATTGTTGATACTTCTTGGTGAGAAAAAATACAGCAGGAATGTAGAAAATACAACACTCATCTCTCTCCACCCAAAACTACAAATGCTAATTTTTGCCACTTAAACTTTTAACCTAATTCTTGAAAAAAACAACACAGATATACTGAATTCCATTTTAATCAGCTCTTAACATTTTCAGTTTGTATTTGCTAGTTTTTTTTTCTTTTTTTTCTTTTTTTTTTTTTAGAAGATGTTGGGATAAGAGTTTTATTAATTTATTTATGCTGTGTTGGGTCTTCGTTTCTGTGCGAGGGCTTTCTCTAGTTGTGGCACCGGGGGCCACTCTTCATCGCGGTGCGTGGGCCTCTCACTGTCGCGGCCTCTCTTGTTGCGGAGCACAGGCTCCAGATGCGCAGGCTCAGTAGTTGTGGCTCACGGACCCAGTTGCTCCGCGGCATGTGGGATCCTCCCAGACCAGGGCTCGAACCCGTGTCCCCTGCATTAGCAGGCAGATTCTCAACCACTGCGCCACCAGGGAAGCCCCTGTATTTGCTAGTTTTTTAAACATATAGTTCTTAAGTTGAGATACATAATACATATACAAAAAAGGGTGTAAAACAAAACTTGCAGTTAAACAAGTTATTACAAAGTGAACACTATGTATCATCTCCCAGGTCAGAATACATAACATTGTTAGAATTTCAGAAATTGTTCCCAATTGTCTCTTCCTCACAACATCTTATTCCCTATAAAATACCGCTGCTCTGAACCCTGTGGCAATCAGTACCTTGTTTTGTTGAGTTCAGCCTCCACCTGTGCATTACAAATAGTTTAGTTTTGTCTAATTTTGAAATTTATATCAATGGCATCACACACTATATGGTTTATGTGTCTGGCTTTGACGTGACATTATATTTTTCAGATTTAAATATATAGTTTGTCCATTTCCTTCCTATGTTGTATGCCATTTCATGAATATACAATTTAATTCTTTATTTTATTATTGACAGAGATTTAGGTTGTTTCCAGTTTTTCTCAATGTGAGCGACATCTGTATCCTAGGGTAGTTGAGCATGAATTTGTCTAAAGTGTATAGTTGCAGTGGAATCACATTTAAAAGGATATTTGAATTTCCAACTTGATCAAACTCACTTCCATAGTCCATGTACTAGTTTACACTCCTATGAGCAGTATATAAGAATTCGATTGCTCTATACTTTTGGAGTAGAAATTGTTGATGATTTTAATGTATTGCCAAGTCATTACAGCAAGTGTGTGTGATGGCATCTATTATAGTTTTATTTTGTATTTATTTTATTGCTATTGAGATAAATTGCATTTACATATATTTCCCCTATAAAATACTTTGGGAATATTTCTTTGCAAAGTATCTAAGATATTTACTCATTTTTTCTGTTGGATTATTTTTCTTTTATCTTTGCTTTGTAGAATTTCTTTTTCTAATTTATTTTATTCAAGCTTAGTTGATTTACAATGTTGTGTTAATTTCCACTGTAAAGCAAAGTGATTCAATTATACATATATATATATTATTTTTCATATTCTTTTCTATTATGGTTTATCATAGGATATTGAATATAGTTCCTTGTGCTATACATTAGGATCTTGTTGTTTATGTATTCTATATACAATAGTTTGCATCTGCTAATCCCAACCTCCCAATTCATCCCTCTCCCACTCCCCACGCTTGGCAACTGCAAGTCTGTTCTTTATATCTGTGAATCTGTTTTGTAGACAAGTTCATTTGTGTCATATTTTAGATTCCATGTGTAAGTGATATAATATGGTATGTCTTTCTCTTTCTGACTTACTTCCCTTAGTATGATAATCTCTAGGTTCATCTATGTTGCTGCAAATGTCATTATTTTATTCTTTTTTATGGCTGAGTAGTATTTCATTGTATATATGTATATATGTACATCTTCATCTATTCATCTATCAATGGACATTTAGGTTGCTTCCATGTCTTGGCTATTGTGAATAGTGCTGCTATGAACATAGGGGTGCATATATCTTTTTGACTTATAGTTTTATCTAGATATATGCCCAGGAGTGAGATGCTGGATCATATGGCAACTCTACTTTTAGCTTTTTTTTTTTTTTAATCTTTTGACTGCACTGCACAGCATGTGTAATCTTAATCCCCAACTGGGGATTGAACCTATGCCCCTGCATTGAAACTGCAGATTCTTAACCCCTGGACTGCCAGGGAAGTTCCTTTATTTTCAGTTTTTTGAGGAAACTCTGAAGTGCTGTTTAAGAATGAAATAAATTTTTTTTTCAATTTATACACAATTATTTTTCAAACAGCTATCCAAATGTATTCAAACTTTGCTGTTTCAAAGTGCTGAAGTAGCAATACTCATATCAGATAAATAGACTTTAAAATAAAGAATGTCACAAGAGACAAGGAAGGACACTACATAATGATCAAGGGATCAATCCAAGAGGAAGTTATAACAATTATAAATACATATTGTTCCCAACATAGGAGCACCTCAATACATAAGGCAAATGCTAACAGTTATAAAAGAGGAAATTGACAATAACACAATAATAGTGGGGGGATTTAACACCTCCCTTACACCAATGGACAGACCATCCAGACAGAAAATATATAAACACAAGTTTTAAATGACACAATAGACCAGATAGATTTAATTGATATTTATAGGACATTCCATCCAAAAACACCAGATTACGCTTTTTTCTCAAGTGCACACTGAATATTCTCCAGGATAGATCACATCTTGGGTCACAAATCAAGCCTTGTAAATTTAAGAAAATTGAAATCATATCAAGCATCTTTTCTGACCACAACATTGTGAGATTAGAAATCAATTACAGGGAAAAAACAAAAAAATCACAAACACATGGAGGCTAAACAATATGTTACTAAATAACCAAAAGATCACTGATGAAATCAAAGAGAAAATCAAAAAATACCTGGAGACAAATGACAACAAAAACACAATGATCCAAAACCTATGGGATGCAGCAAAAGCTGTTCTAAGAGGGAAGTATATAACAATACAATCCTACCTCAAGAAACAAGAAAAATCTCAAATAAACAATCTAACCTTACACCTAAAGGAACTACAGAAAGAAGAACAAGCAAAACCCAAAATTAGTATAAGGAAAGAAATCATAAAGATCAGAGCAGAAATAAAAGAAATCATAAAGATCAGAAAAGAAAACAATAGCAAAGAACAATAAAACTAAAAGCTGGTTCTTTGAGAAGATAAACAAAATTGATAAAACTTTAGCCAGACTCATCAAGAAAAAGAAAGAGAGGACTCAAATCAATAAAATTAGAAATGAAAAAGGAGAAGTTACAACAGACATGGCAGAAATACGAAGCATCCTAAGAGACTACTACAAGCAACACTATGCCAATAAAATGGACAACCTGGAAGAAATGGACAAATTCTTAGAGAGGTACAACCTTCCAAGACTGAACCAGGAAGTAATAGAAAATATGAACAGACCAATCACAAGTACTGAAATTGAAACTGTGTTTAAAATTCTTCCAACAAATAAAAGTCCAAGACCAGATGGCTTCGCAGGTGAATTCTATCTAACATTTAGAAAAGAGCTAACACACAACCTTCACAAACTCTTCCAAAAAATTACAGCATGAGGAACACTCCCAACCTCATTCTATGAGGCCACCACAACCATGATACCAATACCAGACAAAGATAATACAAAAAAAGAAAATTACAGACCAATATCACTGATGAATATAGATGCAGAAATCCTCAACAAAATACTAGCAAACAGAATCCAACAACACAAAAAGGATCGTACACCATGATCAAGTGAGATTTATCCCAGGGTTGCAAGGATTCTTCAAAATACTCAAATAAATCAATGTGATACACCATATTAACAACTGAAGAATAAAAACCATATGATCATCTCAACAGATGCAGGAAAAGCTTTTGACAAATGAAACACCATTTATGATAAAAACCCTCTAGAAATTGGGCATAGAAGGAGCCTACCTTAACATCATAAAGGCCATATACAACAAACCCACAGCAAATATCATTCTCAATGGAGAAAAACTGAACAACATTTCCTCTAAGATCAGGAACAAGACAAGGATGTCTACTCTCGCTACTATTATTCAACATAGTTTTGGAAGTCCTAGCCATGGCAATCAGAGAAGACAAAGAAATAAAAGGAATACAAATTGGAAAAGAAGAAGTAAAACTCACTCTTTGCAGATGACATAATCCTATACATAGAGAATGCTAAAGATGCCACCAGAAAACTACTAGAGCTTATCAATGAATTTGGTAAAGTTGTATGATACAAAATTAATGCACAGAAACCTCTTGTATTCCTATACACTAACAATGAATGATCAGAAAGAGAATTTAAGGAAACAATCCCATTCACCATTGCAAGAAAAATAATAAAATACCTAGGAATAAACCTACCTAAGGAGGTAAAAGACCTGTATGCAGAAAACTATAAGACACTGATGAAAAAAATCAAAGATGACACAAACAGATGGAGAAATATACCATGTTCATGGATTGGAAGAATCAATATTGTGAAAATGACTATACTACCCAAAGCAATCTACAGATTCATTGCAATGCCTATCAAATTACCAATGGCATTTTTTACAGAACTAGAACAAAAAAATCTTAAACTTTGTATGGAGACACAAAAGACCCCAAATAGCCAAAGCAATCTTGAGGGAAAGAAAACAGAGCTAGAGGAATCAGAGTCCCTGACTTCAGACTATACTACAAAGCTACAGTAATCAAGACAATATGGTAGTGGCACAAAAACAGAAATATAGATCAATGGAACAGGATAGAACCCCAGAGATAA
The DNA here is from genome assembly GCF_964374135.1 of Grampus griseus. Classification (NCBI taxonomy): domain Eukaryota; kingdom Metazoa; phylum Chordata; class Mammalia; order Artiodactyla; family Delphinidae; genus Grampus; species Grampus griseus. Next base: position 93,266,616 of record NC_139017.1, on the reverse strand, counting down.
ATCCATGCACCTATGGTCAACTAATCTATGACAAAGGAGGCAAGGGTATGCAATAAGGAAAAGACAGTCTCTTCAATAATTGGTGCTGAGGAAACTGGACAGCTACATGTAAAAGAATGAAATTAGAACACTCCCTAACACCATACACAAAAATAAACTCAAAATGGTTTAGAGACCTGATACTATCAAACTCTTAGAGGAAAACATAGGAAGAGCACTCTTTGACATAAAACACAGAAGATATTTTTTGACCACCTCCTAGAGTAATGGAAATAATAACAAAAGTAAACAAATGAGATCTAATGAAACTTAAAAGCTTTTGCACAGCAAAGGAAACTATAAACAAGACGGAAAGGCAGCCCTCAGAATGAGAGAAAATATTTGCAAACGAATCAACAATGGATTTATCTCCAAAATAGATAAACATCTCATGCAGCTCAATATTAAAAAAACAAACAACCCAATCCAAAAATGGGCAGAAGACCTAAATAGACATTTCTCCAAAGAAGATATACAGGTGGCCAAGAAGCACATGAAACGCTACTCAACATTACTAATTATTAGAGAAATACAAATCAAAACTACAATGAAGTATCACCTCACACCGGTCAGAATGACCATCATCAAAAAATCTACAAACAATAAATGCTGGAGAGGGTGTGGAGAAAAGGGAACCCTCTTGCACTGTTGGTGGGGATGTAAATTGATACAGCCACAATGGAGAACAGTATGGAGATTCCTTAAAAAACTAAAAATAGAATTACCATATGACCCAGCAATCCCACTACTGGGCATATATCATGAGAAAACCATAATTCAATAAGACACATGCACCCCAATGTTCATTGCAGCAGTCTTTACAATAGCCAGCTCATGGAAACAATCTAAATGCCCATTGCCAGATGAATGGATAAAGAAGATGTGGTACATATATACAATGCAGTATAAAAAGGAATGTAAGTGGGTCATTTGTAGAGACATGGAGGGACCTAGAGACTGTCATACAGAATGAAGTAAGTCAGAAAGAGAAAAACAAATATCGTATATTAACGTATATATGTGGAATCTAGAAAAATGGTACAGATGAACTGGTTTGCAAGGCAGAAATGGAGACACAGATGTAGAGATTGCACACCAAGTGGGGAAAGCAGGGGTGGGGGTAATGGTGGGATGAACTGAGAGACTGGGATTGACATATATACACTAATATGTATAAAATAGATAACTAATAAGAACCTTCTATATAAAAACAAATTCAAAAAGTAAAAGTAAAATAAAATGCAAGAAAAAAGCTATGTAAGTTAAATATTTCTACAAAATAGTGAAATTTACCTGTTAAGATAAAATATGAAGCTTGTATTAAGTAAATCTTAATAGGTTTAGGCCTAAGAGGAAGTCTCCTGGAAATGAAATAATCCTAAATGTAGTTTCAAGAAAAACATGAAAGGGGAGTGGTCAGGTATTGCATTTTATTACCTATTTTTAATTTTAAAAATGTAAGCCCTTCCTTCCCAGAAGCTGCACTTGAGAATAAAGGTGGGCTGAGAAAATCCAGAAATTCTCCCCAATACTCATGGAAAAGTCCCTGAAAAATATTTAAGAGTCAATACTAAACTATCTCAACAGGGATACAGCTGCTCACAATTTTCTCTCTCCAGCCTGGGAGAATTGCAGAGAGAGAAAATGCAGTTATCATAACCACAGAGAGCTAATTTTTCCCACAATAAATAATAACTGAAAAGTACGATAGACAAGAGAAAGGAAATATTCTGGAATACCCAGAGAAAATAGGAGTATGAAACAAAGAGACTCATTGAGAGCTCCTGGTGAAGACTCTCTCTTCCCGTCATGTGCTAATAAAAACTGTGTCAAGGGCCTCCCTGGTGGCGCAGTGGTTGAGAGTCCACCTGCCGATGCAGGGGACACGAGTTCGTGCCTCGGTCTGGGAAGGTTCCACATGCCACAGAGTGGCTGGGCCCGTGAGCCATGGCCGCTGGGCCTGCGCCTCCAGAGCCTGTGCTCCTCAATGGGAGAGGCCACAACAGTGAGAGACCCGCATACCGCAAAAATAAATAAATTAATTAAATTAAATTAAATTTAAAAAAAAACTAGCATATAGAAAAGAGGATTTTTAAAATGTCTATTACACTTAGTTTTTAATATAAGCTATATCTCTATGATCTTAAATACACTATTTAACCACAATAAAACTCAGTTTAAAAAAATCTATAAATCCAAAGATAGCAAGTGTCATAATTTTGTGAGCATCAAATAAAGTAATTAAAAATTCCTCAAATATTACTTGGCACATATTCAATATTGAATGCAACTAACACTCCCTTCAATCTGTGATTTTTACCCCACCTACACCCATCTTCTTCAAGTATTTGGTCTATCGATTAGATCCTTCTCCTTTTTATTTTTAACAATTTGTCCTTACTAACACTGTTTTTAAGTCAGTCTATAGATATATCCATGACATTTCCATTTGAAAAATAATTATTAAAACCCTGCATTCCCTTCCAGGTTCCCTTTTTCCTCTTTTCAGTCTACCTCTAGGAAACAAAATAATGCATGCACACACAGAGTAAATGTCAAAATAAGGAAAATGTAGAATTTGAGATTGTTAAATATACATCATAAATCAAATATATGTATATACTATCATCTCAAATTCTTCATTTTCATTATGTTTTTCAACCTCAGTTTTTTAAAATTTCCAATCCATTCCCCAATCCAGCTCTACCACCCAGTTCAGTTTCTCTCTCACCCCATACTTAAACATTTCTAACTCAGACTGACACCATCTCTTAACTGTCAAGCCCAGTCTTAAACATGGAATGTCTCTCTGTTATGATACATCTTATTCTACATCTTCTCTCAGTTCTTAAAAAGTTTTGCTTCAGTAGCAGTAGTGATTTATTTTTCTCCTCTACCAGTGACATAAAAATTAGGATATTCCATTATCCTCACTTATGTTCTGATTATTCTATCTGCACATCTGCATATTAGGCAAAAGTAAGACAGCTCCTAAATCTTTTTCTCTAACAATGACTCTCTGTTAATTTTTAGGCTTATATATCCAAATGTCTTCCAGAAAAATTGATTCCATATACCAAAATAAGCCCAAAGCAGAACTTAGATTCATTGAGTCATAGCTCTCAAATCATTCATTCTTCTATATTTTCTATATAAGTTAATCCAAAACATCCATACATCTACTTAAATCAAACAACAAATACTATCAGGACTGTTCTCAAAATCTGTCCTGATCCTAATCAATTCTAACTTCATCTTTCCCCATTTAGTCCAGACCTCTATTATTTCTCACATGAATATTGTATCCTCACTAATCTCTGGGTTTCCACTTTAATAACCTCCAGCCTATTCTCTACACAGCAGCCAGAGGGATCCTTTAAAATGAAAACAATCCATGCCACTTCTCAGTTCAGAATCCTCTGGATATGTTTTCTCATCACATTTAGAATGTAATGTCCTGCCATTGTTTCCCACTGGTTATCTCTCTAATCTCATCTTCTATAGCTCTTTTTGCCACTCTTCATATGAAAGATATTCTCTAGGCTTAGAGCCTGAGTCTGTTGTTCATTACTATGTTGTCTTATTTGTTGATTTGAAGAAGTTTTTATATATTCTGGTTACAAGACCTTTGACATTTATGTATTTTAAAGATCTTCCTCAACTCTGTGTCTTTCATTAACTCACTCCAGAGGAGCTATGCAACAGCATTTTTCACAGATATAAATGTTCTCTGCACTCTCCTATACAATAGCCATTAGTGCTTGAAATGCGGCTAGTGCAAATGAGAAAAAATTGAAATTTTATTTAAATTTAGCTAATTTAAAACTTAATAGCAATCTGTGGCTATTGGCTATCATATTGGACAGCACAAGAGGGCATGTTTTGATTGCCAAAAGTTCCTAATTTTAATATAGCTTATTTTATCAAGCTTTATCTTCATATTTGGTGCTTTTATGTCTTATTTAAGAACTCTTTCCCTCACCCAAGATAATTCTGTTATTTTCTGATATTGTCCCTTGAAAGAGATATTGTTTTGCCTTTCACACGTAAGGTTCCAATAAAACTGGAATTGGTTTTGCAAATGTTGGAAGATCAGAGCCAGTTTTCTTTATTTTCGCCCAGAAGGAGGGTCAGGAGACCATCTCTTCCTTGCCTTTTCCAGTGTCTGGAGGCTTATGGCATTCTTTGGCTTGTGGAAGCATAGCTTCAATTTCTTCATCTGTCTTCACATGGCCTCCTCCGCCATGTCTCACTGTGTTTTTTCCTTTTCTTAGAAGGACACCAGTTATTGGATTTAGGACTCACCACAAATCTAGTATGATATTATCTCAAGATCTTTAATTAATTACACCTGCAAAGACTTTTCCAAATAAAGTGTTACTCTGAGGTTCTAGGTGGACATGAATTTGGGGGGACACTATTTAACCCATCACAGTGATATATAAAAACTCAACTGTTGGGGCTTCCCTGGTGGCACAGTAGTTGAGAGTCCGCCTGCTGATGCAGGGGACACGGGTTCGTGCCCCGGTCTGGGAAGATCCCACATGCCGCGGAACGGCTGGTCCCGTGAGCCATGGCTGCTGAGCCTGTGCGTCTGGAGCCTGTGCTCCGCAATGGGAGAGGCCACAACAGTGAGAGGCCTGCGTACTGCAAAAACAAAAAACAAACAAACAAAAAAACCACATCTATTTTTTTATATTGACCTTTTATAGAAAAATAGATGTGTACTTTGTTGTTGATATTGCTGTTGTTGCATATTCTCTAACAAATTCTATGCTTACAGATCTAATTTATATCCCAGACTCCCAGTTCTTTGCTTCTAGAATCTGATGTTTATGGATTGCATCAACTAGTTTCCTAACACCCTTGCCTTTTCGTTGGCCCACCTATGAGAGGCACTATCAGGGGAGAGCAGAGCAGGAGGAGACACAGGCATGGGAATTTATCTTCTAGGCTCTCCCTCTGCAAGGCAATGGCTTAATAGTAGCTGTATTCCTTTACTTAAGGAAACAGGTCATGTGTAGTGGCCCTACTCTACAGCTGCAGTTCTCAGATACTGGTATTATCTCCCATTCTTTGCCCCCTTCAGGTCTGGCTTCCTACTCTTACCCCTTAGTGCAATTTTCACCATATCTTGTTCGTTTCTCTTAAAGTTGCTTACAGCCTTTGAGATAGTTTCTTCCCGAAACTTTTCAGTTACCACTTTCCTGCCAACTCTTTCCTGCCAAGATCATGACCAATACTCTTATCCTTATAGTTTGTCTTTTGGATACTTTTAGATTTTCAGCACATACAATCTGCATATAATGGCAGTTTTATTTGTTGTTGTTCAGTTCATATGAAATATTCCAGTGAATTGACCTATATACCAATTTTCATTAGGTAATAGTATTTAAACAAGCTATCATAAATTTAACAATACAAAGTCATGTTTGAAGTCTAATTAACATAACACAACCAATGTAAATATTGTTTTGGCAGTGTGAAAGGAATAGAAAATTCTTTAGTATGATATATTTATATATGTGTTTGATATTGTATTTTTTAAAATATCAACTCTTTAAAGGCCGTACAGAAGTGACAAAAAAAATACCCAAATAACTAATTAATTTTAAGTGGTTTCAGTAGATGTTCTTACAGCAGAGATGAAGCAACACAGAGCATTTAATTTCCACAATTTATTCGGAAAAATTAGTGGTAATCTGCATGAAAATGAGTGTATTTCTTTCAAAATCACCTAATAAACATATTCTTCAGTTGTTTCAACAAATCATGACAAAATTAATCTTTTCTAACTAATGAACATTGAGGGAAATGCAAAAACATTGGCCACTAGAAAATGAAAATTTGATCTTCCAAAATGAGTACATTATTTCTTCACCATAATGAATTTATGTTATTTTATTATTTATTTATTTATTTTGAAATATAGTTGATGTACAATATGATGTTAGTTTCAGGTGTACTACATAGTGATTTAACATTGGCATGCATTATGAAATACTCACCACAATAAGTCTAGTAACTCTCTGTCCCCATACAAAGTTATTACAATATTATTGAACATATTCCTTATGCTGTATATTACATCCCCATGGATTATTTATTTTATAACTGGAAGTTTGTACCTCTTAATTGCCCACCCCTATTTAGCTCCCCCATCCTCCTTCCCTCTGGCAACCACCTATTTGTTCTCTGTATCTGTTTTCATTTTGGGTTTTTTACTTTGTTTGCTTTTTTAGTTCTTTTGTTTGTTTGTTTCATTCTTCTTCTTTTGCTCTCTTCCTTGTGATTTGATGACTACCCTTAGTGTGACATTTGGATTTCTTTCTTTTTGTGTATGTATCTATTATAGGTGTTTGATTTGTCATTATCATGAGGTTCATGTATAATAACATCTATATATGGATATGTGTGATTGTTTTAAGTTGATAATCTCTTAAGTTCAAATACATTCCAACAACTCTACATTTTTACTCCCCCCCACCAAATTTAATGTTTTTGACATTACTTTACATCTTTTTATTGTGTATCTCTTAAATATTTACTGTAGATATAGATACTTTTACTACTTTTGTTGTTTAACCTTTCTATTAGCTTTATAAGCAGTTGATCTGCTACCTTTACTGTATATTTGACTTTACCAGTGAGAATTTTCCTTTCACAATTTTTATATTTCTTGTTGTGTCCCTTTCTTTCTGCTTAGAGAAGTCCCTTTAATATTCCTCATAAAGTTGGTTTAGTGGTATCAAACTCTTTCAGCTTTTGCTTGCCAGTGAAACTATCTCTTCTTCAAATCTGAATGATAAGCTTGCCAGGTAGAGTATTCTCGGCTATAGGTGTTTTCCTTTCATCACTTTGAATATATTGTGTGGCTCCCTTCTGGCCTGCAAAGTTTCTGCTGAAAAGTCAGCTGATAGTCTCATGTGTACACAACTAGTTACTTTTCTTGTGCTTGTGTTATTGTAGTAGACTGAGCTCCCAAATGGCTGCCACCAGCTTCCTCATCCCCAGGGGTAGTCCCAGTTGTCTCCTGCCTCTCTCTGGGAGGCTCTCCAAGATCAGCAAGTGGGTCTGACCCTGGCTCCTTTCAAACTACTGCCTCTATACTGGGACTTGAATCATGTGAGATTTAGTGTGACCCTTTTCGGAGTGGAGTCTCTGTTTCCTACAGCTCTCCAGCTCTCCTAAATATAAGCCCCTCTGATTTTCAAAGCTAGATGTTCTGGGGACTTGTCTTCCTGGTGAAGGACCCCTGGACTGGGTAGCTTGATGTGGGGCTCAGATCCCTCCTTGGGGAAAACCCCTGTAATTGTGCTTATCATCCCATTTGCAGGTTGCCTACCCATGGGCATGGGTCCTGACTATATTGTTTCTCTGCCCCTCCTACCCATCTTGTGTTTCCTTCATGTCCTTAGTTTTGGAAAATATTTTCTGCTAGTCTTCAAGTCATCTCATCAATAGTTTCTCTGTAAGTTGTTTGTTATTTCGGTTTGCCCATGGGAGGAGGTGAGTTCAGGGTCTTCCTACTCCACCATCTGGGCCACACATCTGAAGTTATGTTTTTAAAAGAGTATGTTAGGGGGGACTTCCCTGGTGGTGCAGTGGTTAAGAATCCACCTGCCAACGCAGGGGACACAAGTTCAATCCCTTGTCCGGGAAGATCCCACGTGCTGCGGAGCAACTAAGCCCGTGTGCCACAACTACTGAGCCTGCACTCTAGAGCTCACATGCCACAACTACTGAGCCCATGCACCACAACTACTGAAGCCCGTTCACTTAGAGCCTATGCTCTGCAGCAAGAGAAGCCACCGCAGTGAGAAGGCAGTGCACCTCAACCAAGAGCAGCCCCCACTCACCGCAACTAGAGAAAGCCTGCGTGCAGCAGTGAAGACCCAATGCAGCCAAAAATAAATAAAAATAAAATAAATAAATTTATTAAAAATAAATAAATAAATAAAAGAATATGTTACTAAAGGCTTCAAACTTTCATTATTCTTAATTATATTTAAACTTATTAAGTGTAAAATGCAAAAGGATGTATTCAGATATTTGAATTAGAATATCTAATAAAAATTAGTTTATGTTTCCAATCTATGCCAATAAAATTTAATATTGTTCATTTAAAGTTTCTTGGCAGTCTTGTTTGCACCTTATTTTTGGTTAATGAAAATGATGTGCTATTTCAGCATGCTGAAATAATATATATAATGTATACAAATATACTGAATAGCCATAATTTACTGGAAAAATTGCATTTTATAAGCTTCCAAATGAGAAGATACTAGAGTCTTTTTGAAATATGTATGCCATCTTTTTCCTTTTCTAATTATTAGCATAGCTATTTTTGCACATTTGGCTAGAATCACAAATCCTGTCTTGGGCAACCATCTTTAGAATTGTTTATTCATATGTTTTGGGTAAATGGGTAATGAAGTTGACGGATGTCTACAAACATATGTAACTTATTAATAAAAGTAGTTATGAGACTTAACAAGTAATATTTCTATTTTTAAAATATTTTGCTTATAATGGAGCTTAAAATCTTTAATCAAAACATGTATGATTTAATTTAACATCTTTATTGGAGTATAATTGCTTTACAGTGGTGTGCTAGTTTCTGCTTTATAACAAAGTGAATCAGCTATACATATACATATATCTCCATATCTCCTCCCTCTTGTGTTTCCCTTCCATCCTCCCTATCCCACCCTTCTAGGTGGACACAAAGCACCGAGCTGATCTCCCCGTGGTATGCAGCTGCCTCCCACTAGCTATCTGTTTTACATTTGGTAGTGTATATATGTCCATGCCATTCTCTCACTTCATCCCAGCTTACCCTTCCCCCTCCCTGTGTCCTCAAGTCCATTCCCTACGTCTGCGTCTTTATTCCTGTCCTGCCCCCAGGTTCTTCAGAACTACTTTTTTTTTTAGATTCCATATATATGTGTTAGCATACGGTATTTGTTTTTCTTTTTCTGACTTACTTCACTCTGTATGACAGACTCTAGGTCCATCCACCTCACTACAAATAACTCAATTTTGTTTCTTTTCATGGAGAGTAATATTCCACTATATATATGTGCCACATCTTCTTTATCCATTCATCTGTTGATGGACATTTAGGTGGCTTCCATGTCCTGGCTATTGTAAACAGAGCTGCTGTTTAAAGACATTGATGCCCAGAAAACTAAAGTTATAAGGAAAGTGGAATTTTTAGCTATAAATAGATATATATATACTGCTCTGAATAAACTATAAAAAAAATTAACAAACACCTCTCAGGACTAATCATGAGAAAAGAGAAACACATATTGCCAATAACAGGTTTAGAAAATAGTGTGATATTACAAATTATATAGTCTTTTAAAAGGTTATGAGGATATTATGGATAACTTATATCCACATATATGGATATAACTTATATCCACATATATGGATATATAATTTAAATTAAATACAAGTTTACAGATTAATTTATCAAAATTGGCACAAGAAACAGAGAATAAAAATTTTCCTACAGCTATTAAGGGAATTGAATCTGTAATTAAAATCTCCTCAAAAAACTCTCTTGATCTAGATAGCTTCACGGCTGACTAGAAGGTCAGTTAATATCAATTTGTTCATATCAGTTTATATCAATTTATGTTTATAGCAAAAAGATTTAGAATATGACTTTTTTGTAAAGATACTTGTATAATAGATCAAACAACAACAAATACCTAGAAGTAAATCTAAGGAAAACAACCGACAAAAATGTAAATATATCTAAAACACGAGAGTGCTCACACTTATATATAAAAAATATGTCCTTCATTCCTCTTCAGTCACCTGCTTGCCTCACCTCTTTGAATACTGTCACATAAAATATCCCCTACTTATACCAAATACAGATCCTCCAATCCTACCCAACCCAAACATAAACTACTACATTTTCCAAAAACTTACATGGCAAGTTTATTCTAAAATTTATATAGAATCCTAAATAAAACAATGATAAGGAAAAAATAAGAAAATTTTAGAGGATTCAACTAATTTTTAAGAAATAGTATATACCTTCAATAATCAAGATATTGTAGTATTGTCGAAAGAGTAGATAAATAGTTCAGTGGAGCAGAATAGAGAGTCCATAAATGAATGAATGTATATATGGTAGTTTCTCAACAAAAGTACCAAAGTAATTTAATGGGAAAAAATAGATTTTCAACAAATGGAGCTGAAACAACAGGATATATTCATGGAAAAAAAATAAATTTGAACCTTACCTCCCAATACACACACACACACACACACACACACACACACACACAAACACACACACACCAGACTTAAAAGCAAGCTAAAGCTGTAAAAGTTATAGGAAAAAGGCATAGGATAAATATTCACCATCTTGGGGCCAAAATTTCTTAGTGCACAAAAAGCACTAACTATAAAAGTAAAAATGAGATGAAAAGTTAATAGAAATTATTGACAGCTTAAATATAATATTAAGGACTTATTTATAGATGTTGGCTTGATTTCTCAAGTTTTTTGTTTTGCATTTAAAAACTTCTATAATTCATGGATTTTCTAACTTTCTAGTTAACTGCAGCATTAAAAAATCTGATTAACTTATTTTCGTGTAATAGATTCTTTAAACTTTATCTTTTATTTTGTACAGAAATTCTATAATAGTGTTGGTCATACTAGTAAGACATGTAAATTGTAGAAACTGTGAATGTATTATATAAATTTGAGATATATAACTGGCATCAAGAATTTGGGAGCGCCGATGTATATCTGGAAATTTAACTGTATGAATGAATGGTCTCATAAACCCAAAGTAAAAATAACCCTAGGCAGGAAGAGAACTGAATATATGTAAGATTGTGTCACTCCTTGCTCGAAATCTGCTAATAATGGTTTTCTTTTTTGCTCAGAGTAAAAGCCAAAGTCCTTACAATAATCTCTAAGCCTCCTGCAGTTGCTCCCTCAATTCCTTATTTCTCTCATCTCTTCTACTCTGTCTCACCATCTGCAGCCAGGCAAACATTCTCACGTTTATTGAACATGCTAGGCTTGTGAAAGGGAACTTATATTCAGGATTCATTCAAAACTTCACTTTTTAGAGAAATTTCTTGCCCATTCTAACCTTTCAATCTTATACACACTTCTTCCCTGATTTATTCCTTTTCTTCTCACCACTTGCCAGTATTTAACATAATATATATGTTACTTGTTTTCTTGTTTATTTTCTATCTCTTTCTGTTAGTCCTATGGGGACAGTGATTTTTTTTTTCATTTTTAAAATTATTATTAATGAATTCACAGTACTAATAATAAAGGCTGGAATGGAATGTACATTCCATAAATGTATATTTTTTCATAAATGCAGAAAGTAAGGAAAGAACTTTGAGATAGCTTTCTTCTGCTTATTTTATGATAATTTTATCCTTTAAAGATTTGTGGTCATTTGGGTGGTTAAATAGAGAAAATACTATATGTAACATGATGGAATAGTCTAGAAGTCCTGGGCAAAAGTTTAATCTTGTGATTTATTTTGGGATCATCACATTGCCATGCTCATGACATTATTAGACACCATAAAGACCAACATTGCTATGAGTAATGATAGCAGTGGTGTTTTAATTTAAAATTGCTATTTTTCATAGACTTTTGAAAGGATTGAAAGTAGTATGCTGAAGTATTTTTAGAGGGGCTATTGAATGCACTTATCATAGTGTCTTATTTTGCAAGTTTTAGTAGGGTAGGAAATGATTGGCGATTCCTACTGAATTTCTCTAATGAATTGTTTGTTGATCCATTTGGCAGTTAGCTCAGAATGCTCTCTAATATCCATGAAACTTTAAATTTAAGTAAATATAGTAAACTATTTCAGTATCTACATGTGATTTTTCATGATTCAAATGTGGGAATGCCTTTCAAGTAATTTTCATAAATCTGCAATTTTTCCCAATAATTTGCCAAATATTAGGAATATGTTCACTTCTATTTAAAAGTCCCAACATTTCCCAGTGTTTCATTTTGTTTGCCATTTACAAATGCCTCTTAATTCAAATTTCATCACATAAATTACCTTCCATAAAATGCTTTATCAATGTAGGTTTCCAGCTAAAATTTAATTACCTGTGACATTAATTGCTTTCATTCAATGTTCATTCATGTGCCCACTACTCCATTAAATGGTGCACTGGTGAAATGTAGAGTTGTTCTGATCTAATCAATCACATTACCTCTTTTTAATGGCACCATGTAAAGTTCTACATTAATCAGGTATCCATCACGTTAGAGAATCAGATTACTCTGATTCTTCAGGTGAACATCTCAATCCTTCTTAATTCTGTGTTAAAGTAGACAAATATTTCTTCCTGAGTATCTCTTAGGAGCTGATAAACATTGAAGGCATTTTATAAAAAATTAGTTTGCTCTAATTATTTGACACCTGAAATTCCAATAAAGACAAATACTCTTGGAAAAAATGCATCTTATTCCACTTGGAAATGAAAAGGTAAAATATTTGATTTCATCTGATTCATTGCCTTTAGTGTAGCAAGTAACAGTCAAAGTAAAAGTCACACAGAATGCCACTGGAGTGTTAACTGGTTAGTTTATTAAAAATAAATCATCTTATTTCTGAAAAACATGAAGCTGTTAAAATAATAAAAAATATTAAGCAAAATATTCTTAGCATAATTATAATTTTCTGATGCTGAAATCTTAGTTTTACAATACATGAAAGAAGCAGTTAAATGACAATGAATGATATACATGTTGAATAACAGTGCCAAAGTTAATCATGTATTATCTCTGTATTTTCAGCACTCTATAATGTGCTCCATACATAATGTATGCAATAAATGTTGGTGGAATTAATTAATCAATTAAGCTTCCATACTGTGTAATCCTTACAGCAAGACCACTGTAATTTTTGTTTACTCCTTTGAAAGCCATAGATTTACTTTCTCTCTCTGCATAAATGTAAGAGGAAAAGACATGGTCATTCTTTATACTGCTGTGAGATGCTGGTACGTATTTCAACATGAAATCTAAGCAAAAAACAAACAAACAAAACAACCCCCTAAGAAAACACCTAAACATATGTAGGAAAGTTTATTAATATCTAGTTATTTTCAAGGTATATGATTAGATTTTATGATTTGTATTTGAACCTACATATTTAACTTCAGTCACTTCAAGCTGAATCTAGAATGAAAAACTGAAAGATGCCAAAACATGCCAGAAACTTTAAGACATGTTTATGCATTTCAAATGGAATTTAGTGTGAAGTACTAACCAAAATTACTCACTAAAAGAAAATTTGCCTGAGAATTGAGATGAGATTCCTCCCCAGGAGAACCATCCTTCCACCACCACTGCCAAAACCACAGGCCCAGAGATACAGTGGATGCAGCCAATGGAGAAACAAGGACATTTTATGGAAGATAAAGCAAATGCTATCAGCACCTACACCATGGCTTTCACACTCTGCAGCTACCTGCTGATACCATCCCATTCTCTCTGTACTTCACTTATACAGCATTACAGAATGTGTAGCCAGAATGTGTCACTAAAGAGTCCAAACTTGGGCAATGGCTCTTTTTAAAGAAAGATCATGTAGTCTTTAAGAGATTTATTCCAATAAGTAATATGAAATAAATCAGGTATTTATCTTACAGAAGAAAGCAGTAATTTATAAAATCGATTCAAAAAGACATGAAAAAGATAAAATATATGAAGAAAGCCAGAAAAACTCAGCTATTTTTAAAAAATAATTAAATAAGAAAATTTAAAAAAACATAAAAGAAGCAATTATTTTTAAAACTATAGAAGAAAATTTTCCTTATGTGAAAAAAATTCCAAAAGTACCACAAATTATCAACCAACATTTATAAAGCACAAATACAGTTAATTTTTTTTCAGGATGAAAAAGAGACTCCTATAAAGATCAAGCAGAAAATAATATGCAACCTCCCTCCCCCACAAAACAAACATAATATGTAACTCCCCCTTGCCCTGACACACCCAAATTTTCTTCTTTGTAAATAAAAATGCCAGAATAAATAACCCATGACAAGTATGTTTCCCTTCTTCAAACATCAGAAGGGAACATAGTGAAACTCCTGGGAAATTTGACTAAGCTCAACTCTTCCATGCTATCTAATGAATTCCCCTTTATGTAGAAATTTAACATTTAGAAAACCATTGCTCTTGTGCATCACTGCTATTAATGCAGGGTAAATATTTCCTTCAAATGTGCAGGGAATCAGGGGTGGTGAGTGGTGGTTAGGGAGCATTTCAGAACCATATGTCTACAGTGCTTCTTCTCCCTAAAAAATACTGTGAAAAATATTATATATGCAGCCAGGCTAATACTCATTTGTGAAAGGAATTGATACAAAAGGCTAGGAAGCATTACATTTCTGTTAAATAAATACGTCAAATAGTATTTGAGAAATACTAGTATTTTGAGAAGTAAATCACAACTCAACAGTATAGAATGTGAAGTATAATAGAAATGATATGAACATTAAAACCAGTAAAACTTAGAGTTAATATTTAAATTATTTTTGCAGTGTTATAATAATTAATGCATATGTTAAGATATAATTTATTTAATGCATGGTGCATAATTTTAAAAACAAATTGACTATGATAATCTGCATCTAAAATTACAGGACTTTCAAAAAAATGTGTACGGAATTAGGGACAGAAAAGTAACATAAACTATTTTATATTATTATTTAATTCTAGACACTGGAAGAAACATCTGACTTCACATATGTATATATATATATTCAAATTGCAAGAAAAAATAAGGAGAAAAATTAGAACAAACAACAAAATATATCTTTAGAAATCTAGTAATAAAGTATGAAACATCTGCAGGATGAAGTGCTGCATAAATTTTTCTCAGGCATATAAATAGAACTAAACAAAATTGCTAAATATACCTGTGTTTGGAAAATTATTTATAAGCATGTAAATTTATCTGAAGAATTTGGAAGTAAAAATTATTTTAAGTACCAGGACAAAAACATTAGGGAAAATTATCTTATTTCATGTTTTCAAGAAAAAAATCAATCTCTCTCTCTCTGTCTCCATCTATATATGTTAGGAAATGAAAATAAATGTGGAAAGACTTTTGCTTCTAGGCAGGTTGTAGTAACTTCAGAAAACCAATGAATCCACTGAGAATAACTAGAAAAAGATGGGAAAGTACTATTTATCTGTTTAAAGGTGCAGAGAGATTCTAAAACATAAAGAATAGATGGGCTAAGATTCTGGAGAGGAAAGAAAATGAAGAGGTATGCTGCTTTTGTGTAGTTACTTTCCCCTGGGAAATTTTTCCATTGCTGGCACAGGACAGGACACTGAGAACCCAGGATTCTCCAATCCAGAAGTTACCCAAATAAAAGTAATTCCCGGGTTGACAGAGAAACAAGCAGAGCTTTTAGTATTCCCTAGGAGGAGCTGGACATACAAAGTCGGATACTGAGAGACTTCAAATCTATGCCTGCTTTTACCATCAATATGTTTTCTCATTTGAAACTAAATGGAACAGGCACCTAAAATGTGGCAGAAAGCATTTCAAAGCAGAATAGAGTTCTCAGAAGGCTGAGGAAGATGGTAACTGATGTTAAAGTCCTCACAGGAGAAGGATTCCTAGTTAGCACTAAGACCATGGTTCTTTGAAAAGAACCATCCTAGTACTGCCGAATCTTGGCCTCTGTACACCAGCACCAAGTTGGACCTCAGAGACAGAGTTTTGGGTGAAGCAGAAAAGAATAGCTTTATTGCTTTGCCAGGCACAGGGGCCCACAGTAGACTAATGCCCTCAAGACTGTGTGTGTCCTGTCCTGGACAGGGTAGTCAGGAGTCTTATAGTAATGGTTCAAGGAGCAGGGCATGGTCAGCTTGTGAACATTCTTCTGCTGATTGGTGGTGAGGTAATGGGGAGTCAGCACCATTGACCTGGTTCCAACTGGTCCAGTGTCTATGTGCTTGTGGTCAGCAGTTTTCATCTGGAGGGGGTCCGCTTCCTCTAAAAGCAACTTAGGAATGTGTGTCAGGCCTTTATATTTTTCAGAGAACTGTGAGTTCAGTGATTCTGCCATGTGGCAAATTTATAGTCTAAATCATTACCAGTTCCCCAGCCCAACAGCTATTCTTTGTTTCTACATCTTCCCATTTCCCAATCATTAACTCTTGAGTCAGCCTTTTACTTCAAAAGACAAGAACACAGGGGCTGTACCACATGGTTTCACTAGGAGCAGAATCTAACAAAAGGTAGAGTGAATTTACTAATATTCTAACTGAGGCTTGACTCAGTTCAGTCCATGTTTGGATTAAAGTAACCAAGTCCTATCTCTCTCTGCCTACTAGCAAAAATGTTCAACTGTCTCTGGAAGAGGATAACATCATCTGGATTCTCTACACTATTTTGTTTTATAAACAATATTTTACATTTTTAAAAAGGTTAGTGAATATTCCAAGACACAGGATTATGTGGTATAAAACCCAAGAAAACAGTCAATAAAAAAGAATATAAGCAATCCAGATATGAGATTTATCCTGTAACTTTTAAATAATTGTGACTGACATGTTCGGGAAATAGAGAAACATAAAATAAACAAATAGAGAAACAGATAAAATAAGCAAATGTTGGAGAACTGTAGCAATCCAGTTGTCATCTGGGACTGTAGTGATGGTAGAGGCTCAACAGAGGAAAGATGTTTCCAAGCTCCCTTGGTTGTTGACAGAATTCATTTCCTTATGGTTGCAGGTCTGAGGGTGTTAGTTTTGTTCTGGAGGTCACCCTCAGGACCTGGTGCCTCCTTGCAGTTTCTTGCCACCTGGGTATCTAAGCATGATAGCTACTTACCAGTTGCCTTCAACAGCTAAATGTTACTTTCTGATATTCCTACAGTCAGTACTTCTATAATTTAATCATATGCTGTTTATCGTGTTAATTATTTGCCAATAAATTTGTTTAAAAAAAATGGACTTCCCTGGTAGCACAGTGTTTAAGAATCTGCCTGCCAATGCAGGGGACAAGGGTTCTATCCCTGGTGCAGGAAGATCCCACATGCTGCAGAACAACTAAGCCCATGTGCCACAACTACTGAGCCTGCACGCTAGAGCCCATGAGCCACAACTACTGAGCCTGCGTGCCACAACTACTGTAGGCCGTGCACCTAGAGCCCATGCTCCACAACAAGAGAAGCCACTGCAATGAGAAGCCTGCACACGGCAACAAAGAGTAGCCCCCACTCACCGCAGCTAGAGAAAGCCTGTGCACAGCAACAAAGACCCAATGCAGCCAAAAATAAAATAAATTAAATAAATAAATTAAAAAAAAACTAACAGGCAAATAAAAGTAGAGATTATCTTTTAGTGTCACTGAATTTTAAGAGATTATTTGTGACATCACCTAGATGAAGCACTTATTGTGTATAGCTCTAATTAATGTTATAGCAAAAAACTGTGCATTGCTATTTTCAAACCTATCCTATTGGTCTAAAAGCAAAATATATTACATAAATATATTTAATTTATTTGTCAAAGCAATTTTCAAAGAAAAATGCCATTGGAACGCAGGTGCAGAGATGAGTACTTTTATATTCTTTGGGACTAATATAAAACAAACAAATATGACTTCTCTAATCAATGTCATCTTACCTCTCACCTGAGGTCTTATGATTCTAGATTTCTTTTTTTAATCAAATTAAGTAATTTTCTCTTTAGTTTTGAACCTAATTCTTTCCATGATTTTTAAATGAGAAGTAATACCTTTCAAAATTAAATGACTCTATAAAATTAAATTCTGTAAAATACTAATGTTTGAAAATTTACATTAATCATAATTTTTAAAAATGTTTTCCTATAAATGAATCAACAGATCATCAAATATGCTGATGGGAAAACTTCCATTTTGAAATGGATATTATTTGGACAATTATTAGATGGATATCAAATATCAATGACAATAAAATATAAAAAATATTTAGGAAATGCTCATAAAGTCTACAACATTTATATAAATTGAATTCCTAAAGAAAAAAATTCATAAAAATTCCAAATTCTGGAAAGAAATAGACATGTAAATATTTAACTAGTCACTATATTTTAATTAAAAATTTTATTTTATTGTAATTAAATTTCACCTCAGTAAAAAGAAATGAAAAAAAAGGAAAAACAAAGTACTATGTAAAACAACACCCAGGACTTGAGAAGTTCAATAAAATAGTCAAATATAAGAAATACCATGCATATATATACCACTACCAAACTATCTAGTGGTTAATGATTAAATAATGGTAAATTTTATATTATGTTTTTACTATAATTAAATACAATTTTAAAATGAAAAAAGAAATACTACTACAAAAAAGAGATCAAAAATAAAATAAAATATGAAATAATACATCATTTTGAGTGAAAAAGATCGTAGCCTTTCATGTATATAATAGATATATTTAAATTAGGGCTTCCCTGGTGGCGCAGTGGTTGAGAGTCTGCCTGCCGATGCAGGGGGCATGGGTTCATGCCCCGGTCCGGGAAGATGCCACATGCCGCGGAGTGGCTGGGCCCGTGAGCCATGACTGCTGAGCCTGCGTGTCCGGAGCCTGTGCTCCGCAACGGGAGAGGCCACAACACTGAGAGGCCCATGTACCGCAAAAAAAAAAAAAAAAAAAAATTAAAAGAGACCACTGTCTACATTCTATAAAGTTCCATGCTAACAATTTTAATGCCTCTTTTAACTATGATATTCTGGGTAAACATAACATGTTTCAGAAAGGTGTGGAAAACTTAAAGTAGTGAAACATTAGCCAGTTGGCTTCAATGTCGTGTTAAAAGATAGCACTCAAGAACTGAGATATACTAAGTGCTGATATGACTACCACATTGCTCTAAGTTGATTTAAACAACTTTAGAACACTAGAAAACTGATGGTAAACCTCCTGTATTAGTATCCTAGGACTCCCACAGCAAAGTATCACAAACTGGGTGGTTTATCACAGAAATTTATTGTCTCACCATTCTGGAGGCTGGATGTCCAAACTCAAGCTGTTGGCAGGGCCAAGCTCCCTCTGAAGCTTGTAGGAGAGAATCATTCCTTGCCTCTTCCAGCTTCCAGTAGCCCCAGGCATTCCTTGGTTTGAGACAACATACATCCAATCTCTGCCTCCATCTTCACGTGACTCTCTTCCCTGTGTCTCTTCTTTTCTTATAAGGCCACCAGTCATATTGAATTATTAAGGCCCACCCTACTCCAGTATGACCTCATCTTAACTACTTAGATCTGAAAAGATCCTATTACCAAATTAGGTCATAATCTGAGGTACTTGTGGTTAGGGCTTCAATGTATCCTTTTGGAGGACAAAATTCAACCCAAAACACCTCCCCAAAACCAAAATGTATTCATCAGTGGCCAGAAAAGGAAAAGGCATTCGTTACTACTATCACATAAAATGAACTACTCAAGTTATTTTTGCTTCCCATTTGGTGATCTCGAATTTGGTGAATTGTATGCCTTATGCGCAAGAAAGAATTGTAACCCCTTCCATGGGGTAGACTCTGATATTATTTCTAATTTAAAGTGGGGGAAACAGAGGCAAAGATACCTTAAGTGGATTGGCCAAGCCACACAGTTAGGAAGTGGTAGGGCCAGGATTCTAACCCAAGTCAAAAGTTGCTTCATGGATCAATTTTTGGGACCCAGAGAATAATAATTCTCGGAACACTCTATTAAAAATAGTGCTTGTTAATAAGTATATCAAAACTGGATTCACCTGACACCCTTTTTCAGTTCACTATATTCTTGTCACAGAACAAAAATGTCCTATGATCTGGGCTGAAATAGCAATAGATGTTGTTATTGCACGTCCCAGGGAGAATTCTCTGTGTTGCATGCACACCTTAGGCTGCCTTTGTAGAACTATTATTACTAGTCTGTGAGACCCTTTTTCTCGTCTGCATATATACCATAGAAATTAGCCCAGGCCTCCCATGTACATAGAAATATGCTAAACAAGAGTGGGGTAGAATACAGAACAAGGAATGACCTTTGTCAGTAAAACTTTAAGTTACTTAAACATTCATCTCTGCTCCAAGCTATTTTTCAGATAGTCTGAGATTTTTTTGCCAGTGTAAATTTTAAGGCCCTGTTCAGCACATACTTGTATACACACATACACATACCCCACACACTTTATAGCTCTGATCTGGTAACCAAGGTGAAGCTCCTTTCAAAACTGCATTCCTTCCTGAATCACTCTGTGACAGGTTAATGCCTCTGTTCCACTGCTGTTGCTGTGCCAGGATGATGGATGATATAATGTGCGGGCGTCCAACTGAAAAAAGCCACTGAGCCTTGGTGTGAATTTAGGTGTTGATGAAAGATGAGCTCTTGCTTAAAAGAACATATGTTTTTCATGAAACCTCTGGAGAAATTATTAAAAATGCACTATTCATTTTTAAGAGCAATTTAATTACTGGTTAGACAGCAGATAACAGTATACCTATAATCTTCTCTTTGCAATCATTGGCAAGAATGATCAGACTGTGAAATATTCTGCATATGATTTCAGAAAACTGGAAGTTAACAGGAATAACAGCCTCATTAATATGTCATCAGAGAAACTATTGGGAGGCCTGGTGTAGTGCGAAGGCTACTCTGCTTCATGCTGCTGTTTGACATTTAAGAAAGTCACAAATATCATTTTGGGCACCTAACATTCTTTTTTGAAATAAAAGACAATGTAAACATATAGTAAATAAGAAAAATGGAACATTTTAACTTCTTATGAAATAAAGTGTCAGGTGAGCTATTTAAATATGATTTTGCTTGTCAGAGCTATAGAATTAGCATCGTGGTCAATAGAATGCCAGTCAAGCTGAAATAAAATGTAGCTGATCTAGACAAGATAAAACTGGCCAAGAAATAACACTTCTTTGACGCTGCTTCTTACAACACTAGACACCAATAAAATATAGTAAAATAGTCTGTCTAGTTCAGTGAGTGGAAATTGTGCTGGAGGAGTTATTTAACTTTAGGGATACAATCTAAGAATTGATTGAGAATTGCTAGCAAAAAATAACTCCTATATTTCTTTGCCCCTAAACCATCATCAGTTTTAGGACACACCATTCACTTAATCATTAATTGCAAGAAAAATTAATTTAACATATTTATATATTGCTTTTTAATGAATAATAAAATTCATTTATCCTTACAATATCATGTTTCTACCTTTTTAGTGTCAATTTCAATGTTTGAATCTAATTATTCTTTTGACTCAGATATTAAAGATTATTTTGTATTACCCATGGCCACTTGAACTTGTTTTCAGTATCACACTGGCATATTGTTTGGTAACATCTATGCAGGTAATCTTGACCTCTAACATCTTTAGTATTGATAATTTAGAAGATATTGAACACTCAAAGTTTTGTTTGCATTTCATGTTTGAAACTGTCTACTTGACTCATGATTTTTTTCTATGCTTCTTTATGGAATCCTTTATGGAAATCTGGCAGGGCTGTATTATTAATAGAAAGACTATTCTATCAATATATTCCAGACAGATGTAGATGGTAAAACTGGTTCTTTTGTGGACATAAATATGAAGAAAACCAATTAATATATTCCTGGGATACTCAGTTTAGTTATTATTTTAGTAGTGTTATTTCATATTGATTTTTGAGTCAGTTATATATTTTGGATTTGAAATACTTTCAGACTGGCTGACATACTTCCATCAAAACATTGAGGCACTGAAAAGGATAACCCAGTTTTAATTGTTTGTTTTAATTTAGGTAAAAAGTTGACTGCTGTACTGAATTATGTCCATTCTGATCTCTCTGAGGGGACTGCTATTAGCCATCCTGAAATGTCGTTTTTATCCAAAGCTTAATGAGTGATTCTGCTACAAATTCGTTGTTTGTTTGAGGTTTTAAAGCTTTTTCGTGCAAGAAATATTTCTTGCAAAGTTAAGACTGTAAGCTTATATCAACCATTTGTATTGTCTGATATTGATTTTTAGATCTTGAATTGAGAATATGGTTGGGCAAAAAGGAGAGAAGGACAGATTTAAACCACAATGCAAGTTGCTTAGGGATAAAGCAGGTATTACTAATGGATAGGAGAGGGCTATAAATAAGAAGCTAGAGACTTGTAAGAAAACCTTTTTTTTAATGATTATGCTCAGGGCTGTCCCAGTTTAAGACTCTAAAGATGACTCATAGGAACATCTGAAAGAAACAGCCTCACAGATTTTCAAACAGAGAAAACACAGGTATTATTGTTTTTCATTTTGTTTTAATTTTTGTTTTTTGGCACCGTGGAGATTTACTAGCATATCCTTGGCTGCTCATTTATGAAAGATAGAGAGTGGGTTTTGAAATTAGTTCTGAATTCCATTTCTGCCATTTACTATCTTTGTGACCTCGGTTGAATAACTGAAGCCTTGGTTTCCATCTCTGTAAGACTGGTAGAATAACACCTGTATAATAGAATTGTATTGTGAGCTTAATGATAGAATGTATGGAAAGAACCTGAATTACTGCCTGCAGAAAACAAGCCTAGAGGAAAGTGGAAGCAGGCGGCAACACAAGGCACAGATTCATTTAAAAAAAATTTTTTTAATTGAAGCATAGTTGATTTACAATGTTGTGTTATTTTCTAGTGTGCAGCACAGTGATTCAGTTATACATACATATTCTTTTTCATATTCTTTTCCATTATGGTTTATTACAGGATATTGAATATAATTCCCTGTGTTATACAGTAGGACCTTGTTGTTTATCTACTTTATATATAGTAGTTTGTATTTGCTAGTTCCAAACTCCTAATTTATCCCTCCTCCACCCCCATTTTCCCTTTGGTAACCATAAGTTTGTTTTCTACATCTGTGACTCCTTTTCCGTTTCATAAATAAGTTCATTTGTGTCATACTTTAGATTCCACGTATCAGTGATATCGTATGGTATTTGTCTTTCTCTGTCTGGCTTCACTTAGTGTGATACTCTCTAGGTACATCCATGTTGCTGCAAAAGGCATTATTTCATTTATTTTATGGCTGAGTAGTGTTCCATTGTATATATGTACACCACATCTTCTTTATCTATTCATCTGTCGATGAACATTTAGGTTGCTTCCATGTCTTGGCTATGGTAAATAGCCAGACGCAGATTCTTTTCCCCATCTTTGAGGTTTGATATTCTAGGATGAAGAGCTGCTTAGTAGAACAGCAGAAGGAGCACATGTTTCCTGTTGCATACGTATATAGCACAGTCCTACATGGGTCACTAGCCTGACAAAATAGATTCCTCTGCCAAATACTGGTTCTAGGACAAGATACCTGCCTCTTCTCACTTTATTTTCAGATGAACTCTTTGGAGACACGTCTAGACTTTCTTTTATATCAACAATGGAACTCTTTCTATATAACAATTTCTTCATCATATTTGCCTTTCTAGGAGTGTTTAGAAATCCAAGCACTACTTTCCAAAACGCCATTAATATATTATGATATTTCCTACAGACTTATGAAAACCAAGCTTAAAAATATTACATAAAATTCAATTTATATATTTTCAAAAGCTAAATTGATTCCATTTGCAACTTTTTATTTAAGATTTATCTAGGTATAAACATATAAAGTTTAATATAAAAATTATACACCGTAATGATTTTTAAAGTATGAGTCTGGGACTCAGTTCACAAACTAAAGTTTGATCTAATGAAATTACCATTTTTTTTCATCTTCTTTCCTATTGTTAAATTTCAAAACTGGTTTTAGCTGCTGTTTTATTATATCATTAATTTCTATTAGGATAATATTTAAGTCCTCTTTTCATTATTTTTTTGTTTGTTTTTATTGGGGTATAGTTGCTTTACAATGTTGTGTTCGTTTCTGCCTCTTTTTATTATTTTTGAATTCCAAGTTTAATTCTTTTTAAATATTACTGTCCAGTACAATGTCTGGTATAATATTCATACACACATGTTGAGAGTTTAGCTGAACTGCTCCATAATATTGCTGCCTCGTCATCCATTTTGTGTGGACAAGTGGCCTGTAAGGGCCTTGAATTGACACTAGCCCTTTGCTCTAGTAGATAACAGCCGTAGAGTCACAAGTAAGTGTATGTTCCTGATATGACTCTCCAGTGGCCCTTGTGATAAGCAGTCTCCCCTGCCTCCCAGGGCCTTCCCCTTGTGTGCCCCTTAGATAAGACCCCCATGAAGCTCAAACCAAAACCCCACTCTTGGTTTGAATTGATTAAATCTGGCCTTTGCCCAGGAACCTGAAAGCACTCCACCTGTGGACCTAGATAAAGGCAAGTGCCCCAGGTCCTGCCATGCTGTGTGTGCCCACACCCTGCCTTGACCTACCTGCTTTGTCCCTCAAGGCCTGCCAAGGCCTGCTGTAACTCCTCTTGGGTCTCTGAGTCATAAATTTCTCTATTTCAATTGTTTGTGGTCTTTTGTTGAATCAGGTCTCACCATCTAACACCCTAGGACTCTACTTAACAAATGTTAATTTAACAAATTCACAAAAGTACAGATTTAGTAAATAATAATTTTTTAAAAGTTAGGTGCAATCCAAGGATATGCTACCAAAATCATTAAGTAAACAGATTTAAATATGGTTTTAAAAGTATTTTTAAAAATTAATAGTATTGTTAATACCTACATTTTCTCTTTTCTGATATCTTTTTGTTTTTATTTTTTAATATGTTGCTCAAACCAAAAGCCCGAATGCACGGTCTCAGCTCCCATGGTTCTGGAGCAGTGAGGTAACCTACTGCCCTGACCCTAAATTCCCCAGATTAACTCATAACCATTGCTAAGCTGCAAGTGAGCTTGAAAATCCACTTTTAAACATGTAAGAATGAATTGACATCTTGCTCTTATTGAGAGCCAATTTTGTTCAAACCTTGCCCTCCACAAACTTGCCACTACTGCCAATTCTTTTTGCTTTGGGAAATCTCCTGTGTTTCTCTTCCCAGTAGGACAAGAAGGTAAAGTTTATACCATTATACAAGTAGGTTTGTATTTGTATGGGAACCTCAGTTTCCTCCCACGTAACATGTGAACTTGATGATTTATCAAAATTATAGTAAAAAAGTTATAAAAATTATTTATGAGGAAGCATATTGTAAACAGTTGTCTAATCTTCTGGGGCTGCCATAACAAAATATCATAGACTGGGGTAGCTTAAACACAGAAATTTGTTTTCTCACAGTCACTCCATTACTACATTTAGTCCATAACAACAGTTTACAAATGTCAGTTAATGGTAGTAGCCATGATATTTGCAATGTAATTTTCCATCAATAATATAGTTGGCATATAGGGAGCTTTTTGTAGAAATTGATTTATTGGCAAACTGATAATTAATTTTAAGTAAATAGAAGTTTGCATGACATTCTTGTAAAATATGGATAGAGTCCAGGGTGTTCTAAAGTTCACTCATTTCAAAACAACGTTTATGAATTTGTTACATTTACATACTTCCTCTATTAATATGCCTTATATTTTCTTTATATCAACTTTAATTGAAGTAAGTTTGACTTAGATTCATCCTAAATGATAATGTCCATGATATCAAAAATTGGTTTTGATGTATGTATATATATTTTGTACTTTATAAACTTTACAAGTACTAAAATTTAAAAAAAAAATAGTCTCTCTATGTATGAATCAGTCAGGGTCCAGGCAGGAAAAAGAAATCGCACCAGTAATCTGAACTGAAAATAATTTATTATAAAGAATTATAAGCTAGTACATGTGGTTAACTACTAAAAGGGGTAAAAGAGAACTCTAAGATTTACAGAAATAGTGAATGTAGAAATCAGGCCACGGAGAAGTGGATAAAAGCAGAAGTAAGAACTTAGAAGAGGAATTTCTACTAAGGCTGATATTTAGACTCCATTAAAGAGGGTATGGCTGCACAGAAACAGGCAGTGTACTATTATCAAAGAAACTTGACCAAGGCCAGGGCCATATGCAGAAGGCAGGAGTGCCTCACTGGGTAACCGAAAAGCTCAAAAAGAGGTTGCAAGCAGGCCAATTCACTGGCAGCTGTGCCAAAGAAATAAAAGCACAAAAGCATGACAAAACTAGGAAACTAGTCCTTTCTTCTTGGTATGGCCTTACAGTATCATTCTATCACCTGTTATGGACAGCACCTAACATTGGATCAACTGACAGAGGAGAGATACAAATATAATATGAACATAAATATAAATATATGAGGTTTGTGCTCATTAGCACAACTCCTTAATACATCTCTTACATACAGCTCTAGGTTACCACAAGGTGACTTTATTATCCTTTTTTCTCCTGTTACAATTCTGGATTCCTATAGTGAGGTTTGTTGCTGATTCCTGTGGATGCCAAAACCCACTGTAAAGTTGCTTTTTTGCTGCTACAGATAATGGCATAGGCTCTAGCACCAGATCCTCTGCATTTATGTCGTTTTACTAGCTCAGCTACTAACACTGGTAGTGCTGACAATGAGTTGTTCTACGGACCTCTGATCAGGTGGGGACAATCCATGTACTCCATCCTTGTGTTATATCCTAGTATATATCCTGGTGTATGAATTGCATATAGACTGTTAAATATGTACTTATAGCTCATTTTTCTTGCCATCGTGCAAGAACCTGGATTCTGGACTGACAGCTGAATTGTTTGGTGCAAATTCAATATATGCTCTAGTGATTGGAGCTTAGTTTTTAGATAAATCTCATTTTCTTCAACCCTTTCATGCCTCACAGTAAATAAGAAGCCAGGAATCATTTTCTTCTGCACTAGAATAAACTCCAAGCTTGGAAGATAGTTACATGAACTTATGCACACCTACTATATGCTAAGCACCAAAGTTGCAAAGATTCATCAGACGGACCCTCATTTCTGAGGTCTTATGGTCTAGTAATGAAGAAGTCATATAAATAAATACATACAAAAAAATAGCATGTGATTTGATGGAGTTACTATAGAGTATACATCAAGGTTTTTAGAAATAGGGATATGCACAAATTAATTTTATTCCAAAAATTTTTATAACTAAAAATTGAGGGTATTGTAACTGAAAAATTACCAGTCTCTATATAGCAAAATATTTGGTAAACAATGTAATTTATATTTTTAAAAAAATTTATGGCACTTTTTTACTCTGATAAATATTATTTACAGAAACTAAATATTTATGCTTTATGTATGCCACACTGTTTCATAGTGTTCTATATGCCTATGATTGTAGAACATTGATAGGTTTATCTACTAGAATGGAACATTTTTGATGTTAGTCTACAAATATTCATTGAATCTGGTGTTTTCAGTATAACCTTAGGCTTCATAATGACCTCAAGAGCAGTGAAATATATGATTCTTGCACTTGTACTTAAAGTAAGGAGGCTTGCTTCTTCTATTTTCTCAAACTGAATTTTTGACCAATAATTATTTAAATAAATGTGATGTTTTATTTTAGAAACTATGAGAATGTTTTTCTCTCATTTTTCTCCTCATAAATATGAGAAAGATAGAGAAACTACATTGTCTTCCATGTAAAAGACAGTGTGATTTTTGACTTATCTAAAGAGTAGAAATTATAGATTATGTCTATTTATGGTATTCATGTCTGAGCACATCTGGAAAACCAATAGGGTGGATCACACAGAAACCTATTTTTATTTATGGGGGAATGGGCAGGGAGGATAATGTGAAGTCCCTTCTATATGACAATATTAAGATAACAAGTTGTATTGAGTTTGAAAACACATAAGAAATCATCAAAAGATATGAATAATTCTGAGTAATATATGACTTATCCCCTCGACTAGTGTTTTTATCTACCTTTAATTTTAGAGTTCAATTGGGAGCTATATGACTAAAATTTAAATGGAAAAAATTTAAGAAGCTAGTTCAATGGAGAACTCTGCAATAATTTAGGGCAAAACGACCACTGCTTGGGAAACCCTGTGATATGAAATTAATATTCTGCTCCAACAGTGTTTTTTGCCTTCTGAAATGAGTAGAACTGAAACATTTTTTTCCCTTTATTTCTGTTTTGGGGCTTCTTTCATTTTCTTGAAAAAATTATGCAACAACCAAATATTTTGTCTTTTTTTTCCTCTAATATTTTTCCATTTTCTATTTTCTGATACTTTTTTAAACAAAGCTTTTCTAACACCTGGGAGCAATATATAAAACAGCATATTATATTACAATTTGTAACATTTTAACTTAATACATAATAAGCCTTTAAATTATAAAAATTGAGTGCATTCAATTACAAAAATCCAGCAAAAATTAAACAATTGATGTGGTATAATTAACAGATAGTAACATGAAAATCTCAGTTTCTATTTTTTTTAATTATCCATGGTAAATGACTATCAGCTACTGTATTTTGTGTGTGTGTGTGTGCTCTAAACTTCTGGCATATTTAAAATAGGAAGTAAAACATATCATTTTGGTAAACAAACATCAAAACAAAATAAATTGCAAATATGATATGACAAAATAATTCAGTACACTAATAGACTCAGTGATGTGCACACTTAGAAAAGTAGCTCCTTGCTTATTTGATTTTAGATTTTGATTAATCAATATAGGAATTTTGACTATTAAATTCATTTTTCCAATGACTCTAAAATAACAATAACACCTTTCTGTTTCAGAAAACTATTTTAATATATTAATATTATTAACACAAAACAGTTTATTCCCACCTGCTGAAAAGTTCTTGTTATAAATTTATAAATTGCTCATGTCTAGAGATAATTTTACATTAAGACATAAGACTATTTTATCAATACAAATCTATACAATGAGAGCTATGCCCCTTTTGATACAGCACTCCTTGCAGTACACAGGCTGATCATCTGTAGTATCTTTACATATATTATTTAATCATTACAAAAATCCATTTAAGTAATTATGAAATAGAGGCACAGAATATTTCTCCCAGCTTAGAATTAATAAGAAACAAGTTTAAAGTTCTTTTAATAAAAAAAAAAAAATTAGAGCCTTAGCTATCAAACTGAGACAGGAAAAAAAAATAGTATAATTTTTAGTGGATATAAGTTTCAGAAAAATTAAGTGACAAGTACATATGTTTTATTTAATTAATGATCTTAATATATATTTGGGAGTTTTATAACACACACATAAGTACACATACACATATATACACAGTGTAGACTTATATCGTGGCTCAAAAAGAACAATACCCCCTGGCATTCACTCCTCTGTTAGTCCTCTATCACACTGATCCTGAGCTTGATCAAGACATTTGTTTGGCTGGTGAGACGTTAGCAAGCATGATGAAAGCAGCAACTGGTATACACACTTACACATGGAGGTTTACCCTCTTGAAAAGCTCTCTCTGGAAGCCGGTCACAATGCTATAAAGAAATACAGATTGAATTATTAAGTGTGAGAGACTATGTGGAGGGAGATCTTGAAGGAAGAGTGGTCATCTTGGATGTCCCAGCCCTCATGGAGCTCCCATCTGAATGCAGCTGCATCAGTAACCTCAGCTGGGACACGTGGAGTAGAAAAACTTCTCTGCTGAGCCTAGTCAACCACCAGCATTGTAAGAATTAAGAAGTCAGCCCTGTTTTAAGGCATTAAGTTATGGAGTGCATAGTTACCCAGCAACAGATAACTGAAATACACATATGAAAAAAGGTTTTTCATAGTGAAATTTTGCATGTGCTTATTTTAGGGCCTTGTCTTGCCTGAACTTGTTCAGTGGAAGATGCAGAAGTGTGTTCATCTACAGGATTCATTTAGCATACCTAGTAATGAATTTTGTATCTAACATATAATGATTTATTGCTCCTTGGAGACTTGTTTAGAAATGAGAAGTCCTGAAAGGGTTCCATAGTTAATTTTTTTTAAGTATGTGGTTCTAAATAGCAGGAAAGAGTAAACCAGCAGTGTGATGAGACTCTTAAGGCAATTTTAAACAATCCTTATGTAATTTCCCACAGAGATGCAAGTGAAATTCAGGTTTTCAGAGATGTTAAACTGACTAAATCTTCATAAAATTCTTAAAGGAATAAATAGACTATAGATCTAAAGAAATTGAAAGTTAATGCATGGATTAAATGCACTTATTGACTTAAGTGGGTTGAAAGTTATTTTCTATTTCAGAAAGAAAATTACATTTTTTGGACTTTGAAGACATAAACTTATATTTTGTAAAATCCAAAATAAATATGATAGTATTTTTAAATGTATAGTATACATTTTTACATATTTTAAAGCCTTAGAAATGTGCTTTGATTTCATTTTTGAATGAAATATAGAAAATGAGTGAATGTGCACTGAGCATACGAAAAAACACCATATTTCTAGGAATACCTTATGTTACACCCTCATGTCATTTGTGGGCCACATGTTTTATATGTGAGGCCACAGTGTGATGTTTTCATATCACAAGGTAAATCTGC
Source organism: Grampus griseus (assembly GCF_964374135.1). Taxonomy (NCBI): domain Eukaryota; kingdom Metazoa; phylum Chordata; class Mammalia; order Artiodactyla; family Delphinidae; genus Grampus; species Grampus griseus. The sequence goes on along the minus strand of NC_139017.1, from coordinate 93,236,106 downwards.
TGTGACCAATTCCTAAAACTTGATATTATTGTCCCTTTGGGAAGGGAGAAAATCTTTTTTCTAATTTGGAAACTCTTTATTCTACAATCAATGGAATTTAGGTAAAAGTATAGAGGCCAGAAATTGCTGTAAGACTAAGAAATTGTTTAAAATGTCTTTGGCCTTCTTCTGAAGGATTGACCTCCTTCCTCCAGAGAAGAACTCTACTAATCTGAGGAAGCCAGAAACAAATCCACACTAATACAAGACCTAGTACTCCAAACTGATGTTATTATGATTTAGGCATAGTATAGATTGTGTGGATTTTATTGCTCAAAGAGAGAATACATCGTTCAGGGAAATGATAAATGAATAATATATAATAGAAATAGGAGAATCCAATTAATAAATTTAAAAGCAACTGTGAAGGAGTGAGAGAGAGCTCCTTTGGATGGAAAGAAACAAGATAAAAATAGTAAACATAACTGTGGATTTGTTTGAATTATATAAACCTCAAGAGTGATGGTAGTCAAGAGCACAGAATGTCAAAACCATATGCTAAATATTCCACTCCTATTGATTTAGCAATAATACTTTCTTATGGAGATAAGGACACTAAAATAAAAATTCTATATGTAAATAAAACTTTATATAGTCTAATTAGGTCTACTTGTGGAAGTGTCTATCGAAGTATTTAAGACAGGCTTATGTCATAGACAGAGAATGAGGTAACAAAGAATATGATATGTATAAAAGGATGAACTTGAAGTTTTGGGTACTTCTGGTATGTGTATTCTCCCGAATATTTGCTTAAATTCAGTAATAAATACTAAAGTGTGTATTGGTATAGGTATACTAAATTGCCTGGTCTTAAACTGTCATTGATCTTTGGAAGGAAACACCATATACTAAGATATCCAATTTGGGAGGGAAAAAAAGTTCATTCTCCAAATGTGTTTTGTAAGAATGTATGATTCATGGTAATCAAGGAACTCTGCACTTAGTATCACCTCCGAATTTGGGGTTTTCCAGACACAGTTTAGAAGAATAGAAGAGGGAGTCAATATTACATCTTAAAGAGCAATAATTTTATAATGACACAGCATAATAGTTATATGTATTGGACTCATGAAGTTTTCCATTCCAAAGAAGGAGGATAAGAGTACTTCTATTATACAGATATTTAAAAAATAAATAAAAGAATTCTGGAGGGATGGCTGTGGGGATAGCATTGTTTACCAATCTCTCAAGATCTCCACATAAAAGTGGATAGAACAGCTAGAAAGCAAAAACAAAATTCCATGGAACATATTTAAAATAAAACTAAGTGACAAGGTATTCCCATAACCCCATAAATATAAGCAGGTAGAAACAGACTTCCAACAACCGCAAAATTACATGATATCATTCTCTATATAGGGGGATAAGAGAAGCAGTGTGGTAGCATATGTTGGGCCAGAGAAAAGGGAATCTTCAAAATAGCAAATCTTCAAAATAGTATAGTATGTTAATATAAAAACATTGTTAAGTCCAGCTGCCCATTTGCAGGGGACACAAAGGATGTTTCAACATGTTTAATTGCACAGTGAGTATGCTATCAACCAAACTCAGATTAATTTTTCACAGGTAAAGTGTAAGGAAAAGAAAGAAGGAGGAATAAACTAGATAACAGAAGACATAAAAGACATATACTTCTTAATTGCCAGGAATAAGCGATAGTATCTAGTGATGTACATTGGGATAATAAAACCATAAAAATTGCAATTAAATTCATATTTGAAAAGACAAGATGATACATATAGGAAAGGAAAGGGATTTTGATTGGGACGGACTTAAAACTAAACAAAACAACATGAGACAAGTTCATGATAAATAGTAAGAATATAATAAATATTTATTTTTAACCTCTGTACAGGCAAGGAAAATTAGCTAGGAAAAGAACATATATGAGACAAAATACAATGAGTGACAACAATTTTTTGAAAAGTGTTTTCAGTTTTATATCATTAATTCTTATCTTGAGCCAATAAATGAATAAGAAAAAAATGGGACAATTCAAATAAACTAGTTTTTGGACATTCAAATAAACTAGAATTGTACTAAGCACAGTAGCATTAGGTGGTAGATATTATTGAAGCCATAAAATACTTGGAGGTTATTACAAAGTTATTTCAATAGATTTCTAGATAAGCCACCAAGAGAAAATATTTCAGACAGTACCACAAAGCTAGAAAACATGATATTGATAGATATTCAACAGCGAGGAGCATTGAGAAAGCCAATTTAGAAAACTTCCTTCTCAAGCATCCATTTTTTTATAATTAGATAATTTTAGATATGGTAGTATAAACCTGAAACTAAGTAAAAAGAGTATTTATGTTTGAAAGTTTAGCTGACATAGTAAGTGTTAATGATCACCATGAAATGGCTTTGTTGTGGCTATTGAATTGATTTTGAAATGAAGCACTCTTGAGATTGGGAAACACCCAGAAAAGACTTTCCCAGGTAAAAAGTAAAAATGAAATATCCATAGAACTATCTACTCTGGATTATATGTTTTATTTAGCATACTATATTAAATCACACAACTCAGATATTTTTAAGTCCCCCACAGCTGGTGACTTTGTCATATTTAATAATGGTTTCAATAATTATAATTCTCAGTGAAGGTGTGGGTAGTTTCTCCTTCAGGATCTGATGGGATTTTTAGAAGGGACGTATATGTCTTCCATTCTACTAGACTACAGCTGAATGAAGTCCACAAAACAGAAAAAAAGACTATGAAAATTATACCCAAAAAAATCTGAAATGTATTTATTATCTAATCAATTGTGAAACTATTGATTCCATACAGAGCTTTCTGTGTATAAAACAACCATGAGGGGCTCCCCTGGTGGCGCAGTGGTTGAGAGTCCGCCTGCCGATGCAGGGGACACGGGTTCGTGCCCCGGTCCTGGAAGATCCCACATGCCGCAGAGTGGCTGGGCCTATGAGCCATGGCCACTGAGCCTGCACGTCTGGAGCCTGTGCTCCGCAGCGGGCGAGGCCACAACAGTGAGAGACCTGCATACCGCAAAAAAAAAAAAAACAACCATGAGGCTGCTTTTAAATAAATAAATATATATATATATTTTTTTCACTTTATACCTACAACTTTCAATAGCAGTTTGAAAAGGCTAAAGTTGTCAGAGTGAAGAGACTCTAATGATCAATAATATTTCCATTAACTAACTAATTATGCAAAATGACCAAAAGTAGTGGACAGTACAAATTGCACAAGCATTGGCTTCCTATTTTTTGTGTATGAGGAATTTTATGTTCTCAAAGTAATTGCTTGATTGTCATTAAAATATATGATATGGAAGAATAAATGGTCTCTACTATGAATTAGTTAACTCTTCATGAGAACAGACCAAACTATTTATTTTATTCTATTTGAGTTGATTAAATTATTTGGATAGTTTATAGAAAGCAACTTGTACAAAACAATGACATAAAGAAGTTGTCTGCAAAGCTAGCTTCTAATTTAACTCTAGATGAAAACAAAATCATTAAATAGTATCTTCAAATTAACAGACACAAAATAGTGCCAAATAAGACCTCAAAATCAAATGCATGCATAAATCATGCTATATAAATTAGACTATAATTTGTGTGTACCAAGAGAGTTAGGAAACTCCCACTCTGTAACCTCCCAAGACAGAACAACGATTCAATGACCAATATCCTAGTTTACTGTGTATAGTTGAACCAAATGGTTCAGCAAAGCATCAAAGTATATTAACCAGCATGCTAAAGAAAACCTGACTCACTCTTCTGAGCCACTCAAAAGTCACAGACCCAAACACTTTCTCATTTTTTGATAATTCTCCTGATGGAAGACTTACAACCACAAATAAAATAAAAGAGGATTATGCTATCATAATATTTGCCCCTGTTTCTTATTTCTCCTCTTCTTATAACCCACACATAGTTTGGATTGGTGTTAGTGTTGGAGAAGGCATGATCTGGAGATAACTGAAAATTTCTTATAACTTCCACGCTTTCTTTAAAAATGTGATAAAAATATTTTATTTTGTCCAGAAGTAGCCAATATGCTATGACCTCCTGGAATGTCTTCTCTCAAGTCATATATCTTAAAGAATCTATAAAAGGTGATGAGCTTTGCTGAATAAATGAAAATATGAGGTAGATGTTATCACTGATAAGAAATTGGAATATAGTCAATAAGAGAAGTGGTGAAACAATAGTTACTCAGAAATATACATTAAATGTAAGCCAGATTTATAAGAAAGGCAAATGAATTTCGATGTTAAAATACGAAAATATAAAGCAAACAGTATACAAAGTAGAAAAACTGGATAATGAAGTGGCTTAAAAAGCATTAACCTAACATTTATTTATGTCAAACACTATTCTAAACACAGAAGATAAGTGGTAAACAAGAAATCTCTGTCCTTTTAGAGCTTACATTCAATTGCATGAGATAGACAATATAAAACTATATGTGTAGAATGGAGAAAAAGTCTCTGAATAGTGACCTTTGACCTGAATCTTGAATAAAATAAAGGGGTAAGTCTTACAGATACTTGGAGAAAGAGCATTTTAGGCAGAGGAAACATAACAGCAAATTATTCGAATCAGTTTCATGACTGGCATTTCCCAGTATTTGGAAGGAGGCCGGTGTGATGGGAGCATGGTGAGCAAAGGAAAACAATGCTGGCAGAAGCCAGATCACATAGGGCCTGGTAAGCTTTAGTTAAAAACTCTGGATTATATTCTTAAAAGCCATTTAAGCAGGGAACAATTAACATTTAAGCAGGGAGTAACACAACCTGGTTTATATTTTTTTTAATTTTAATTTTTTAATTTTTTGCTTTGTAAAAAATTAATGTTGTGAGGAAGGGCAAGTTTGGAAACAAAGGAACCTTTTAGTGGACTACTGCAATGGTCCGGAAGAAAGATGGTGGTTTAAACTAGGCTGATTAAGTGGAGGTAGTGAAAAGTAGTCAGATTCTGTGTTTATTTTGAAAGCAGAATCTACAGCATTTGTTGTTGAGTTGACTGCGTAGGAGAGAAAGAAAAGCCAAGGATAATTCTGAAGACTCGCCCTGAGTAAGTCTGTAAATGGCAATATAACTTACCGAGTTGAAAAATGCTAGAGTAAGAGCACAGTGTGGGGGAGAAATTAAAAGTCCAGTTTAGGATAGATATTCTTTGAGATACCTGTTTGGCATTCAAGTGGAATATGTGAAGGGTGTGAAAAATTCATAAACAGAAACCTCAATTAAATAGAGTTGGGAGACCAGAACGGGGAACTCTCATGCCCTGTGATAGCAGCAGAGCCCTATAGGAAGAAGAAAGACTCCTGTCCTGGCAAGGACTCAGCCAATGATTAAGTTATGGATTCTTTATTTACTATAGCCCTCCCAATGTCCTTCTTCTCTCTTCGTTAAAGTGTTCTCCTTCTCTTGCCCTGAGGGAACTTGCATGTGGCTCACCATGGTTGCAGATATGGAATTGCAATTCTCTGCTAAAAACAAATAAACCCATCTGTGCAGAGAAATATCCTGCAGTCTACTTATTTTAGGTCAACAAGGGCATATTTGGTTCTATAAGACTAAAATTCAGAAATAAATGATTGTTGTGAATATATACTTTAAGGAATCATCAGTGTATTTAGAGAAGTGAAGAAGCTGAGGATTAAGTTGGTGGCACAAGGACATGTAAGGTCCTGAAGAAGAGCCAGCAAAAGAGACTTCATTTATTTGCTTGTTTTTTTGTTTGTTTTCCCTTCATTGACTCTCATTTCCTTGACTTCTAAATATAAGAGGGTGTCAGAATTCTGTCTCTGGACTTCTCTAACTTACATCCTTGGTCAATTTATGTAATCCCATGATCTTAAATATCATCCATAATATGAACTCTAGTTTTATATATGCTAGTGGCTATGCAGAATCTACACGTGGATAGTTAACATGCTTGAATGCAAATGTCTCAGTAGTAACTTATCATATTCTCAGAAGCCTGCTTCTTCCCCAGGCTTTCTCACCTCAGTCAAGGGCAATTCCATCTTTCCAGTTTCACAGATCAAAAGAATTTATTATTCTCTTTCTTTCACACTGTGATTCCAGCTTTTAAACACATGTTGATTCTACCATTAAAATATATTCAGAATCTGACTACTTATCACCGATTGAACCATAGTTGATTCTTATTACTTACAGTAGTTATATTCTATACAGTCACTGTGAACACTGAATCAAAGAATACTGACAAATTTCTCCTAGGGGAAATACAGGGTTAGGTCCCTTAGAACGTCTTGTGACAATGTATTCATCAATTGATCAATACATAATTTTGTTTTATTTGTGCTTCTGTTTAAAGACACTTCATTTAAGATGTATTATTGATTCATTAACACTGAATGGTCAATAGCATTATAATACATGCCTGAATGAAGCTTATCTAAGACATATTTCCTCCATAAGTTACATCCCAGACTTCTTGTGCTTAGGAACACTATGCAGTACTTCAATACCACACTTGGACACCATTTTAAGCCGTGAAATCACAAATAAACACAAAAATGTGAAAAATATGGCACTAAATAAACCATGAAAAGACACTCATTCAGAAGTATGAAAACTGAAATAAGAAGGTAGTGTACTGCCTTACTTGACTTCAACTGGGAATGTACATATCAAGTGTGTCCAGTGTTTTGCTGCTCTGCACATGCCTATGAATGACCTTGAAATCATTGTGAGTATTGATTCCGGAGTTACAAATACATTTTAGCAAGTAGGCAAATTTGCAAACAGAATCTGCAAATAATGAGGATCGATTTACTATCATTTTCTGTCCTATTCCTCTATTTTATTTCTCTCCATAGCAATTATTGGGACCAGGCATACTATATATTTTTCTTAATTTTGTTTATTGCTTGTCTTACCATAAGGACATAGAGTTTTACAACTTCTGTTCACGCTTAATCCTGATCCCTTATAATAGGACTTAGCAATAATAAGCACTTAATAAATACTTATGAGACAAAAAGATTCAGAGACAGATATTATAGACAGACAGTTATAAAAGTGAGACAGTGAAAGGCATATATATTTAAATTTAGTTTATTTTTGATGCATTAGTATGTTCATACAGTTTAAAATTTTAGAAGTACAAAGAGGTATACCATGAAGTCTCCTTGTACTGTAAATAAAATGCCAAATTTACCATATTTTACATTTTTTAATGTAAATATCAAAATCTACAAAAAGCAGGTTAAGAACATATGACACAAAAGGAATTAATCTGAGGAAACCATAAGAATTTGAAAATCAAAGTTCCTTGTGAAAAATGACCCCAACAAAAAAATGCAAACTATCAAAAACATTAGAAGTATAAGTGTCTTTGCAGTACTCAAGAAAGGGGTGAAAGAGAAAAATAAAATAGTTGTAAAAACAAAAAGCAGCACTGTTCTGGAGGTGACTAGTAAGAGCAGATGTTTAGATTTTCAGGAATAATGTAAGCCAGTTTTTTTTTTTTTTTTTTTTTTTGCTCTATGCGGGCCTCTCACTGTTGTGGCCTCTCCCATTGTGGAGCACAGGCTCGGGATGCGCAGGCTCAGAGGCCATGGCTCATGGGCCCAGCCGCTCTGCGGCATGTGGGATCTTCCCGGACCAGGGCATGAACCTGTGTCCCCTGCATCGGTGGGCGGACTCTCAACCACTGCGCCACCAGGGAAGCCCACGTAAGCCAGTTTTTAAACACAGACGTTATTAAAAATTAAACTATGTACTGACAATTAGGTGAATTCTGGTAAAATTCTATAAAAACAAAGAGGAATACCTAAAATTTATCACTTTCTAATTATTTTACTGCATTTTACTATTTCTGTGATCTTGAGGTTCTTTACGTCTATTACATTTGCATGGAAATACCATACAATGATTGTGATACTGCTTGTCTCTCCCAAGCTCCATTTTCAATGACATCAAGTAATGGCTTGAAATAGGCCCTGGTGAAAGTATTTACATCACATAATTGGCAAATATAATAAATCAAAGCTTAATTTATTATCTTGTTCATTGTCTAAATTTAAGAAATAATAGAGAAAATGTTAATAATGCAATTAAACTTATAAGTATATCATGTGTATACCCATTATATTATGAATAGCACCAAAAAAATTCTCCCAGTATTTGAAAATTATTATCTGATTCAGCAAAGAACTGCTTGTGTCATTGACAAACAAGTGATGTTCCAAAGTACAGTTTTGTTTTTCACTTTGTTTTTCTTATTAGCAAAACTAAAATATCTTCCAACATTCATGTCAGAACTGCATTTCCAGAGCCATCGGTTGAACTTTTACTGACACGTCACCAAATAAAACCCACATTATTTAAAATAAAAGTCAAATAAACGTGGCTGAAAACAGCAAGAGATGTAAGTTCTAGGTTGACAAAAGTCACACTACATTAAATGAAATAATTCAACAATATAAAAGTGATTAGAGGGAAGGGATATTTATGGAAGGCAGGAAATAAAGATCCAGTAGATGAGGAACATTAACAGTGTTCCTCAAGAAGAGAACAAACAAAACAAAAAAGTGAAAATGTTATCTTTCCCCAGGCATGGCATTCAAGATATTTGACATCATTTTAAGGCACAGACAATCACTACCTCTCCTAACAATGCTCCTAAGATCCCACCTGGACTAGCTGTTAACCATGGAAGCTCCAGGATCTGGTAGACTAGAACACAGGGGCCAAGGTCAGGGGCAGGGACAGGGGACACTCTGAGGCTGTAGTTTAGTAATGCTGTTCCAGCATTACAAGTACATGCACACTGGCCTTGTCTTTGTCTAGTACATCTTACAAAGTCTCAGACCTTAGCTTCTCTGTCATTTCCTTGACCGTCAGAATAAGATCAAATTCTCTTAGCATACACCTGTGTAATTTTACATTTATTCACAGGATTAGGAAATGGATTGTATCTCTTGCTGAGGAAGAGTGAAGGCAAATGAAATGTGATCTTCAGAGACATCAAATCACAATTGTTGTCTCAAATAGCTTTTTGTATTTTCTAAGTTGGGTTAACTTTTATGTCAAGTTTTATTGTTACTTTCTGGGGAAAAGATGATTAATATACTGTACAATGGAGCCCATTAAGGCAAAATTACTCATTCTGATAATCCGGTGATTACCTCTTTTTCTTTCTATGTTCATGTGTCTTATTTCAGAATTTCCTACTAGGGGAGAATTGGTCAATATTTTTAAAAAATGGATCATTTTGTATTATTTATTAAGATCCTGGGCAGGAAAGAATTAACTCAGCAGGCCTAGGTTGCACAAACCCTGCACATTCCAAAGAAATATCTGTCTTCAGGATTGGCCCTGGAAGACCTCTGGGATAAAATCTCTGAATCCTTGGAATATTCTACCTAATAAGAGTCTTTTTGTATGCCTGAAGTCTTGGAATGGAAGATACTATACCAGTTTGGACTGCTGGGTTTCCTTTCTTCAGTCAAAGGAACACATTTTACAGATGATAGTGTCCAACACTGGGCAAAGAATTATCTCATCAAATGGACATATCAAGATTCATATCACCCTCACAGTAGTGGTTTGATAGAAAATTAGAATGAGCAATGAAGCACTTTTTCATGTAAGATGGAGGGAGATAAAAGCATGAAGGGCTGACTTACACACTTCCATGAATATATGCTGACACTCAGTTCAGAAGGGTGAAGGGAGGGTGTCCACTAAATAGATTCTTCTGCTTTTGGAGAAGGATCTGTGTAAGAAGGTGTGATGGTTAATTTTATGTACCAACTTGTCTAGGCCACAATACCCATATACTTGGTCAAAAACTATTCTAGATGTTTTTTGTGAAGGTACATTTTTAGCTGAGATGAACATTTAATTCAGCAGACTTCCAGTAAAGCAGATTACCCTCCATAATGTGGGTGGGCCCAATGAAATCAGTTGAAGGCCTTGATTAAAAAACAACTGACCTCCCCCTGAGGAAAAGGGAGTTCTGCCAGCAAAAGGAATTCTGCTTTTAGACTCAAACTGCATCTCTTCTCTGAGTCTCCACTCTGCCAGTCTACCTTGCAGATTTTGAACTTGTCAACCTCCACAATAACATGAGTGAATGCCTTAAAAAAAATCTCTCTTGCTGTCTCTCTGTCTCTCTATTTTCATACATATATCATATGTGTGTGTGTGTATATTGGTTCTGTTTTTCTGGAGAACCCTGACTAATACAGAGGGAATAAGAAAAGATGTTGGTACAACTGTACAAGTCTTCCTCACATCAATTTTCTTTTTTTCTATTTGATGCAGTGGTCCTGGGACCAGGCCATCTGAAGCAGGGATGATCCCTAAGCAAGTACGTTAACTGTAAGTATTTCTTCAATCCTTTGTACCAGAATGACTAAGAACCTATCACCCATCTGGCAAAATTTGTGTTGATAGTGAATAGTGAAAGCAGCCGTATTGCCTAGTGGTAGAGATAACCCTCTAGCTCTAACCTATATAACCATTCCCTCTATGAAAGGGAATGGACTGAGTGGGAAGCACTTGCTAGACCAGTATTGCCACCAGAAATCTAGACCAGCACAACGTCTAAACCTGTGGAGAATTGGGGGTTAAAATCAATAACAAAGGTAAGAAGGAGAAATAACAGCTAAGAGTAAAGGAATGAATAAGTGGCTTATGCAACAAAGGAAATCATTATTACATTAATATCTTAAGAGAGGCTCAGAGAAAGAAAATGACATTGTCTCTTAACACAATTATATCATATGCTCAAAAGGGTAACGACATATATTTGCCAAGAACAACCCTGCTTTTGGAAACCCAGAGGGTCCAAAGGAAGCCTGCAAACCAGAGTGGCCGTGATCTGGTTGACATTGTTGCCATACAATGTGATGAAGAACTGGACCAATTATTAATAACTGAGTGAAACTCTGGTAATGTGCTAGTATCTTTTGTTTCTTATTTTTCAGTTATATGTACTGCAAAGGATATCATTTAGTAAGGAGTTTCTGGGAACTACCCTCTACTGGTCTATTTGACCATGCAGTATTTGGCTCCCAGCTGACTGATTACTGTGTAACCATAAACCTTGATGACCAAATGCTTAGAAAGATCCCTGGTTATAAAGGATGAAATATAGTAGTGACATCTCCTACATACCACAATATGCTGTGTGTACAAATACACACTGTCCCTGCTTTTGTGGATAAAAAGCTTTTTAAAAGATTAGAAAAAAATAAAAACAATGGGTTTCTCATGGGAATAAGCAGTAGGCATCACAGGCACATTCAGTGGATCTGAATTTCCCTGGGGAACATCCCTACCCTGAGATGAGGTAAGCTATGGGAGGTATTATGGCACACTCATACTAAATTACATTTAGGTGTGTTCGCAATTCATCTAACTCTGGGATGGGAGACCCAATATTTTGGGGTAAAAAATACATATTTTAACTGCACTCAGGCCACTAGTGCAGAATGACCACAACATGTGTGGTAGGATTATACATTATCCCACAATACAAAAATGGTTTTAGGGGAGACAAGTGCTAGTGTAGCCACTGTGGATGTGCTGACTTTGTTTTTAATGAGGAATGACATTCAGAGGAAAAAGATTTACTAGCAGAATTAGAGTGAATTAGAGGATTAGAGTGAATTCTCTTCTAAGAGAATTCCCAGGCAAGAGATGGGAGTTGTCCTGGAAAGATGATGGGACTTTAGTAAAGTGGGTCAAGCCAACTAAACAAATACTGATGGGTAATGCTAGGATGGAGCTTTGGGAAAGGCCATCTACCCTGATCCTTCAGAACTACTCGATTATTTTAATACAAGTAGCCATGGGGCAATGACTCTCCATCTTATCTGCTGAGGATCAAGGGGCACACCATGGAAATCTTATGGACTTCCAAACTTATGGAAGTTCTCTGGGGACACTTGTAATTAAAATTGATGAACTATGATTGTCATTGCCTGGAGAATAGATCAGAATAAGACATATTCTATAGTATAGTTAGCAGGGACAGTTAGCTGCTATATAGCAGCACCCAATGAAAACCAGTCTCAGCACTAGCCCATGAATTAAGACAAGGTGACTGGCTTTATCCTCAACTTACTTGGAACCCAGAAATAACCAAATCATGATCAACTGTAAAAATTTATGGTATATGGACAGGGACCAATTCTGTGGGAAGACATAGCACATACCTCTGTGATTCTTACTGATTTGTTCTGTGATGAAACTAATTGTGTCATGACAATATTGCATTATAGTATAACACTGGCATTGTTGGTAAGGTTCAACTACCTTATATAAGTAAGTCTAATGATAATACTGATACTGTGATGAAATGCATTGGGAGATGCAAGTTTCCCAATGCATTGGGAGATAAAGCCTCTTCAGGATATACTGCCAATGGAAAATGACTGTCCTGAGGAAAGACTGGATTTAGCTCCCTGTCAGCTAAATTCTACGTTAAATGGTTCTGTGAAATTTATCACACAGTAAAAACAACACTAGATCGAATGAGGAAATGAGTAGTCAAACTAGTATGAAAATATGAAAATGTATTTAACACCTTTTGAGGATGCATTAGTTCTTTCTTTAAATCTACCTTGCACTGACTGGTCCTAATTTTTGGCAGATTTGTGCAGATACTATTGCTATATCTGTTATATAAGTGCTAAACTAAATTACATGCTCAGAAAAATATGATCATTTTTCTGTAAGAGCCTAGGCCAAGTGTCAGGGCTGTGGACTGAGCAGGAAAGGGTTAACTCAGCAGGCCAGGGTTGCTCAAATCTTATACATTCCCAAGAAAAGTCTGCCTTTAGGACCGGCTCTTGGCGGACTTCTGGGAGGTAGCTTCTGAACCCTTGGAATATTCTGCCTGAAAGAGGGTTTTTGTATGCCTGAGGTCTTGGGCCATGCCAAGTTTGACCAGTTTGACCAGATAAATATATCCTAACAATATAATTTATGTGAACAGCTTACCTGGTTGGCAACATTTTGCAAGTGCTGTTACACATCATTGTTAGGGGAATTAAGCATGTCCTCATGCATCTCAACAAGGCAGGGGAACCTTGAGCCAGGTTTCTCCTGAACTTCACACCATGTGGTCTTTTCCTTTGCTAATTTTGATCTGTATCCACTTGCTCTAATAAACTGTGAGTATGACAGCGTTTTTGAGTCCTTCATGTCCTTCTAGCAAATCATCAAGCCTCAGGGTGATCTTGGGGATCCCGGAAACAGCTCCACTTCCTGCTTTTTTTACCCTCAACAAGTGAAACTTTAAAGTGACTTAACATCTTTCCAGGCCCGGTTCCACTCCCCAGACATCTCTAATTAAAAGGTAGTTCCTTTAGGACTACTAAAATTAAACAAGTAGTTACTAAAACTACTTGTATAGAAGTCTGTATCTTTTGAGGTGATACCTATATTGTTATCTGTATCCATAATCTATTAATTCTATCTCTATATCTATCCTCCCAAAAAGGGAAAAACTGAAGGTAGATAGGTAGACAGATAGACAAGTAGATAGATAGAGACATAGATATATTAGATACAGTTATAGATATATAGATATAGATTCATTCAGTTTTCTGGTTCAGATTTTGCACTTTTTTTAGATAGTATTGGTTAATTTTTGTTTTCAGCTTTAAGTCCTTTTCTTGTTTCACTGAAGACTAAATTTTTTTGTGTATTTTTACTTCTACTGCATTTCACTTCTGTTTTTCATTCTTTTTGTTGTTTTCAGTGGATTGCAAAAGATACAAAAATGCCTTTATTCCTGGATTCTTAGCTAGTTATCCTTGATTCATTTGGAATATAGAAGAGTGTAAAATGCATTGGACTGAATCGCTTTCAAAGAACAGTACCAGACATCAATCAGGCCCTAAGTAAATTGCAGCTATTACTGTTATTTCCATTTATTTATTCAGTTATATATATTCTTATATAAAATATTTCTGAATTCTTTCAGGAAGACACTGAATAATTCAAACAAAAAAATGACATATGAATCATTATTTGCCTGATTTGGTAGGTAGAATACCTTTGAGAGCTGTTACTAAAAACACATCATGAGACCGTATTCTATAAATTATAAAATTAACCTGATTAGTGACAAAAATAATCATGTATTTTTATAGTATTATATCTAATTTTAGGATGAAGGGAAATTAGAGATACTATCAGACATGAACTACTGTTCAAAAAGTGCTATTAAATTAACAGGTATTATTTTGAATGATAACCCGGAGAATTCTTAAAGAACTGATTAAAGTACTGAATTATTAGCTTTACAGTCAACCTGAAACAAATTAATTCTATTTTGAACAGAAGTAATCTAACAGAAACAAAAATAACAAAAATGTACAGATTCTCTTAAACATGTTATGGAAATCAGAAGTATTAAATGAGGTCTGTAGGGGAACAAAATATCTCTTTAGCATGCTGCTTTTTTTCCAGCAGAAAACAAGGCCCAAAAGTCTCATGAAGAACCTTGACCTTCCCCCTAACTGCCTAAAACATGTAGATAGAGGACCTATTCTAGGAAGTGAACTATCACCATAGATAACTATAGCATGAACTAGGTGTGTAGATAGGGAGGAACCCAGGAAAGTCTGTTTGTTAAAATTCCGCTCTGTGTCCCATTGTCTCTGCAGAATCCAGCAAACATTTATTTACCAAACATTTGCTTTTCCATCTCCATGTCAATTTCCCCTTTGAAGTCCCAAATCCCTACCCCCAGCATCCTCTTTTGTCTTTAGCTGCAGATGGTATTTAACGTGAGGGTTTCAGCCATTTTGGCAAATTACACAGTTTTCCAGGGTCTCTTCCATGTGTACATGTTATTAAACTTTGATTTTTTCCTGTTAATCTGTCTCATGTCAATTTAATTCTTAGACCAGCCAGAAGAACCTAGAAGGATAGAGAGAATCTCTTTCTCCTCTACAGTTCCTTTGGAAAAGTTATTGTAACCAAAAACTTATTTTCTCTATACTTAAAATAAAAATTCTAATACCGAATTCTCAAGTATGTTGTTGAAAATGTATTTAATGAAAGTCCAACACTTAAAAGGTGATTTTTTTTTTCTAGAGATTTTGCTTTAAATTAGAGCACATTTGAATCAATGGGACAACTGGTAACTTGGTTATGACCTCCTCCACTGAATTGTTAATGTCTCTATTTTAGTTCTCTGCATATTATGAATAAGAAAATGATAACTCATATTCCTAGAGACTCAAATTTAGTAAGAAAATTTGTTTCTCTATTAAAATATATGCAACTATGTTCTAAAATAGAAATTTAAAAATGGTTTAAGAGAAATTGTTATACATAATTACTTGACTTGAGGAGAACAGCATTTTTTCCCACTGCCCTAAGTTGGTTTCCCCAGCAAGCAGACTCTGTGACAGAGATTAGTGTGTAGAAAATTTATTAGGGAGTGCTCAGTGAATCAACGTCTATGGGAAAGGAAGGGAGGGATAAACATCTGTGTTACTGAAAGTATAGCAAACAGGACAAGACACATGGTGAAGCTGAACTATGATAGAGCTTCCATGGTGGCCTCAGCTAACCTTACAGGGGTTCTGAAGTTAGGATGACTCTTCTTCACAGTTGTCCTAGTTAGGGTGAAGGGACCAAGACTTTATATTCCCATGTCATTTAGTCATTGGATTTGGACTTTGGCAAGTCCTTAGGGGACTGGCTGCTGAGTGATTCCCATGACAATTTGAACTTTACCTGAGCCCTGTGCTCCTATAAAAGTCATTTCTGCCTGACACTTTCGAACACTTACAGAACTTATGGTTGAAACATTCTCTCTACCATAATAGTCCCCCTTCCTCATTATGATAGTCTTTTCCAATCAAGTTGAGAATTGAAAGAGGGAAGTATTTTTTTCTCACCAGTTTCTTGTTTCCATGCTGAGGAATGCGAGATGATTTAACATTAACTCAAGTCAGAATTTGATTCAAATTTTTGACTAGATGCTCTACTTACTGATTCAAGGCTGTATTTGTACATTCAAGTAAGCACCCAAAAGTGGGTTGAAAAGTCATTTTTCCTAATAGGGGTAATCCAGGGAAGGGAAGGGTGTGGGGGTTGAGGGGAGGTACCCACTCTGAATAAAGTTTAAAGGAATGATGAGAGACGAACATAGAATACATTTCTAGGATGAGTATTGATGCTTTCTATATTTTGGATTTGTTATTACAAGAAAGCAAAAATTGCAAACAAACCAAATGGATGATGAATAAATAAACTGTAGCACATTTATACAATTGTAATATTATAAAACAATGAAAATGAATGAACCATAAATATAGGTATAAACATCATAATATTGAGGAGAAAAAGCTAAAAGCAGAAGAATATATTAATATATTACAATTTATAAAATATTCAAGACTGTGGAAAATCAAACAATGTGTTGTTTGGGAGTGCATAGTACATATGAGGTAAACCTTTAGAGGAAATAAGTGAAATTTCCTGATAGTGAGGCTGAAAACTCGGCTTCTGTGCACCGGAGCCAAATCGAATCTCAGAGACAGAGTTTTGGGTGAAGTAGAAAAGAATAGCTTTATTGATTTGCCAAGTAAAGGGGGACACAGAGGGCTCCTGCCCTGAAAAACTATGTGTCCAAACCCAGGAGGATGTGATAAGGAATTTTATAGCAAGGGTTCAAGGGTGAGGTTGCTGATGAGATTAGGGTGTGTTCAGGGCCTGCACTCCTTTAATCCGGCCTCAGATGGTCTCCAGATAAACTTCTCTCATCCTCAAGGCTATCAAACTGTGAGCTTCCCTCTGGAATGAGGATTGCTTCATCTTCCATTTATTGGGGGTTTTAGTTCTATAATGTAAAGAGATCAAAAGATATTGTTATGTGTATCCCTTGAGGCAGAAGCAGGACCCTCCCCCAAGGCTGTGCTATTGTTTCATTGGCTGCTCTTCCCTTGTCTCTGCACCCGCTCCCTTTCCTGATTAGCAGCTGTTTGAACCTGCCCCTTGGAACTCAGGGAAAGTCATGGAGGCTAAACAGAAAGACTCCCGAGCCCAGAAAGCCCACAGGATCCTGCTTGGTTTCAATAATGGCTACATATGGTTGGAATAAAGAGTGATACAAAGAAGAAAAACAGGGTTTTCAAGAGTGTGAGCATTATTCAAACTCTTAAAATGGGTGGTATGTAATGTACACTAATGTACACAATAGTGTTAATCACTTTTTGCCTTATAAAAATGCTTATTTTATAATATATAAATATTCCATTAAAATAAGAAAAAAATAGCAAGAATTAGAATGGAGAATTTGGCTGTGTCATCAATGGCATAGTTTCAAACAGGTCCAAAAAATTTGTTTTTAAAAATTGGACAGATGAAGAATCCCATTAGTTCTTGACTGTTCATTTCTGAAATACTATATTTATTACTTAAGCACATTTAATGTTTTAAAGTTAGAATGTATTACAAAGGAAAAGTTTTCTTATATTTATTTGGAAGACTGGTTCAGTTAAAGAAAAACTCTTTTTTGAAAAGATAACATTTCACAATTGAGAAAACGTATATTACAACAACCTTCAGTTAATCTAGGTTATAGATTACATAGTCATTTTGCCTCTCATTATATCCCATAGTGTTGCTATTTTCTTATTTCATCGTTCTGTATAACTGTTCCCAGGAAGATGTGGAAAAGAAGTCAAGGAAGGTAAAATCCAGATTTTATTTTTTAATTCAGATTTTAAAATTAATAATGAATTTATCATTAGTGCCTAATTCCAAACCAGAACATGATTTAGACTATTTTCTTATCTGGAAAGAGAAAAAAGAAAACTTTATTCCTGGACTATTGCCAGATTTCTATTTGTAACTACATAACACTTGCAATGATGTCTATGCCACTGTAGTTTTGAAAATTATTCCCACAGATGTTGATTCCTGCTTTTACAGACATTTAAACCAAACTATGTCTTCCTAATTTGCATATGCTGTCAACAAGCTACGCTCTGGTGTAATCCCTGCCAGAGCTTTCCCTCCTGTAAATGGAACAATCAGGATGGGGTTTTATTTCAAGTGACTGTATAACCCAAGAGCTTAACTAATTACACTACAGTTTAAAATAAATCTTTGGTGCACTATCTTAAAGAATTAATATAGTATGAAGAAAAATCACTTTAAGGAAGATGGCTTCATTTCATTCTATAAGTCTCAGAAATCTGATGTACAATAAACTGACCAACAAACCATTATAGAGAGCAAGCAGGAATGACATTCAAAGCAAGCATTTCCACAGCCTCATCAAAAATGTGCTGAAATGGCAACAGTGAATATGTATTAGAAATTTAATTTAGTCTCCTAAGTGACCTTGATCATTTGATTAGGCTGTATCTAAGATAGTGTTTTCAAGTGTATTTATAAATGCCTAAAGCAAGAAATGGAAAAGAATATCCTTTAAACAGCTACCCTGAAGATTTCTTGGATTAGGAAAGAAAATGAAAAAGACCAGTTTGGCTCATTAATAATTCAACATCTTTCTGATTTTAAAATCCCCTTCAGTCAAAATCTTGACTTTCTTTTTTTCAGAAAATTCTTATTAGTGAGAGCTCTAAGGCATTAGTGAAATGTTTTTAGACTGTTTCTTTTATTTGTGTTAAAGTTGTGCCCTTCCATTATGCCCCTCCTAATTTGTCTAGAAAATCCAGATTGCCTGGCACCTGCATGTCATAGGTCCTTCTGTTATGAGTGTTTTTCTCACTTGCTGCTACATTGCTGTTTTTCTGATGTACATTAAGTGGCTCAGATAAAAACCACATGTATATAACCTGTAGAGAAATTGTATAGTTTCAAAATAAATTTTTCTGTTAGTAAAACTGTCACATAAAATATTTTAAATAAATTTTTAGTTCCCTAAACTTCTAAGAAGGATAAGCCCCTATATTAAAACCATCTCACAATACCACAGATTTTGTTAGATTGAAAATCATGAGTACATCTCTTTCATTTATACTCTGACTGTCTGAACATGAGTGTTATCCTACATATAATTCATATCACATAATATAGTTATTCAAATATTTGAATAGTCAGGTGTTTGTGTATATTGCACATATGTCCTTACAGAGAGTTGGAAAAAGTTCTTTCATTCAGCAATTATTTTTTGAGCACTTATGTGCCAGAAATGGTGCTATGCATTAAATATTCTTTAATGAACAGAAAACAATCTCTGCCTATCTACTGGTATTTCACAGACAAATAAGCAACTATGGTAAGGGTAATTGTTATTAAATGGACAAATATAGGGTGTTATGTGAACATAGGTGGAAATTTAATCCACCCTTCAGGGGTAAGCATAGATCTCTCAGAAAATGCAATATCTACATTGAGTTCTGCAAAGTAATTGGAATCAGATCCAGAAGTATTATGTGGATTTAGGATTGTGTGCAGGGTGAGTTTATCATGGATATAGACTTCAGAAAAGAAAGAACATTTATGTTTAGGAATGCTGAAGTGATAAGAGATTATTTTGCATATGAGGAACTTCCTAACATTGCATAATATACAATTTATTTTTGTCTAAACACACAAGCCTAAAATGATATATAGTGCATTGCCAAATTCAGTAATTAAACAAGTATGTAGTTCAATATATAGTAAGGGAGGACACTAAGGAGGTGGCTTTTAACCTGAAGCTCATACAAGCAGCTATAAATCTCACACAAGGAAATTCATCTAAAACTTGTTGGTAATTCTCTTCTCTTCCATCTTGTGCTGTGATACCTTGCTTGATTATACCTCCCCTCCCAGATCACAAGCTTTCTGAGGGTACAATCTGTATTTACATATTTTTTGCTGGTCTGCCTGTCAAGTCCAGTGTAGTATATACGGCATAGGGATAAATTTGAATAAGGGAGTGATTGCATATGGGCAAGTATTTTTGACATGTGTATAAATTAGATATTTTATATTTTTAAAGAAAGAAAAGCTATTGTGAAATATATTTTCCAATGAAGCTGCCATTTTTGCTTTAATTTGCAAAAGTTTCAGTAATTGGTATATAAGCTAGTCTTTCAATTTATTTATTTTTTTTACTTTTGTATCAATTCCAAGTTCCACCTAATTCCAAAGGAGAAAGCAAACATCAGTAGCATGTCAGTGATAACCTTTTCTAATTCAGTTTCCCTCCACATTGGACATTATAATCTCTTTTACAGATATTCATTTCAGTGCAATCCTCAGACAAGTCCAGACTCACAGCAGTGGCAGTTTCCGGTTTGTTTTCCTGAGCCAACTGGTCCTCCATCTGTGTTTATTTTAAGGCATAGAGCTTATATCTGAGAGGAAGTAATCTAAATCTTTTGAAATGCTCTCTTTATCTGTAAGCACTCAGGTGTATATACAAATGAAAAACCACAAATAATCACATATATCACAAAGTGATACATAAACTGACAGTTCTGTAAAAATTGGTATTTACACAACCTTCAAATGGGTATCTTGATGATTCCATAATATTTCTAGATCAGTATACATTGTTGAACTACCTGAAGAGCTGCTATTTTTTTTTCTTGTAAATACTTGATTATGCAGAATGAAAGCTACAATTTCTTTAGATGGAAGGTATTTGGCCCTTTTAAAGAAACCTTAAGATGTTTTGAAATATTTTAATATTAGAATTTTCAAATCTAAAAGCTTTCAGGAAAAAAAAAAAGTCCTCTGACTTCAGAAACATTTATAGAAAAATCCCATGTGCACACAGCCATAGCTAGGGAATTTTCTGCCTGTTACACATATTGTACAAAAATGTAGCAGAAAAATATGGAAGAGTTTGTGAATCATAAACATAAATTAATTACATTAGGGAAAATTACACTTCCAAAATTGAGTATTGTTATAGTTTTTTTCCTTTAGGACTTGCTTATTTCTGTTCTAAATGTTATATTCTTTCTTTCAGATCAATTTCCAAAAGTTTTTTTTTTTAATTTTCTGTAAGATAACTTAGTGCATAGTAGAGGTATTACCTAAGTAAAATTTGGATATGACACCCTCCCCTCCAAAAAATTCTAGATACATTACAGAGGTGGATGTTTTTAAAGTTAGAATATTTTCAAGGGCTTTTATTTCAATATTACTTGATAACACAAATAACTACAATTTTAAGTTGCCTAGAGTTTCCTACATTTTACAATCCGTATGAAGCCAAATATTTTTCTCATAATCGTTTATTCATTCCTTCAACAAATACTTTCTAGCACTTACTATGTGCCAGACACTCACTTGGGCACTTGGGCACATCAGTAAACAAAATAGAAAACTTTACCACCCACATGTAGCTACACCTCTGGCAACTACAAAAATAAATACAAATGGTAAGTAAATTATGCAGTGAGTTAGAAAATGCCATAGAAAAAACTAAAGCAGAGAGTCTGTCCAATGGGATGAAGGAAAGGAACCTCCCTATAGGCTTATAAAGGCCCAAGGGGCCAGATTCTGACCCCAGTAGTGAACAGAGATGGTGGGCTGTGTTGTGTGCTCTGACCTGGATCAAGGAAGACCTTCTGCTCTGCGAGGAAGGGAGGGGCCCAGAGTCCTGGTGAGGGGAGTCGAGGGCACCCACAGGACTTGAGGACACAGAGAAGCTCCCTCATCACAGAGCCAAGACTGAGAAATGTGGTCAGGAACCTGATGAGCTGTGCCATAGAGTTGCCCACATCTGGATTTTGCTGATTTTGTCCCTGTGCTGTTGATTTTCATCACTACCTGGAGCTGTGGCTCTCTATGAAGAAGAGGACTACCTAGGAAGCTATGATTTGGGGCCATTGAGTAAAAGGAACAAAAGTGCCAAAGGAAGCAGAGACAGACTGGGGCTCTCAGTCCTCCTGGCGGCTGCTGTAGAGTTGAAGGGAAGGGGTAGAATTAGGCCTGAGTGGCCACAGCTCCCTGCAGATCCTGGCAAACCTACTTGTAGCCTTGAAAGAACAGAGAGAAGGCTGAAGAGTCAGAAGCTTCTCACTTGTTCCTGCCCGTGGAGAGCCAGGTTTCTCTGAAGAGAGTCTCCTCATACAGAAACCCTCCATGAACAATGGCCCTGGTGTCCTCCCTGGCACAGCTCCAAGCAGAGGTCAGCTGCCCCATCTGCCTGGATTACCTGAGAGGCACAGTGACCACTGAGAGTGGACACAACTTCTGTCACTCCCACATCCAGCAGTGCTGGGAGGATCTCCAGGACACCTTCCCCTGTCCTGTCTGCCTCCAGCCCTGCCCCGAGAAGAGCTTTAGGAGGAACAGCCAGTCATGTCTCATGATTGATGTGAAGAATCTTCCAGCACAGAGGACATGAGGAAATGGCAGAAAGAGAAACCTCTGTGTGAGAAGCACAAGCAGGTTCTGAGCCTGTTCTGTGAGAAGGACCTGGAGCTGCTGTGTCCCCAGTGCAGGGTCTCCTCGGAATACCAAGATCACCCCCTGGCACACATGGAGCCAGCTGCCCCTCTCACAGGAGGAAGCTCAAAAGCTACATTCAGCCCCTGAAAAAGCAGCTGCAAGATGCTGAAAAGGTGTTAGAAATGCAAGTCTCAAAATCATTTGAGTTGGTGTGGAAGGTGGAGAATCACAGGAGCAACTTGCACTCCAAAGTTGAACACTTTAAGTGTTTCTGCGGGATGGAACATGATGAAATTCATGTTAAGTTACTCAATGAAGAGAATGATGTTCAAGATAAAATAATTGAAAAAAGAACTCAAATATCAGACAAAGGATACACATTACAAAGTCTGCTTGACGAAATAACCAAGAAGTGTTTGCAGAGTGACCTCGATTTGCTGACAGGCATTGAAAGGATCCACAGCATGTATGGAAAGTTAGAGAGCTCAGCAGCCTTTTCCTACAAACTAAAGAAGGAGGTTTCCACTCTCCCCCAACAATATTTTGCCCTTCACAAAAAGGTTGAAACTGTTCACCACAGTCTCATCATTTCACAAGACAGGAAAATTGCAACTTTTCAAAGGATGGAACCACACTGTGTTCATAATCCTGAGGCATTTACTTCTCACCCATCCCCAGTTCTGAGGGATTTGATGCTGGCAGGCATTTTTGGCAGGTAGAAGGAAGAGGAATGGGTGAATGGTCCTTTGGTGTGTATAAAGAATCTTTCCCCAGAAATGCTTCTATATCACCATCCCCAAGCAATAGCTGCTGGTGAATTCAACTCTCACCTACTATACCTGGCACTGGGGATTCAGGAAACCCATGTCAGATTGGTGTTTTTCTGCACTATGAGTTGGGATAAATTTCTTTTTACAGTTTGAATAATAGATCTCCTTGATATTTATTCAGTGAAATTTTTACAGAAAAACTTGTACCCTATTTCTCTATTGGAGTTTCTTCCAAATCACTTACAATAAGTCTAGTTGAAGATGAGTGCTGAGCCCCCTTGGAAGATGTTCTCTGTGTTCTGCTTTCTTCCTGTGTTCAGGAAAAGTCCTTATAATAAAGAGTCTGAGTCCATCTTTTAGATCTTACTGCTGAATCTTTTTAATCTTCCCCCTCTGTCTTCACCTCTGCCCTACACCTGGACAAACTGTCAGGACAGTTTGGGTGCCCCTTGACTGGTCTTATGAGGGCAGTTCTAACCCAGAAAGGCCCTACCTGTAAAGGAGCTCTCCCCAAACACCAAAACCTCCAAACTAGTGGCTTTTTGCCCTTCTCTCAAGACATTTTTTGGACCGATGGGAACCCTGACTCCACAAGAAGCCTCAGTGAGTGGAAATAAATGATTTCATACCCCCCCCAAAAAAAAGAAAAAAAAAACTAAAGCAGAGAAAGAGCATAAGAGATTAGGGAAGGAGGTTAAATTTTAAATATGGTAATCGCAGAAGGCACAACTGAGAAGGCTTTTGAAAATAACTTTGAAGGAAGTGATAGAATGAGTCCAAGAGAAACAATAGAAGTTGAAGAAGAATTGTGAAGAAACAGAATAAAGGTGAGTGTGGCTAAATAGAGGGGACTTGGTAGATTTTAATGAAAACAGAATACAGTAAGACAAGGGTGAGAGCAAGGAGGCCAGGTAGGAGGCTATCAAAATTATCCAAGTGAGAAATTATGTTGGTTTAAGCCAGAGGGAAGGCAGTGACAGTGGGGAGAACTAATTAAATTCCACATATATTTTGAAAATGTAGCCAGCATATTTATTGACATTAAAAATAGAGTATGAGAAACATCAAAGATCAGCCTAAGATTTTGTCCCAAGTAACTGGGAAGACGGAATTGCCTAAATTAAATTAGGGAAGGTTAGAAAAGAAGCAAATTTGGGGGAAAAGATCAGATCTTCAATTAATATGTTTCCCATTAAGTATTCACACATATATTTAGGTATGTAGATGACTAGATCAATTGGAAGATAAGGAGGAAGTCCAAGGCTTCAAATTAAAATGTAAGCATTTTCAGCATGGATGAGATGAGCAGAATTCTCCAAGGAAGTAGTAGGACAGATGGGGAAGAGATGTCCAGGTATTAAGCCCAGCAGCCCACCCATGTTGGGAGATGGGGATACTTTTTTTCTTTAGTAGAGGTTTTGTTGTGAAGGAATGAGGTAGATGCTATTCAGAAATGTGAGTCAAAGACTTTTGTTTGTTTGTTTGTATTCTTTTTTATAAAACTTTTGAGTAGCAGAAATATTGTCTTCTTCCATTCTTATGGAAATGGTCCAATAAAGAGGGAAAAATGATGATCTAGGAAAATAAGGTGAAAATCACTAGGTGGATTGACTTTGAATAAACAAGAAGGCATCTGGTGCACAAGGGGAGAGCCTGACCTTTAACAGCTACAAGGACAGTTCATCTTTGCTGACAAAGGTGAATATAGGAGGATACGAATGCCGGTAGGTGAGTTGATATAGTGAATGGGATTACAGAGATTTTCTTCTGACTGCTTTTTTTTTTTAAGGTGAATTTCATATAACAGATAATTAACCATTTTAAAATGAGACATCCAGTGGCATTTCGTGCATTCATAATTTTGCGCAAATACCATTACTCTGAAAGGAAACTCCAACTTCATTAAGCAGTTGCTTCCCATACCCCACTCCCCTCAGCCTCTGGAAACTAACAATCTGTGTTCTGTCCCTACGTATGTCTATTCTGTATACTTCATATAAACGGATTTATACAATATGTAACCATCGGTTTCTGGCTTCTTTCACTTAGCATAATGTTTTTCAGGGTCATCCATGTTGTAGCATAGATCAGTACTTTGTTCTTTTTTATTGATGAATGATATTTGGTTGTATATATATGCCTCAATTTGTTTATCTATTCATCCATTGGTGGATATTTGCACTGTGTCTACACTTTGTCTATTTTTAATAGTGCTGCTATGAACATGGGTGTACATGCATCTGTTTGAATACTTGTTTTCAATTCTTTTTATTATATATGGAATAGAAATGCTGGGTCATATGTTAATTTCATATTTAAATTTTAAAGAACCAAAAATTGTTTTCCACAAGAGATGAGCCATGTTACATCCTTACCAGCGATGTATGGGAGAGTTCTAATTTTTCCACATCCTTGCGAATATTTGTTATTATCTATTTTTTTCATTAGAGCCATATTCATGGGTGTGAAGTAGTGCTTCATTGTGGTTTTGATTTGCATTTTCCTAATGACTAATGATATTGAGTATCTTTTGATATGCCTGTTGGCCATTTATATATCTTCTTAGGAAAAATGTGTATTCAAGTTCTTTGCCCATTTTTTAATTGAGTTTCTTATCTTTCTGTTTTTGAGTTGTAAGAGTTCTTTTCATATTATGAATGCTAGATCCTTATCAGATATATGAATCACAAATATTTTCCCCTATTGTGTAGGTTGTCTTTTCACTTTCTTATTAATGGCCTTTGGTACACAAAAGTTTTTAGTCTTGGTGAAAGCCAATTTACTTATTTTTTTATTTTATTGCTCATGCTTTTGGTATCATTTCTAGAAACTCACTGCCAAATTCAAGGTTATGACAATTTGTGACTATGAAGAAAAGGAGGAAGCTTTGCTGTCTACATCTTTACCTTAGCCTTCTCTTTCTACTTACACAGAGCCTAGAGATCAGCCAGAGGTGAAAGCTTAGGGTATTCTTAGATCTTTTCTGTGTATGTATTCAGTTCTGGGCATATGTGTGGCTTTCTAAATTCCTCAGTATATGCTATTCATGGCTACTTTGGAATGCCCTTATTTCCCAAACTCTCTCTCAAGCCTTTCCTCCCAGGCTTTCAGTGCTCTGTTGTATGCCTCAATCACAATCCTTTGTCCCTGGTTACTGGGTGTTTTTTGTCCACCTTACAACATTTTCAAGGAATGTCTTTTGCATTTCTTCCATGGATGTGTTCTGACTTAGGTGAAACAAAGACCACAGACAGTATAGAACAGACATAAAAAAATATCTACTCTTCCCCCTCCACAGCAAGGACCAGAGCCCAACACTGAACATAGGCTACCCTCCTCAAGACCACCACTGATATTGGGAGGGGGTGGAGAAAAGGCATGTAAAAATGTCACAAAAGTTTCCTTCCATCTCAAAGTTGCCTTTTTCTTCATTCAACATATGCTTGATTTTTTGCCATTTCTGTTGAGGGATGAGCCCATGGATCTGCCAACTCTGCCATTTTCCCAACCATTCATCTGCTTCTATTTTTTTTTTAGTTAGACAAGAGTAATGTCATCAGCTGAAAAAAAAGATGTGAGATGAAGTTTTGGAGGTTTGGGACCAGGTATAAAGTGTGAAATGGAATCTTGAATACTGAGAGAGTTAGTATAATGGAAAACCGTGTGATTGTCTGAAATTAGAGCCCTGTTAGGTTCACTGTTACATGTTTAGAGTGAAACCAGTTAGCATAATAGCATAGTGTTCTTTAGTTACACATATCGTGCATACTATAGACAGAGAGATAGATATGAACTAGGATTTGGGTTTTGATAAAAAGTGAGAGACAAGGAATTTGAAGTTACATACAAAGAGGTAGCTGTAATGAAAGATTAATCATTGAGTTTAAGTTGGGTAAGGAAGAAAGTGAATACGTGAGTGGCCAAAGAGAGTGAAAATGTTGAGGATCAGTGAATTTTACATTCCAGTTGAGTCATAGGATTGTTGGATTCAGGCTATAAGAGAGAAAAACTTGGGAATACTGGAATGTAATTGGAAAGTGTGATATTTGAAACAGAGATTACAAAGTTGAGGGCACCATCCCTTGTTATTTGAGCAGTAGGTCAGAGCCTCCAAATTGTGTATACACACTATTTCAACTTCATCATGTATCACAGGGGTCCCCAATCCCCCGAGCCACGGACTGCTACCGGTCCATGGCCTGTTAAGAACCAGGCCACACAGCAGGAGGTGAGTGGCGGGCGAGCAAGTGAAGCTTCATCTGCTGCTCCCCATCGCTCGCATTACCACCTGAACCATCCCCCAACCCGTCCGTGGAAAAATTGTCTTCCACGAAACCAGTCCCTGGTGCCAAAAAGTGAGGGACTGCTGATGTATCACTCTACCTCCCATCTGTTTACTATGCTTCAGCCCTATTGGCCAATTTGTGTTTTTTGTTTTTTCTTTCCTGAATATACCTCATTCTTTTCTCTCATAAGGCCTTGACCTTACTTTCTTTTCAACATGGAGCACCCTCTGTCCAAATCTTTAAATGACTAACACTAAAGCAAATCACAGACAAGTTTTCTCTGACCATCCAACTTAAAATCTGCTCCCCTCAATACCCCTCTTTATACATGTGTGTGTGCATGCACACACACACACACACACACACACACACACATACACATGTTTTTTTCATATCACTCTGTTTTACTTTATTTGAATCACTTATAATGATCAAAAATTGGGGAAGGTTATTTATTTACTTATAATTTTCTGTCATTTTTCTTATATACTTCTCTAAACAAAATGCTAGCCCTTGATTAGCAAAAGTCCTGTCAATCTGAATTTTCTCTGCATGACAAATAGAACAGGTAGGAGTGAAAAAAGAAATTAAAGAATGCAAAAGTCTGAAAAAATGTACATTCCTGTGCACAGTGAATGGGTATACCATTTCATCACATCCTTGATATAATTTTCCAATTTTTATTTTAAAAATTGTGGCTAATTTAGTAAATGATAAATGCTATCATGTTGTTTATACATTTAACTTTTTATGTTTGCAGAAATGTGAACCATCACCAAAAATCTGGTTGCAATCTGAATTACATGAAATAGTCTTCTATATATGCATACATATTTATTATATTTCATTCAGTCAGTGAGAAATTAAGCTTCTATATGATTCTTCTAAAAATATTTTGTATTACTTATAGAATTCCTGTCTTTCAAATGTGCTGTTATATAATTGAGCTAATACCTGGGATACATTTGTAGCTTTTTTTTTTTTTTTCTTAAAGCAGAAGTATTATGAATCTGGTAGAATTCATAGACTTCCTTTTCTCTAAAGAAGGAAAACATTTATTATTTCTGAATAACACCTTGCTTATTGCCTTTTGATGCATTTGTTTTAGAAAAAAGAGAGAGAGTCTTTTATAGTCATTATTCACAAGGATAGATGAGTTTGAAAGTAGGTTTTTATTGCCCACTTGAACTTAATGGATTCTAGCACATAGAATGAAATAGAGTTGACTCTGTGTCACTGGCATTAAATTGGTAAGACTCACAGGACTCTCATCTGATGGCTTTACTTGCCAATTTAAAATATGATCTTTGGATTACATCTGGCCCATTACTGATCATGCCTAGATGAAAACTCAGCCTTTCAAACTAATAAAACCTCATGGTATGGACATTAATGTCTCATGTCAAACTGATAATTAGGGCTATGAAGTGCCTTCTGAAAAATCCTTATTTTTCATTCAGATCTGGTAAATCTTGGGTCAGATTGTCTACTACTCAAAGTTATTTTAGTTGTTTTCTGTTGCAGACTCTTATTTGCTATAATTTGGGTCAAATGACTGCAAGCTAATCAACTATATTTATATGATAAACCCTCAAATTAAAATGTATCTACTTTATCAATATAGAAATCACTTTACAATACTACCATAATTATCAATACCAGTCTGTAGCCATATAATTTCAGATTAAGTATGTAAAAAAAAGTTTTGTTCAATAAAGTTTACAGGATCATAAAATCTTAGAAATAGAGACTATTTGGGGGAAGATCTCTAAAATCATATCAAGTGCATGAAGTGATAAATCATTGTAAAGCAGTTCACTTTATCATCATAAGCTTATTTCACAAATTTGTTGAACATATTTGAAAGGTAACCTTAACACTATAGCTTCTATATTAGACGCTTGTTTATGATTTTTTTGTTGTTTTACATTGACTATTATAGAACTAAGCTATTTCAGGAGGAAATGTGGCTGAAGAGAATTTCTTTTAATGTTCATGAGGTTACATAAAGAATGACAATGATAGGTTTTTCCTGAACCACAGGTAGGAGGCTACATAAGATACAAAACTAAAGTTGAAGAAGCCACACATTTCAAATGTGTGAATGGATTGGAAAAAGGATTAGTACACAGTACATTAAAAAATAATCAAAATTTATTAAAGTCATAGGCATTGAGCAGTCACTGTTAATATGAAAATAAATTAGATTTTCTCTCTTACAGAACTCAGTCTAGTAGGAGAGAAAGGAACACGAATGGATAATTAAAATGCAATGTTAGACTTTTGGTACAAGATGGCAGACTGGCCATGTGAAAGTATTTACTCAATCTCCTGAATTCACATTCAAATGATAGCAAAAGTATTATGTTTTAAAACTAATCTGAGGAAAATAAAGGGGAAGCACCATGGGATGAACTATGTCTACACAATTTAGGGGAAGAAAAAGAAAAGCAATATAATTCTATAACAAACTTAACAGACAAAATTCACATGTTACTATTATGGAAATATTATCCATCTGATTTATATACCTTTATATGTTTATTGCTAATATTTTAATTGCTCCAGTAAATCTTTCAATAAAAATCTATGTTGCTCCAAATACCCAACCAAATTTGGCAATTGTCTTTTAAGGTTTCATGGAGATGTCCTTCCCATTGCCCCACCGCCACCTCCACCTGGTTTAATTTTGAGCAGTGCTTCCTTAGGTCTAGTCTAAACACAAAAACAGTATAAGTATAATCGAAAAAAGCAAAATAATGTAGGGAACTAAGGTAAATATATAAATACTGTAATTAATATCCTGGAGAAACACAAATATATTGCATCTATGAAATAAGAATGAAATACCTTTGGGGAATAATAGATTATAATAAAGAGCTCTTATAAATTATATATATAAAATAATGTATAATTACATAAACATATATAGAGAGAGAGTTATAGATATAGATATATAATTGACTAGTAGAGAAATCAATCAATAGTTTGGAAGGAAAAGACATCTTTTAGAAAGCTGAACAAAATCCAAGGATATGAAAATTTGATGAGAGAAAAAAAAGAAGACAGAAGAGAGCATCAATTCCCAAAGTAAATACCAAATAGAATTTAGCAATATAGATAAGAGAGGAAATGGGGAGGGGAAATTAACAGAGATATATTACAAGAGAAATTTCCAGAAATGAAAAGGCTCACAAAATTTTCACTTGATGAAGACCACACCTCTTGATGCATTGCAGAAAATTTTCAAAATATCAAAGATGAGAGAACATCCTAAAAACTTCCAGAGGGGAAAAGAAACAGATCAGTTACAAACAAGAATGAAATCATCATCAGACTTATAATAACTAGTAGGAAACAAGGAATTAAGGCCACTTAAAGACATGGGGAACATTGCTTCATTGTTGCATTCTCAGACAAGCAGGAAAATTAAATCAATCTTGTATGAGAACCAAATGAATATATTTTAGGTAATCCAAACTCTAAAATTTTAACTTATTTATGTCCTTTTTTAAAGTCATTTGAGCATACATATCAGCAATTTTTTTAAAAAAGGAGGTAACCAAGGAAGATAAAGACATGGCATTCAGAAAACATCCAGATTCATCTATGAATCTGCTTAGTTGAAAAATAACTTCCTATTCCAAGATAACATTTTTGTGGAGGCTTAAAATGCAATCAATCAGTTCAGATTATAAGATAGAAACAAAGGATGTTCACAAATGAAATCTTACATATGTACCACATAAATGGGATGATTAATTCCTTTGAAAAATATGAGAATATGGTAAAGAGAAGTGGTGGAATGAATAGAAGAAAATTCATCCAGCTACGACTATGATAACATTGAATTATATGAGTTCCTGATATTTTCTCTATAGTGAAGGAAACATAAAAATATTATACTACCTTAATGTTCATTGAAAAAATGTGTAGAGTGAATCAATTTATGTATATGAATTATAAGGACTAACAACGGTTAAAACATGAAATGTGAATTTAGCCAACATTGGCAAAATACAAGTTGCAGGTATAATTCAAAGAGGTTGAGAAATATGGTTGATTAAGGAGGATGAAGAGGACATGTAGAAGCACTAGTGTCCTCATCTCAAAAACTGAGAAGATAGATATGATAGAATAGTAAACAATTCTAGCATGGTGTTTGAATTTACTGGGAAAATCAGTGTAGTTGCTAAGATTAATATTTTAAATAGATTTGTGCAAAACAGTACCATCCAGTTATCATGCTCTTTCACTCTCAAAAGTGTACAGATTTGAACAATAATGTGACACTTTAGTTATAAGTAAACTGAGATAGAGGAATAAATGGAGCAATTTGATATAAATGTTATTAGTGATCGCAAAAATTTAAGTAGCCACCAGAAAACTGGATTTAAACATAAATATGAACATGAACATGGAAATCATAGATAGTGTAACTGTTGGAATGGGATGCTTTTTATTTCATTATAAAAATATAACTTTTGCTATCTATTTTGCTATTTTTGCTTTTTGCTATTCACTTCGTATCCAGTGTAATTTTTAGTTTGATTTTAACAAAATGTATTACGGTAATTGTCAAAGATATAGAAAATGGAACTCTCAGGCACTGTTGATAGAAATGTAAAATGGTACAGCCAGTTTGTACCATTGGTTACAAATTCTTGGTTAGTTTCTGCTGAAGCAGAATATAATTAGGTCTTATTTCCCAGAAATTTCACTCCTGTATATGGAACACAGTTGAAATGGTATGAGACATGGACAAAAATATTTATGGGAGCATTTTTGTAATAGCACAAAACTTTTAGCAATCAAAACTCCATTGACTTCAGAATAGAAAATAAATTGGGACTTACCCATTTTATCACACAATACAGAGCAAGAGAAGGACCAAGCTAGAACTACAGTTAACAGTATGGATGACTATCAAAAGCATAATATCGAGTGAAAGAAGCTAGACATAAGAGATTACATAATTTATTATCCCATTTCATAGGTCAACTAGGCAAAATTAATATGTAGCATTAGACATCAGGATATGGTTCCTTTCAGAGGGAAGGTAATAATGACTGGAAAGGGGCACAAAAGGTGCTCTTGCAGTGCTGATAACATTGTATTTCTTTATTTGGATAGAATTTATATGGATGTTTTCATAATGTGGTAATGATACACTGATGATTTGCATACTTTTCTGTATATATGTTAAATGTCAATAAAATATTTTAAAATGTTAACAATATTAGTATATTAAAATAATATACTAATTTATACATAGAGAGACGAACAAAGTTTTGAGACAGAATAATAAATAACTGCCTAGGAGTATGTTTGAGTGAATGACAAGTACAAGTGTTCCAGGAGGACAAGAGAGGGAAGGATGAGAAACTAAACAGAGGGAATCATGTTCAAGGTGAAATCATTGAGAAGAAACTACTTTTTTAAAAAAATTTTTTTCCACTTTTATTTGTTTTTTATTGAAGTGTAGCTGATGTACAATATTATATGTTGTAGGTATATAATATAGAGATTCACAATTTTTAAAAGTTATACTCCATTTATAGTTGTTATAAAGTATTGGCTATATTCCCTGTTTGTACAATATGTCCTTATAGCTTATTTTATACCTAATAGTATGTACCTCTTAATCCACTACCCCTATATTGCCCCTCCCCCTTCCATCTCCCCACTGATAACCACTAGTTTGTTCCCTATATCTGTGAGTCTGCTTCTTTATGTTATATTCACTAGTTTATTGTATTTTTTAGATTCCACATTTAAGTGATATCATACAATATTTGTCTTTTTCTATCTGACATTTCACT
Source organism: Grampus griseus (assembly GCF_964374135.1). Lineage (NCBI taxonomy): Eukaryota > Metazoa > Chordata > Mammalia > Artiodactyla > Delphinidae > Grampus > Grampus griseus. The sequence goes on along the minus strand of NC_139017.1, from coordinate 93,202,831 downwards.
TAGCATAATGCCCTCCAAGTGCATCCATGTTGCTGCAATAGGCAAAATGTCATTCTTTCTTATGGCTGAGTAATATTCCATTGTATATATATATACCACACGTTTATCCATTCATCTGTTGATGGACACTTAGGTTGCTTCCATATCTTGGCAATTGTAAATAGTGCTATTATGAACACTGGAATGCCTGTATCTTTTCAAATTAGCACCTCACACCTGTCAGAATGACTATGATCAAAAAGAACACAAATAACAAATGTTGTCAAGGATGTGGAGAAAAGGGAACCCTCATACACTATTAGTGGAAATGTAAATTGGTTCAGCCACTGTGGAAAACAGTATGGAAGTTTCTCAAAAAATGAAAAATAGAACTACCATATGAACCAGTAATTCTACTTCTGGGTATATATCTGAAAAGAAACTATTTTTAAGTCCATCAGGGTATCAGTAGCTAAATTCTGATCAGAAAACAGATGGCCTGCAAAAAAACTAAAAATATCTTATTGGGAATTTTTCCAGAAAACATTTGATTCAGTAATTTGATACGTTTTATTTTTTAACTTTTTATTTTACTTTTTTTGGATATAAAGACAAACCAGAGACTTGGGCCTTCAAACTCTTCCACAGTTGATCATACCTAGTTTGAAATGTGTTACCATCAAATCAGTTAGTGTTCTTCACTATTGGCTCTTCAATGGGTCAGAAGGCTGTGGGAAAAGAAGACGAGAGTCTTGGCTCCATTTGTCACTGGCCTAATGAGGTGAGTGATAGACTGAAAAAGACCAGTGGATGGATTTCTTGGCAAGCAGCCATTACCAACTCCTCATTAGGGCATCTCATGTAAATCTCCCCTAGAGTGAGGTGAACTGAATTTTCAGTCTGACCACTTATAAGTAATCTAGTCATGGGTTACTCTCAACTAATGTATCTTTATTTCCTCTCTTCTTGTGGATTACTATAATTATGAGGTGCATATGTTTGTATTTCCTAAAAGGGACAGTTTTCTCTCAACTAAGTTGAATATGGAATATTCGTATCAGCAAAATAAACACTCAAGAGCATTCTCCTCACAGATCATTTCTGAATTTTTAGATGTTAGAAAAAAATCCTGTGATAAGGCATATGAACTAAGAAATTGGAAAGGTGTAATTCTTACCTCCTATTAATCAGTTAGTAGTATTTAGCTTTATTTTATCCTCTATGTGGTGCTGCAGTCCTATTCAGTCTGACAAGTAGGATTTAAAGAAACAAAAAAGTGTTTTTAGTGACCATTTCTTATGGAGCTTATGTGTTACATGAAGTTTTTTGTTGTTGTTGTTGTTGTTTTTGCCACGCTGCGCAGCATGTGGGATATTAGATCCCTGGCCAGGGATCAATCCGTGCCCCCTGCAGTGGAAGCACGGATTCCTAACCACTGGACCACCAGAGAATTCCCAAGATTTTTATCATGTAAAGCTATCTGAACAGTGCCTTCTTACTAGTGGTTAAATCTGGTGACGATAAACTCTTTCAGATTCATGTTGCAATAATAGCAAAATTATTTTTTGTGTAATTTCCTATTTTTCTGATAGAATAATCCCCTTTATCAACCTTCCCCCCATTCCAAATAGCTCACATTTGCCATGGGAAAGAAGGAGGTCCAGATGCATTAACTCAAGGGACGGACATTTGCATTTTACTGGCCTGGTTCTTATATATCTACTTCCTTGTTACTGAGAGAATGGAATGATTTTTTTTTTTTCAATACCATCTCCTCTCTCAAATAATGCAGATTCACTTTGGTTGGGACCAATTCTTCCCCAAGATCCATTAGTCCTGTGATAACTTCTAGAAGTTTTAATGAGGTTTGACCTTCTCTTTTATTTTCTGTTCTGCAGTGCTGCCAGAGGCAGTTTAATAACAGGTGAGTTTCACCCCTAGGCTGAGTGTGTTTCAGCAGAGGTTGAAGTGATCTCTGTATGTCACGTTGTTAAATCTGTAAAAAGCTTTGTGATCTTTCAAAATGAAAGTCAGTACATCAAGGTGCTATAGTTCTCCTTTCTCTTTTTATGGACCTCTGTATAGTTTGTTCTGGACAGCTCTGAAATACCAAAAGTGACCGCTTCCGCCCCCCACTCATGTATGGCCATCAAATATGCAAATACAAAAATTGTCAAAGTAAAATATTCTTGTCTTAAGCTTTGCAACCTTTCCAAGGAACTTCATAATTTAGTACCTCCATATGAACCTATGGGGAATTATTAAACTGTAATTTCACTGCTTTATAATATGTTCACAGTTAGCAATGTTCTAGAGGTCTCATGCTGATTTGTTTCTTCATCAACTACAATTCAAAATACTTTTATTATGTGATAGAAGATATATATATATGTATATTATCCAAATTCTTTTCCTAAATCTGAATCATTTCAGACTTCCTACCCTCCTCAGAAACCTACTTAATACAACTCAACATTTCAAGAAAGTTTGTACTTATTTGGTTACATTTTATATTTAAATGTGTAATATCATTTTGCTCACTTATTTGATATTTATTAAATCCAAATATGTGCCTACTATGTAATCTGCTAAAGAATTGAAAAATGAACTATAAAGTTACCTTTAAATGATAACACTTTCTGTTTTGTTGAATTGTTTTTCTACTTTCTAATTGCAACATTCCTGGAATGTATGACATCAATACATTATTATATCATATATTTGATAAGTACTCCAATCCCTAAAGCCAATTTTATGAATATCAGTTGATTGTCTGACTTTGTATATTATGATTCTGTACTTCAGAATAGTTTAAAAAAACCTTCAATATTATTAAAAGTTACATTTGGTTTCCAGACTGCCTAGCTCCTCACCATATCACAGGTTAGTACTTTATCATCTTACAACTGAATTATTGAAGTAGTTCCCTAAAATATCTACCTAACCCCATTCTTTGAACCATGGTGCAATGGACAGCGTTAGGGTTGTTTGACCAGATATTTTGTTCTGAAAACTACCTCCCTCACTGGCAGGGCTGGATGCTAAGGAGCCATGTATCTGCTCAATGGCCCTGCCTGTGATTGGTCCAAAAGTAGACACAAGACAACACTGGCCTATCAGATTCTCTTTCCAAAGCATTTTAAACGTTGAACGTAGAGACTTAGTACCTTGATCATTTTAATGACAGTGTATTAGAAAGTCATATCCATTAACTCTCACAGTTGAGTTCTTCACAAATATCTTAATTTACATACTTCACAAGGCTTAGTTTTTCAGATCATCCTTGGGTTACATAATATACCTCAAAGCTTGGCCAATGTGTCCTTTTGTTGGCCTAAGAGGAGTTGATTTTTTCATTTTAAAAATAAAATTAAAATAAAAACACTCGACTCAAATGTGTTGTCATCAGAGTAATCTATTTAGGAGAGTATTTCTCAACCAAGACTGCGCATCAAATATGCTTGGGTAACTTTTTTCAAAGTATGTATTCCTTGATTCTATCTTTAGAGATTCTGATTTAGTAGAAAAGAGACACCATTATTCTAACCTGTACCTGAGGCTGTTGAAGACAAAGTAAAATATGATTCTGATCATGTCACTCACTGCTTGTGGTTGACTTTAATAATGGCCACAAACCTTTGCAGCCCCCTCTTCAAGAGGTGGATCCCTCTTTGCACCCACAGAGCCATGGCTTGTCTATCACTGAGACTTGTTTTGTCCAATAGGTGACAGTGTGCCAATATACATACATCGTATACAGTGCTAACAATTAGTATAAAATGAAGACTAATTATTTGCCTTCTGATTTTTTTCTTTAACTCCATTGCCCGTTATTGCTTGATGCTTACTTTATTTCCTAGTAATACCACATGGCTTGTAATATAGCAAGATATTTATACCTTATGCTATTTCCTTTAAACTAACTTTCTTTCCAACATTCAGTAGCCAAGTGTTACACATTCTTTAGACTTCTTGTTATTTCATCCAGAATGACTACCTTGAAACATGAAATTAGATGATATGCCCCATATCAGTTCTCACATATCACATTGGTCTATTTCCATGTTAACACTTAATGCCCTACATTATAATTATTTTTAAGGATTAGAATCTACAGTTAGATTGTAGCTCCTTAAGGACAGGGGCCATGTTTATTCATTTTTGTGCCTGGCACAAAATGAATTATGATAAGTATTTGTTAAATGATACTATTATGGAATTTGGTAATCTGTAATCTAAGGTGTGAAGACAATGAAAATGGAGGAATGCAGTTATATTTATTGAGCCACTTCTACAATCCAGGAAGTATCATAAGAATTTAGCATGATACTACATGTAGGATGAATATTCAAGGAGTTCTCTGTATGCTGTATGGCAGAACTGCTTAGCTTCTATTCCCCTTACACGTTTCACATGCAAATACACTATTATTTCCCACAACCCTGCTGACTGGTGGCCTAGCATGAATCTCATGGCTCAAAGCATGTTAAGGTGTAATTGATTAACATATCAAGAAGCTGGCAATAGCAAAACAATGAATCCTTCTCTATCATACTAGAGTCCTGGAGGACTTAGCTCTCTCTGCTACTTGAGTCCTAGCAAACTTCATCAAGGACCTACATGCTATCCTTGAAAGGATGGTGGAAGTTACCTTGAATTTGGAAAGGATGGAGAAAAGACAAACCATCTTTTTTTTTTTTTTTCTTTTTTCAATTTTGGCCCCACAGCTTCCAGGATCTCAGTTCCCCAACCAGGGATTGAACCAGGACCACGGCAGTGAAAGTGCCAAATCCTAACAACTGGACCACCAGTGAACTCCCCAAACCATCTATTTTTTTTTAACATCTTTATTGGGGTATAATTGCTTTACAGTGGTCCCAAAACCATCTATTGATTGTCACTCAGCCACATGTTAAACTGAGAATTATATTTTCTGCACATTTATCACACACACCAATAGATGAGACCATGGTAAGAGCAGAAATCAACAGTTAGAAATCTATGAGGCTGCTGGGGGTGACAGGCTCATTTATGAACAGGACCTGGCCTGGCTGCAACAGGCAGACATGGTCATGGCAACCATCTTTGTGTGTAGGCTACGAGCTAGGTCAGAGTGTGGCCCTCGATAAACAAATCCTGTGCCTGTTCCACCTGCAGTCTGGCCAAGGGCTTTCAGTCATGATCCAGGGGACAGCAAATGCCTGGTGGTTCCAGGTGTGGGACTACGAAGAGGGAGGCGGCGGAGGTCATGCTGGATCTGTGCTGTGAGGCTGGTCCTTCCATGCAGGTTGTTGCCTCCCCGACCCAACATTTGCCTCAACCCCACCTTATTAAATTTTTCTGATTGCAGAAACAACAACAACAGAAACAAAACAAAAAGCCCTTTTTGGTTTATTTTACTACTTCTACTATTACTACTACTCCTAATGATAATAATAAATCATAAAGCTGGAATAAAAGCTAAACTAAATGATATGCGAGGGAAAAGAAGCTCTATGCTAGGGCTACTCCAGGCACATTTTATGTATGGTCAAGGTACATGAGGGTTAAAACATTTAAAAAATCAATTTCTAACAAACAATATTAGTAAAATAGAGGAAATAGTTTAAAATGTAAAACTGATTGATTTATTCTTCAAAATCATATATAGCTCATCATACATTCTGAAAGTGTAAAATTCCCTAGAAAAGGTATTTCAAATAAGTACATTGGCATCAATTACTTTAGGAATAAATTAATTTACTCTCTAGGGCTGAAATTATGGACAAGACATTAAACTGGTAGAAGGGCAATATTAACACTAATCTCATAAATATATGGTACTATAAATTGCAATTCTATAAACATTTAATAAAAGTTCACCATCAAAATATTATTTTATCCATAATTCACATATTATTTTTTACTCAACTACTAAATTACAAAATCTTATATTCTTTGAGGGATGAAACTGGAGAATATTTTTCCTAAAAAATCGAAAGTTAATCTGCCATTTAAACAATATATATATTCTCAATCGTTATTTGGTGTATAATTTTCGAAGATTTGCAGTCTCTTCTCTTGAATTAAATGCTGTTATTGAATGTTTTGCATTTAAATGCTCGTGTTTGCTTTAGTTTAAATAAGTGTGTTGTCTCTGCAAGCAGTGTTTTCACATAAGCATCAGCATTTTGTTCCTGAGAGTCAATGAGAATTTAATAATGTGTAACACACTGAATCTTATCTTATCCATCTCTAAAATTAAAAGAAAAAGAATTATCCCTACAATTCAATATGTGAATTGCACATCTAATGAAAATCTAAATGTATGTATTTCTCAGATTATAACCGAGAATGTGCATTGTTTATATACTTCAATTAATATTTAAATTGATGTATATATAATTTTTGGTCTTCTGAAATGAAATATCACTAATTCTAACAATAAGTTAAAGTAAATTTAAATTTGTTCTACCAAGGATAATCTTTTAGTTATTTATGGAAGATTTTCAAATATGGTTGGGGCACAGTATGTTCCAGCAGGACCATTAGTGTATTAATCCGTACAAATAGAGATGATGGGTTTTGAAAGTAAATTTTTTTAGGTGGTTTTATAACTTATAAAAGCCTAACTAAATATGCAACCATCCTTTGGAGAGAGGCTAATTGAGAATTCATGAACAATCTTTGTCAGCCAAAGTCCCTACATCTCTTCCCTCTCTTATTGCAGACACAAAGGTCAGGGGTTGTATTTTTCAAACTGAAAAGCAAAAATGATAAAAACAACTGTATAATAGCCAGTAAGTTTGAAAATATGGAGCTATTTCTTCTTGAAAGGACATATTTGCAACTAGCCTAAAAATATTAATACTACGTAAATTGCTTTTAAAGTCTGTATGTGTGATTTAAGTCATCAGGCTTCATGTTCTAGAGCATAAACTTGCTTGGAAATTTATTTATAAGGCACTGGAGGAGGATACTACAAAAGTTTAACTTGAAAGATTGGAAGGGAAGCCTGCTGGTCAAGGAACCAAATCCAAGACAGATCTTGGGAAGAAAGGGGGAAGGAAGTTGGGGAGCATGTTTTGCAAGAGTTTAAAGGAGAATAATTCATCACATATCTAATGAAAATAGACCAATGTGGGGAAATGCAAGCAGATAATAAATGCGATCTAAATTCAAGTACTGGCTCCTCAGCTAATTGACTATGTGACTTTCAGTGTGTATATATTGATTCCAGAATTGTCTCCTAATATCTTCTGTGTAAAATGAAGAAGTGGCACTTGATTTATGTCTAAACTCCCTTCTAGCAATAATATTATCAGATTATGTGAAACAAACATCAGTTCTTACTACATAATCTTTGAAATTTTCTACACTTTAAGTTTGAATTTATTGACTGTCCTGTTTGTTAACTTATCTGAACAAATTCATAATGATAGTGAATATCTAAGCATTAGATTAGATACATATTTCAACCAAATACTATGAGAACATTTTAACTCTTCCCTCCTAGTTTTATAAAAAAGAAAGATTCCATCAAATATTTATACCATGAAGTCTTTTGTTAAGTAAAAAGTTTTGGCTATCTCTGTAAAAAGGCTTCTTATGTTCTGTGCTCTCTAGTATGGTTCTCTCTCTTTAGCTTCCAGACCCAGGGCAACTTGTCTCAGGAGCAGCAAAGAGGAGTCTAGTGGGGGAGCCATATTACCATTTATCTGAATTCATGATCTCTTTTTCATGCTCTACGTCCTCTTCTCGCCTTCATTTCTCAGTGTCCCTGCAATCCTCCCAGGATCTGTGCTATTTCTATTCCTTGACTGGACTTAAAGGAAAACAAATCAGAGAGAATATAACTTGAGTACCTAAACTACCAAGATAAGAATAAAATGCTAATTATTAAAATAAATGAGATGGGATTTTACAAAAGCATACAATAAAGGATTCAAGTTCTTAAGATTTTTATTCTCAAATAACATAGTTTTCCAAATAACTCTTTTTTTCAAAACACATTTGTAACTAGATGGAAAACTATTATTCTATTTTTATTATCTGGTGATTCCATTTCCACTATAAGAATTCAATGCTCATTGAGGCTGGATCCTAATTTAATTGGTTATATAGTTAATGAATTATTTATTAATGGTAAATAACACAGCTTCCAACAAAATACACTGCTACCATATTCCTCCTGAGACTAAAGTATTTTATTTTTTAATTGGTAGAGTTTGAGTGAAGGAACGCAAGACCTTGAAAAATTTTGTGCAGAGAATAAAAGTGAGGATAGTGATTTGGCATAGCTAAACTTCTTTTGTCGAACACATGTTTAGAAACAGATACTTGAAATATAAAGCCATCAGTGCTCTCTTAGGGGTGTGAGTGACGAGAGTGCTGATGTGAAGAAACCTTCACCATAGGGTTGAAGTATATAAACATTTGGACTGAATTTCAAAGCATGGCATTATCGAGTCTTCTTTAGGATGAAGTGTGGATGAAGCCTTTTTGGAAGGCTATTCCAAAAAAAAAAAGAAATAGAAATATCCAAAGGCGCAATGGCATCCAAGAGCATGACAATTTAGAACACTGTTATATTGCCTATGTTTAAAGTAATGAATATAAACAACCAGGTGGTAAATGTAGCTGGGATGAGAATATAAAGGGCCTAAGCTATCACACTAAGAAATTTAGACTAGATCCAGACATCTGAAAGTTGTTGGATGTTTTTAAGCTAAGTTACTACATAATTTAATCTTCACTTTAGAAACAAAACTCTAGCAGTATGGAAGATGGACTGATTACAGAAGAGAATAGAGAGCACGGGAGCCAACTAAAAAGTGTTGACAATAACCCAGGTGAGAGATGTTGATAGTCTCAGGGGCTGATGAGAAGAAAGATTAGGGAGGCATTTTACAAATGAAAATTTAGGAACTAATTTGATTCAGTACTGGGACGTTGGGTGTTTCATAATTTAATATTACCTACAATTTTGAGTTTTGCTATGAGAGATGGATACCATTACCTAGGATCAAAAAAAATGGAAAGAAGGGAAAGTCAGAATTCTAGTCAAGGTTTTCGCATACTGATTTCCATAATGAAGATTAAAGTGTTCTATTTAAGCAAGAAAATAATTTTATTTTTATCATCAAACTATAGCTGTAGCTTTAATTCACTAATATAATGATTCCTCTCTGTTTTTCAATATAATCTGTCATTACAGGTATGAATATGCTAAATAAGAATAGAGCTCATCAAGTCCTATTAGGCATTATTGGAGAATAAAGAATAGCATTCATGTCTTTAAAAAAGAGTGTTTTCTTTGATTTTTAAGAACAGCTGAATGTACTTCAAGTGTCACAGTGCATTAATAGAAGCTCTAAATCTCCCATCTCCCTGGGATGGGAGAAACTTTGTTTACATTTTCTAGCTAAGTGCCCTGCTGGGCACCCAGATTCTTTTCAATAATGTTCCCAAAAGAAAAGGGAGAGAGGGAGAGAATTAGAAAGGAAAAGAATGAGGGAGGGCAAGAGGAAGGAAAGAAGGAAATGATTAGGGGAGAAGAGACAGTTGGACGTTATAATTTAGACATGTTAGCCCCTAGTAATGAAGAATAATTGTTAAACAGGGTACCCTTTCTATCTGCTTCAATTTCTCATACGTCATTATAAGCTGTACTTTTGTATATAGCTCCATTTGAGCATCTACTTCAATTTGGTAATTTTTGAAGAGTAAGCTTAATTCAGTAGATTTTGAAAGCATTCACTTATTAATATCTGCAAATATTATTAAAAAGTTTTATTCTACTGCATTTCAAATTTAAATTCTTCTGTCATAATAAATTCAAAAAAAGTAATAATCTATTTCAATTATTTCCTTAAGATATATTTGTTAAATAGTAAAATAAGGCTAATTTTCATTTGGGAGTTGGTTAAGTGGAATTGAAACAAAGCTAAATAGTGTCATTATGATCTTGCAATTCTGGCTAATTCTCACTGCTCAGAAAATGCATATCCTTCATTGACTTCAGATTGAAATTTCTCTTAAATTTTCTGTATACTAAAACTGAAAGCCTCTGAGAGGCAAAGTGGCAGAGTAAGTTGACATATCTACATTCACTGAGTGACCTCCAGAGTATCCTAAATGAGGTCATCACCCAGAAAAGATTCACTTAGATCTGTCTTACAAAAGGCATTCAAATAGAATAGCAGTTTATGATTGAGGAGCATTAGAGGGGGAAGTTCTGATCACAGCGTGGGGTTTGCTCTGCTTCACCTAAGGAAGTCCAAACATGGATTTATCTAGATAGTTGAGAAAAAAAATAAGCAGCTTTAATTTGCTGGAAGAAACCAACAACTGTATTTTGGTCAACATCAAACCCTGAGACACTAAAGTTCCTGTTCCAGCCATTCATCTAATGGATTATAGTTCACAAAGCTATGCTTTTTATGCCACTACCTTTAAAGTTTCTAAAATGATAGCTTTAGCAAGAGGTATGTACTAAGGGTGCAGTGTAGGTGTTTTGCCTGACATGGACAGTCTTGTTTGGAATCAGTTTCCTTTGATGTAATTCCAAAGGAAGATTTATCTTTAATGGGAATGCTAGATCTATTTTTTAGTGCAGAGCTTTTTTTTTTACTCTTATAAGAACAATAATCTGTAGTGTAAAGAATTGAAATTTGAAGCATATTACTTTATTGTAACAAGGAAGCTGATTTATAGCTAAGATATTTTGGAGAGCTTTTAAAACTAATTTCAGGAATTATTTTAGACAACTGAGTGGATGTTCATTATGGTGGGATAATTTATATGTGCCTTGCCTGTTCTCATATAAATATAAGAAGTGCTTTTAATGTAGAGAATGATTTATTATATATCTCAAGTATGTATACACATATATGGCATTATATATAATACATTATGCATGTGTAATTATATCATATGTATTGCATTACTACATATATATGTATGTACATGTGTATAGTCCAGTATACTGTATACAGCTAAGGCCATTTTCCTCTAATGCTTCCTGATATTCTTTCCCTAAGCTAAGGATGTTTCCTACACTCTTCCTATGTCTCTTAATAATAGCCCCTATGACCTCCAGGATCTTTACCTATTTTTATGTAGAGTGGCTTTAAGAACCAAGGTCTGATTTCTTTACCATTGTGATCTCAGAGCCTCTCACAATGCTTTGTCATTTACTGAATCATTAATAATAGATACTTCAGTATATCAATACATAAAGAATGGATAAATGGATAAATACATGATATTTGAATAGTTTTGTATTTTGTGTGTGTGTGTCAGGTGAAATTGATTCTTGTACCACCTATAGGCAAATATATAGAAATACACGAAAAAGAACAGAAATAAAATTAAGTGTAAAAATAGTTTACATTGGCTCATAAAATGGCTGTAACCAGGGACTAAAAATTATTATTTAATTAATTTTTTTAGTTATCAAAAGTTTAAAAATCCATTAAAGGTTATCAAGAAAAAAATCTCTTTATATGAAAGTGATCTAGAAACAGATCACCTTATTCTACAATCAAATTTAAGCTATCTAAAGAGAATATAGTATAATCAAATGATTTTCAACAAGTGTGCCAAAAAATATTCAGTGAAGAGAGAAAAAGCCTTTTCAAGAAATGATGCTCAGTAAACTGGCTATCCACATGCAAAAGAGTGAATTTAGACCCTTACTTAATACTGTATACAAAAAGTAATTGAAAATGGATTCAAGACCCAAAGGTAAGAGCTAAAACTATAAAGATTTTAGAAGGAAACATAGGACAAAAACTTCACAACACTGAAATGGGCAATGATTTCTTAGATATGACACCAAGAGCATATGAAACAAAAGACAAATTGGGCTTCATGAAAATTAAAAACTTTTGTGCCTCTAAAGACACTATTAATGGAATAAAAAGACAATTCACAGAATGAGAGAAAACATTTTCAAATTGTATATCTGATAAGTGATTAATATCTAGAATGTATAGAAACTCCTAAAATTAAAAAACAGACAACTTCATTTTTAAATGGGCAATGGACTTGAATAGACATTTCTCCAAAGGTATACAAATGGCCAATAAGCACATGAACAGATGTATAATATCACTAATCATTAGGAAAATGCAAATCAAAAATCACAAAGAGGTATCAACTCACACCCATTAGGATGACAACCATTTAAAAAAACCACACACACAGAAAATAACAAGTCTTGGCAAGGATGTGGAGAAATTGGAACACTTGTACACTCTTAGTGGGAATGTAAAATGGTGTAGCCACTGTGGAAAACAGTATGGTGGTTCTTCAAAAAATTAAAAATAGAATTACCATATGATCCAGCAATTCCACTCTGGTTACATACCCCAAAGAATTGAAAGCAGAATCTTGAAGATTAATTTGTACATCCATGTTGATAGCAGCATTATTCATAATAGCTAAAATGTGGAAACAACCTGTGTCCATCGACAGATGAATGGATAAGCGAAATATGGTATATACATACAATAGAATATTTTTCAGCATTAAAAATGAAGGAAATTCGGGGCTTCTCTAGTGGCACAGTGGTTGAGAATCTGCCTGCCGATGCAGGGGACACGGGTTCGTGCCCGGTCCGGGAAGATCCCACATGCCGTGGAGCGGCTGGGCCCGTGAGCCATGGCCACTGAGCCTGCGCGTCCGGAGCTTGTGCTCCGCAACGGGAAAGGCCACAACAGTGAAAGGCCCGTGTACCGAAAAAAAAAAAAGAAGGAAATTCTAATGGATGTTACAACATAGATGAACCTTGAGGACATTAGGCTTAGTGAAATAAGCCACTCATAAAAAGACAAATTCTATATGATTCCACTTATATGAGAAACCTAGAGTAGCCAAATTTGAGACAGAATATAGAATGGTGATTGCCAGGGGCTGGAGAGGGGCAGAATGAGCAGTTATTGTTTAATGGTATAGATTTTCAGTTCTGCAAGATGAAAGATTTCTGGAGATGGATGGTGGTGAAGGTTACAGAGCAATAAGAATGTACTTAATACCATTGAACTATGCATTTAAAAATGGATAAGATGGTAAATATTATGTGTATTTTGCCATAATAAAAATAATTGGATAAAAATCTGTACTGTGTCTCTATGAAATATTGTTATGGATTTGAGACCTAGTTTTCATTTTTGGAATAAATTTATTGATTAGTCATACTTAAGTATGATTCTGTACGATCACTTCCTTCATCGATATAATGAGGCATATAGTGTCTAGCCATATGGCATGTTATGATGGGAAAGTACTGGAGTAGAAGTCAGCAAATGTGTGTGTACCTTCTGAATGAATCTAGCTGGTCATTTAGTATCTCTGACTCCATTGATTGAATAATGATGAGTTTAGACTTGCACTAACTTCAGTATTCCTTTTCAGATCTATGTTACTAGGTCATATCTAATTTTTTGGTTGGACTAAGTTAAATCTGAGATGATGAAAAAAAACTTATTCAGAGAAGAATAAATCATAGCAACACAAATAGGAAAGAGATGAGCAGAATGGTCACTTAATGCACATTTTCCATTCAATTCATTTGCAGGTTACATAGAAACCAATATACAAGAGATATTCTCACATGTGAAGGTCTAGGTGCAATAAAAGGAAAGAGGACATGAATTTCCCCTGCACTTTTTAACCCAGTTCTTCCCACCCTTAACTGTAATGTCTGCATATTGTAAATATTATTTTGCCCCAGTGCTCATACTAGTGAGTTGAAATCAACTAGACAGAGAAAGAAAGAATTTTATCTTCAGATCTAACTAAACAGACTTTACTTGGTGGGTATAACCACCTTAGCTTGGTAAATTAAAAAAAAAGTCTCCTTAGGTTAGCAGTATAATATGTTCATCTGGGTTTCAGTGTACACCCACATGTGCACTTTCTTTCATTTGTTTAATTGTTACATTTTCTTTTCAGTAAATTAGCCTTTACATTCTCAAATTCACACATGAATACTCTTTAAAGAAGGTTTGTTAGGTTGGCTCATTGTCTCTGTGATTTTGATAATCACTGCAAATTAAGACTTTGTACCATCTCTCTCTGACATTACCTTTCTCTCTGAAGCTAAAGAAAGGAACAGCCATAGTATGAACCACATGCAACTTTTGTGCCTTTACAAGATTTTTTTTTTTCCTGGAATATTAACCATTTTCCCAATTCCTTCTAACAAACTGTTGTTTGAAAACTGGGCATTTATCTAGAAATTGTATATATGTATATAATTTGTATAAACACACATGTATGTGTCTATGTAAATATACTATATTTATATATGCAGATATATTTTCCATGTATATGATAATGTTGGCTTGTGATTAGATAGGAAGAGATAACATATTATTTCATTCTTTATAGTACTTTTGGCTATTGTCTGATCATACAAGGCATTCACAAGAGCTCTTGCCTCTATCACTTCTGCCCCATCCTAGTTTGTCATTCTCTGTATACATCTATATGGTTATATCTGAAACACTATGTGTTCTATGTGTATTTTATAAATATTCAGTAAAAGTTAGTCAAAACATAGCACAGTATCATAAACATTTGTATTTACCTTATTAAAATCCATTTTTTTCTCTTTGAACAAGTCTTTAATTCAGTAAGATCTTACTATAGTAACCATGCACAGAACTAAGAACTGAGACAATTACATTGAAAAGGAACGTCAACAATGTAAATACTTATTTTTCAGTATGATAAGAGCTGTAAAATATTATATAAGATATTCACAGAAAAGAGAAAATAACAAACTGTGCTTGGGCAAATACAAAAAACAAATAAAATCCTTGAAAATAGTCAGTTTTACTTTAAAAATGTTTAGAAAACATAGCACATTAAATTGACTCCTAAAACAAAATAAGGAATTCCTTGAGGCGCTTCCCAAGGAGTACTGAGAAAGAGAAAAAAATGAGAGAGAGAAGAAGAGAAAGAGAGCTAGCTGTAATAGCTTTAAAATATTCCAATGATTGTGCACAATATTTTATACAAAGTTAATAAGAATATAAAATTAAAATTTGCATTTATACTGTTTTTGCTATTATCCACAGATAAAATTAGGAAAATAATAAGCATATGCTTATTATGCCTTCTATAATGTAATCAAATGTAAATTTATCTCTAAAATATTTAATAAGGAAAAATAAAATATTTTAATTATATAGTTTATCAAACTTTTCAACAATTTATACTACATTTTTCCTATTTAATAGTAAATGAAATTTATCATTAGAATTTAGTGCTAAATCATTCACAATGAGGTGATTATTTTAATTGCTTTTTTTAAGACTCAATATTTTAAAATAAAGTAAAAAGTCTAAAATCTTTTGTATTTTATATTCTGTCAGGGGGAATGCTCTCAGATAGCATTTACTTCTGAAATGTTGTAATAATTCATCCTGATAATTACAACTTCAGATTTTTCAGTGTATAAAATTTCTTTTAAACTATCACAAATTGAATTATATTTGGTATGGTTTTAGTGTTAAGCACTTTTTCTTCTTTTGTAATTCTTGAGAACTTGTGATTACATACTGGAAAAATCTTTATCAGTGTATTAGTTTTCTAGGGCTGCCATAACAAAATATGACAGACTGGGTGGCTTAAAAAACAGTTTATTTCTCACGGTTCTGGAGGCTAAATGTCTGGAGGCTAAACCTCAGATTTCATTCTGAGGTCTCTCTCCTTGACTTGCAGATGGCCACCTGTATCTTCACATGCTTTTTCCTCTGTGCGTGCACATCCCTAGTGTGTTTTCACATATCCTAATCTCCTCTTCTTATTAGGACACGAGTCAGATTGCATTAGGCCTGCCCCCAAAGACCTCATATTTTAATTTAATTACCTCTTTAAAGACACTATCTTCAATACAATCACATTCTGAGTTACTGGGTGTTAGGGCTTCAACATATGAACTTGAGGGCAACACAGTTCTGCCCTTAACAACTAGGTGGAAAATTTTATTTGCTAGATCATTCAGTTCCATTATTAAGGTAGATAAAACTATTTTTCTTCTTGTACTATAGCCATAGTTTGAGGCATTTAAGAAATGTGTCTATCATTAGATGCTAAGCCTATTTTTTTTTCTTTTTTTGCGGTATGTGGGCCTCTCACTGTCGCGGCCTCTCCCATTGTGGAGCACAGGCTCCAGATGCGCAGGCTCAGCGGCCATGGCTCACGGGCCTAGCCGCTCCACGGCATGTGGGATCTTCCCGGACTGGGGCATGAACCCATGTCCCCTGTATCGGCAGGCGGACTCTCCACCACTGTGCCACCAGGGAAGCCCCAGCCTATTGTTTTTTGATTCAAATAATAGAACTATTTGGTTTCTAATATACATCATTAACCCTTAATTCTGTGTTTACAAATTACATGAACCAAATATAAAATGTAAACAAAAATAATCTGGTCATATACTATTGCTTTTTCCAGTGTCAATATTTTTGTATCATTACAGAAGTTTAAGCTGTGGTAACATTTTCAAGTCAGGTAAAAGAGGTTAGATTTTTATTGACTGAATTGAAATATTACTATATTACTATACATGGGGTGTATATATGCACCCATACAGTGTTCAATATAAACGTGTTGTCTTCAGGCCTTGCTGGTAATGTTCAATCATGTACTACCTTGAATGAGCTCCAAGTGAGATGTTTGACATAAGGAATTTCATGTCTCAGCAAGCTTTTTTTATAATGATGTATCCCTGGACACTCAAATGATCTAGGATATCTTGCCATGGACTTTTAGATAAGACTAAAAATAATTCAGCAATATTTTAGGCTTCATTTTTTTAAAGACTATAGCTAAGAATAGATTTAGAGCACCTGATCCCTATTGTCGGTCAGAATAATATTTTTAATGAAAAAATTTATTTTTAAAAATGCACAGTTGTCCCTTGAACAACATGGGTTTGACCTGCATGGGTCCACTTATATGTGGATTTTTTTCAATAAATATGTTGGAAAATTTTGTGGAGATTTGCAACAATTTGAAAAAAATTGCAGAAAAACCATGTAGTCTAGAAATATAAAAAATATAAGAAAAAGCTAGATGTATCATGAATTCATAAACTGTACATAGGTACTGTATGTTTTACTATTTACTACTATAAGGCATACATAAATCTATTATAAAAAGTTAAAATTTATCAAAATTATGCACACACTTATAGACTGTACAGGGCGCCATTCTAGGTCAAGAGAAATATAAACAAACATAAAGACGCAGTATTAAACATAACAGCACAAAATTAACTACAGTGCACATTGTTCTACTGTAATAATTTTGCAGCCACCTCCTATTGCTATTGTGATGAGCTCAAGTGTTGCAAGTAGTTACTTAAAATGCCATGTGACCCTAATCATCTCCACGTGAGCACTTTGTCTCTTAAGTAAATTGCATACCACAGTAAAAAAAAGTGATCTCCTGCAGTTCTTGTGTATTTTTCATTGTGTTTAGTGCAATATTGTAAACCTTGAATAATAACATGGGCCCTATACAAAGTACCACTAATGATGCTAGAAGTACTCCCAAGAAGAAGAGAAAAGTCATGATGTTACAAGAAAAGTTGAATTGTTTGATTTGTACTGTAGAGTCAGGTCTGCAACTACAATTGCCCACCACTTCAAGACAAATGAGTCCAACCTAAGAACCACGGTAAAAAAAGAAAAGAAAATTTGAGAGGCTGTCCCTGCCACTACACCAGTAGTCTCAGGTACAAAAACCTTGCACTTTTTGTGAAATACCTTTTTATCGTGTATTGAAAATGCAGTTGCTGTGTGGGTGCAAGATAAGAAAGGCATACCTGTATATCCTAATATATTATAATTCAATAAAAATGAAGTGATTAAATGAAAACTTAAAACAAAAGGAAGGTGAAGGATCTAAAGCTGGAGAATTTAATACCAGCAAAGGATGGTATCTCTTTCTAATTTTAGAGATTTGGCTTAAAAAATGTCAAGATAACAAAAGAAGCGGCCTCTGCTGACCAAGAGGCAGCAGACTTGTTCCCAGACACCACTAAGAAAATCATTAAGGAGGAAGGATGTCTTCCTGAACAGATTATCAATGCAGAGGAAAGTTCCCTATTTTGGAGAAAAAAAAAACACCACAAAAAACATTTATTAGTAAGGAGGAGAAGAGAACACCAGGATTTCAGGAAAAAAGGGATAGGCAAACTCTGTTTTTATGCAAATGCAGTCAGGTTTATGATCAGACTGCCCTTATCTATAAAGCTGCTCCCCCCAGACTTTTGAAAAAATAAACACCAGCCAGCAGTATTTCGGTTGTAGAAGAAGGGTTTTTCTGGATTGGTTCCATCAGTGCTTTTTCCCTGAAGTCAGGAAGTACCTTGCCAGTAAGGGACTGCCTTTTAAAGTTCTTTTGCTATTAGACAATGCCCCTGCCACCCAGAACCTTGTACGTTAAACACTGAAGGTGTTTAAGTGGTCTACTTGCTCCCAAACACAATGTCTCTAATTCAGCCTCTAGATCAAGGGGTCAAAACGACCTAAATGGCTCATTCCACATGGTACTCTATGGAAAGTATTGTCAATGCTATGGAAGAGACCCTTGACAGAACATCATGAAAGTCCAGAAGGATTACACCATTGAAGATGCCATCATTGTTATAGAAAACTGTGAAAGCCATCAAGCAAGAACAAATTTCTGCTCAAGAAAACTGTGTTCAGATGTCCTGCGTGACTTCACAGGATTTATGACAGAGCCAATCAAGGAAATCATGAAAGAGACTGTGGATGTGGCAGAAAAGGTGGGGGGTGGTGGTGAAAGTTTTCAAGATACTTATCTTGAAGAAATTCAAGAGTTAACAGACACCACACCAGAGGACAATGGAGAAGTGCTTCCAAACCAGTGCCAGACAATGAGGAAGAAGACATAGAAGAAGCATTGCAGAAAACAAATTGACATTAGACAATCTGGAAAAAGGATTCTGATTAGTCAGGATTGCTTTTGACTGCTTTTACAGCCTGGATACTTCTTTGATATGGACACTGAAACTAAAGCAAACAGGAGAAAAAGGATTGGTACCTTATAGAAACATTTTTTGAGAATTAAACAGCAAAAAAGCAGACAGAAATTACGAAGTATTTCTGTAAAGGTACATCAAATGTGCCTGCCTCTCAGGTCTCCCCTGTCACCTCCTCCCCCCCACCCGAGGCAGCAAGAACAACTCTTCCGCTTCCTTCTCATCCTCAGCCTACTCAACGTGAAGACAAGGAGGATAATGACCTTTATGGTGAGATGATCAACTTCTACTGAATGAATAGTAAATAATCATCATGCCATACAGTTAATAAACTTATCTGTTGTGTATGTGTGTCAGAGTCTTCATGTGAAAATCTAATAGCTGTATAGCAAGAGCTGTATGAGATATTTTTGTGTCCTCATCATTATCATTGCCTAAGTGCTCACTGTGTTGAACATCATGTGGAAGACGTATTGAAGTGGAAGCCTATCCTTACGTAGGCATAAGGTGAGTAATATTTAATATAAAATTAATAATGTGCTATGTAACTTTGCTTTCAAGGAATTACATTACTGTATAGTATGCCTCTCTTTCTCCCATAATTGGAGAAACTGTATATCAGCCTATCACATAGGTAAGTGGCTTTTTAAAAAAGTAACAATGTTTCCAATATTGTTTTATGAACATGACTATAATATTGTATGCCATAAACATTTTATAACAACTCATTTATTAGTATATAAGCTAGGCTACTGTGAAGCAATCATATTGATCATAGTAAGCCACCATAGAGCAATCACATTGCTGCTTCTTCATTATCAATACATTAATCATTATACTTGAATATATGAATTTCCTTTTCACATTGTCTTACCATTTTTGATGACTTGTGTTAGTAATACATAGACTATCTACAGTGTTTTGTGTAATGTAAGACAATATTGACAGACCATTCATCTTGTAAACTGACCATGTAAACTTACAGTTTGGATAATTACAGTAGAATACTATAAATGTATTTTCTCTTCCTTATGGTTGTCTGAATAACATTTTCTTTTCTCTACCTTGCTTTATTGTAAGAACACGGTATATAATATATGTGATGTACAAAATATGTGTTAATCAACTTCCTATGTTATCAGTGAGGCTTCCAGTGAACAATAGTCTATTAGTAGTTCAGTTTGGGGGAGGTAAATATTATATGGGGATTTTTCAACTTGGGGTTTAGGGGGGGCAGTTTTGCACCTAACCACCATGTTATTCAAGAGTCAACTGTACTTTATCTTTAATTTTTGTCCAGCCTTTTCTGTTTATTGAGTACTAGTGAATAAAGTGGAAATTTATAGTACTTAAGAATATAAAGATTGTTTACATTTTTATTACAAAATGATTGAGACCTCATAGCTAGCACATGCCGGGTGATGCTCCATATTTGTTTTGCTATGGTAAAGAAAACAGCTAAAGTCTCTGACTGCCTGGACAGGCAATATAATAGTGCAGATAGACATAAATCTACATATTGAGGAATGCAACAATATTCCGAGTATTAAATAAATTGATATTTGTGGTTTGAGACAAATTTTTGAATAATCGAATCATAAATAGACAAAAACTTCTATAACTGAATCAACTTGAGAAGAACTGAAGATGATGGATCTTTTCTTGTTTTTTTTTATCACCTCCTCAACTGGACTTCAGTGTGTTTCAGGGTTTGCTCTTTATCCCTCTTTATCGCAGTATTTTCTGTCTACACTCACTCCCTTGAAGATCACTCCCAGGGTCATTAAAAGATGAACTTGATCCCCTCTGCTCACAGGACACTTCTGACACCAAATGTTTGGGTTTTCCACACAAAGCAATTCTCTCCAATTCTTTTGGATAACAATTTATTGTCCTACAACTTAATTCATTCTGGCACAAAATATCCAGAATTAGTGCAGAGGCCACAGGTTAAAGGCTCAGTCCCACAAGATGGCCCCCATTTTAGATGCCAATTGCAAGTCTGTGCTTTCTGTATTTTTGAGAACTAGCTATAAATCGAGGTTTCTCATGATCTCTTCCTCAGATCTGATAATTTTCTGGAACAGCTTTCAGAACTTAGAGTAACAGTTACTTAGATTTGTTTATTATAAAAGATATAATAAAAATACAGAGAAATAATCAAATCAAGAGGTACATAGAAATGTTATCCTCATCCAGTGTCCTCTGGGAAGGGGCACAGAGCTTCCATGTCCCTGCTGGGTATGTCACTCTCCCAGCACCTCTATGTGTTCACCAACACAGAAGCTCTTCAAAACTCATTGTTTAGGAGTATTATGGAGGCTTCATTACATAGGCATGGTTGATTAAATTATTAGGCATTGGTGATTAATTCAATATTTAGCCCTTCTCTCCTTCCCAGAGGACACTGGATGAGGATAACATTTCCAACCCTCTAGTCTCATGTTTTTTTGTTCCTCTGGCAACCAGCCTCTGTTCTCTGGGTTGCCTCATTAGCATAAGCTCAAATGGGATTGAAAAGGACTTATTTTAAATTAAAAAAAAATGCTCCTCTCACCACTATCACTGAGGAAATTCCAAGGGTTTTAGGAGTTCTGTGCCAAGAACTGGAGATACAGATTAAATATATACATTTCTTACTATATCACAACAGCACACTCATGTTTATAAATACTTAATTATGTGTTGATGACTCCATGTTTATATGTCCAGCCTGGACTTTTACTCTGAACTCAAATTTCCTATATATAGCTACCCACTCAATATCAACGCCTAGTAGGTATCTCAAATTTAACTTGCCCAACCTATCTCCTGATACTTTTTCCCAAACCTTCCTCTCTCCTATGCTCCATCATTTGGAAACTGGCCCTACTCTTCACCCAATTGCTCATATTCAGAATCTCACTACCTCTTCCCAAAAGATCATTCTATAAAGCCAACAGTGTTCTAAACAATATTATCATTAACTGACCTTATTAAATAATCTTTCCAGAAGAAAAAACACTTACCTTGCATTGGATATACATGATATATTTAAGTTGTGTCTAAAATCCCTCTTATACTGCCAACTGCAGGAAATCAGAGACTTTAACTGTTTTGTATACTATAGCATTACAAATATATGGTAGAGATGAAACTGATACATATGACATCATATGGTTGTGGGTTCAGTTGTGTTCCCCATGAAAGATATGTGGAAGTTCTAATCAGTGAGACCTGAGAATGTGACCTTATTTGGAAATAGAGTTCTCTCTCAAGGCTACATCTTTGTTATGGCTCTGGCTATGGGAACAGTGGGCAAACTGACATTTCAAGGACAGGAGAGACAGTAAGGAGCCTCTAATTTCCTGGTTTCAGCTTTAGGGTCGACGAGTGGTCACATCCTCTTGATAGCCTCCTCTAACACTCCATCACTCATGAACAGCTCTTATAATCTCTCACACCCCCCTCTTCCTCAGTGTGCCCTGAGCTCTCAGCAAGAAGTTTCACTAGCATGGAGTTGGCTCCTCTGGTGGCTATCTGGCTGCATTGGATGCAGATACCACAGCAACAGTATAGACACATGCAAGAGAAAACTCAGATTAAGATGATGATTCCCAAAATAAGTAACATTTTTTTCCATCAAGAGCCCCATGATTGGAACCACTGATTTATTAAGTCCCCTAGTCTGGGGGTCAGATCACTCAGGGTTTCACTTGTGTCCTCATGTGATTTAACAAAGATGACAATTTAGCAGACTCATCAAGTATGAGCACACAACATTTTGTTTAAAAAATGGAACCGGTGCCTCCCGTGTGAGGCAGTAACAATGTTTAAAACCATCCTATTTTGGAGA
This sequence comes from Grampus griseus, assembly GCF_964374135.1. NCBI lineage: Eukaryota > Metazoa > Chordata > Mammalia > Artiodactyla > Delphinidae > Grampus > Grampus griseus. The sequence continues at coordinate 93,180,011 of NC_139017.1, read as the reverse complement.
ACAGCTTTTCTCATTAGAGACATTTCAGTGTTCAGTAAGAACAGGTTTTGTTGGTAATCATTTAAGGTTTTCTGGGTGGATTTAGCAAGGGCTTCTATGTGTGCTATAACATCCTCCAGGCCAATGGAGGGGACAAAGACAGCAGTCAAATGATCACACCAGTGGAAAACAGAACATGTCCATCTGGTCTTGAGGAGAGGGAGGATGGCAGCTTTAGGAACTTGACCTGTTGTGCATACTGTACATGTTGGCCAGGGAAGTTGGCCATGGTCAGGCATGAGGATATGGACTGGGGGCAAGGTGTGCCAGGTGATGACGCTCAGTTTCTCCTCTCTCGATAGTGTATGTTTCATTCCAGATATAGTACATTTCAACAGGTCCAGCTTGTAGCAGGACAGCAGGATCCCAGTGGAGACTGAGTAGTTCCCCTTCATCCACTGGTGCAAAGTAACTCACCCATCCCGGTGGGATGTCTCATTGCAAACTCCAATAGCTAACTCCTTCTCCAGGCATGATGGTGCTTGGTGTTCTCAGCAACATAGCACATGATCCATAGTATGAGTTGGGCAATAGCTGTTTTCCGTGACTTTCATAGCTTTATTTCATTGGATGTCTTGGCAGGGGTCCCCAACCTAGTGTATGGGGTAATAGGCCCTACTCGTTGATCATTCAAATGTGTTAAACCTAGGACAGTACTTTAGTCCACCTGGCCAAGGTGGTTTTACCTGTTAGTAATTTAATCTGCTCCTTTAATAGTCCATTTTTCCTTTCCATTTACCGAGCTGCTTGTGAGTTACAGGGAAAATGGAACCTCCATTCATCATGTTCTTTTCCCAATTTAATGTATCAAGACATTTGTAGTCTGACCCCTGATCACTGTCTAGTTGAGGAGAGTATCTGTACATGGTACTCAGCATCTCTAATCCCCTAATGGTGGCAGCCTGGTTTGTGTGGTGACAGGGGGTAGATTTGGTTAGACCAAATGCAGTGTCCACAGAAACAAGGGCATATTTAGAACCCTTACTTGGAAGGAGGGAGTGAAAATAATCAATTTGTCAATCTGATGGGAATTCTGGTGGATGGCCCCAGACTCCTCTGGCAGTTGCCTTGGATGTTGTTTACACATAGGACATGCTGTTGCTGCATTAACAAAGTCACTGTGTTTCAAAGACAATCTGGCATCCTTGGCATTATGCCATCCCACCCAGGTGCTGCATCCAATCTGCTGTATCTACTGAAGGGCCAATTGTCAGGGTTTGTGTCTGGGCTAGGGCATCAGCTTCCTGATTGCCAGCACCATGTGAGTCAGGACATGGGAAACAGCGAGGACTACCTTGGGCTCTTGTGGGTAAACCCAAATGTTTTTCCACATATCTTGACCCTACAAGGGCTTATTCATGATCATCCAGCCCTCAGATTCCCATTGTCTAAGCCAGAAGTTTAATCCCTTTAGAACAGCCCAATTGTCAGTGCAAAGGGTTAATAGCCAAGGCTCATAGGCTCATTGAGTGATCATCAGCCAGAGCACTCTGAGTTTAGCCTGCTGACTGCTTCAGTTTGTTCATGTTCCCAGGCATCAGTATACCAGGCATTAGTGGAAATTTTCCCTATTCCCTTCTTACAGGCCACAGGAGTCCCCACAGAGATAAGGATGGGGGCATTTGGAGGGTCTACATACTCTACCGGGCCTAGTAGCACCTACATTTCTAGAGATAGTGGGCTGGCAGACATGGTGCTCCTCTGCTGCAAATAGGCATAACTTGTAGTCAAAGAGGGAGTTTGAGCGATGACAGAAGTGGGTCGATGGAATATATTCTCAACTGACCTCTTGATAGGAAGGAAAGTTCTTACCATTATATGCTATTGCTTTGTGGGAAGTTCTACCTTGAGGAGCACCTGTACACTGCTAGGAGCTGTTGCTCTGTGGGGGTATATCATGTTTCTGCCCCCTTCTGGAGCTGGAACCAAAACCTAGGAGAGAGTACCTAGCTGATACTCTCTGCTTCTGTGCCCAACCCATACCTTCTGGAGTTGCAGACACATCTAACCTAACTCAAATGGCATCCCTGCTTGGGAGATGCCCAGAGTTTTCATCTGTTTTGCTAGTATTTTTGCTTTCTCAAAGACAGCTTGTTGCTCTGATCCCCAGTCACACACATGCCCTTTCTTTACCAGATGGTATAAGGAATGGAAGTGCTGTACCAGGTAGGGAATAAAAGTCCTCCAAAACCCCTAAACCCCCAAATCCCTACAAAGGCTTGTACCTCTTTCACATTCTTGGGGGTTGGGTAGGCTTGCATTTTATCAACAAAACAACTCCCAAAACGTTATGGCAAGGCTTGGGCCTTGAATTTTTTGTGTGTTCACTGCCCATCCTCTCCCTTGCAGAGGTTCCAGCAGTCTGCAGAGTATCCTGCAGCAGAGGCAAGTCTCACTTGGGATGAGATTTGAGACTTTTTTGAGTTGACATTTAGATCTGGGACTTGATGTTTGATGCTGAAATGGGCTAAGACTTTTAGAAGTGTTAGGATGAGATGAATATATTTTTCACATATAATGGTTGTGAATTATTAGACATCAGACAGTGGACTGTTGTGGGTTGAAAATTAGTTCCCTAAAAGTGAGTGACATTGAATGTGACCTTACTTGGAGATAGGGTCTTTGCAGATATAAATAGTTAAGGAAAGGTCATACTTGGTTATGGTGGGCCCTAACCCATGACTGGTGTCCTTATAGGAAGGTAAAACAGAAATACAGAAACATACACAGAGGGAAAACATGTGAAGTTGGAGGTAGAGATTGGAGTTATGCTGCCATAAACCAAGGGATGCCAAGGATTGCTGGCAAATATCAGAAGATAGTAGAAGACAAGAAAAGCCCCAGGGGAGGATCAGAGAGAACATGGACCTGCTGATGCCTTAATTTCAGATTTCCAGCTTCCAGAACTATGAGACAATAAGTGTTTGTTGCATTAAGCCATTAAGTTCTTGGTGCTTCTTACAGTAGCCGTGAGAAACCGAGACACCATATTATATTTCTGACTTCTTAAACTCATACTAGCCTCTATGTAACTCACTTTGCTACAACTGCATTGGTCTTCCTGCCACTCTAAGAACACATAAAGTATGTTCCTGCCTCAGAGTATTTGCATTTTAGAAGCCTCTGTCCACACCATTCTTTCCACAGATCTATAAATGGATTATTCCCTCAACATTCCAGGTCTTTACTAAATATCCTATTCTCACTGAGGTCTTACCTGACCAGCTGAATACAACCTCTGTCTCTAATTTCCTCACTCCCTTCTAAATTTTTCTGAAGCATTCACAACTAACATACTATATATTTCATCTATTTACCTTGTAATTTGTCAGTTTTCACATCTAGAGTGTACTCTGATTAAAGACAAGGGATTTTTTGTTTTTGCTGTTCAGATGTTTATTACATAGTAGTTTCTCAATGGATATTTCTTGAATAATTATTTTATAAAATTGTATTAGACTACTTAAAATATGGCTTTGCTGATATAAAAGCATTGATGTTGAAGATACATATGAAAAGTTTTAATTATCTCATTGGGTTATTGAATGAGTTATATGACAGAGTATTGTAAAGTCTATAATAATCACTCAAAATATAGTAGCTATTTTCACTAGAATGTAAGCTTGAATATAGTAGCAATTTTTTTTTAACGTTTGATTTTCTCAGCAACGTTTAGAACTTGACCTGCTTCATTGTAGATAATTCATAAGTATTTGTTGAATTTATATTGACTATGAAGTAATTGAAACAAACTTTAACATTTCAAAGTGAACATTTTTTAGGGACTTCCCTTGTGGTGCAGTGGTTAAGGATCCTCCTGCCAATGCAGGGGACATGGGTTCAATCCCTGGTCCGGGAAGATCCCACATGCCGCGGAGCAACTAAACCCGTGCACTACAACTACTGAGTCTGTGCTCTAGAGCCCATGAACCACAACTACTGAGCCTGTATGCTACAACTGCTGAAGCCCACGCACCTAGAGTCTGTGCTCCATAACAAGAGAAGCCACTGCAATGAGAAGCCCATGCACCACAACGAAGAGTAACCCCCGCTCACCGCAACTAGAGAAAGCCTGCGCACAGCAGAGAAGACTCAACGCAGCTAAAAATAAATAAATAAAATAAAATAAAAACAAAGCGAACATTTTTTAGAAGCATTTTAAAATCATTGAAAAGTTTTGAGAAGGAAAGTGACATAATACATTTTAAGTATTGGAAGTAAATTTTTATGGCTACTGGGTAACTGTGGATTGCAGGAGGTCATGAATGAAACAGGAAGATAAGTTAGAAAATTGTTACAGTAGTCCAAGTGAAAATTATGGGTTTCAATTGAAAAAGTATAGAGAGACGTAGAAAAAAATTTAATATTTCTAGAGGTATAATAAAAATGATTACATATGGAGTAAAGGAGATGGGGATTCCTCAAAAAGCCATTTTTCTGGCTTTGGAAACCGGATTGATGATGGTATGATTTACTCATCAGTAGAAGACTGAGATATGGATAAATTTGATGTGGAAAATTCATTTTAATTTTGGACATCTTAAGTTTGAGATACCTTTGAGTCATCTAAGTGAAGATATGAAGAAAGCAGCCGAGTCATCAGGTCAAGAGCTCAGAAGTAAGTTTTGTACTGGAGATAAAAAAATCTGTGAGTCTGTGATATATAGATAATTCCTAAAACCAAGACAATGAAGAAAGAGATAAGATGAGGTGAAAGCTTAGGAGCTCAAGATGTGAAAAAGATATGGAATCACCAGCAAAAGTATTGGAAAGGAAGCAGCTGCTGAAGATGTAGGAAGAAAACGAGAAGATATACTGTTATGGAAGTCAAGAGTCTTAAAAGAATAGTACCAAGAGTTGACTAACTTTTCAACTCCTTTTTTATTCTGAGGCTCAGAGATGACATCACCATAGAGCCCTACTGAATGGCTTATGGCTTATTTTTCATCTGTTTGTCACTTTTTGCTCAGAAATAGTGCCTTTTCTTGGTCAACTAGCTCTAGTCTACATTCTCAATCCAGCCATGATAATAATTCAAGAGCCCTCCCTGGTTTTACAAAAACACCCACTTTAATTTAATTTGATGTCTCCTATACCCATCCACTCAAACTTTTCAGTTGTTCTCATCAACACTTTTTTTTTTAATCCCAATTTCCCTATTAGTTCTTTGTGCTGCATGTGTTTAAACTTAAACAAGAACTAATAGGCAGTGAAACAGTGAAATAAAAACAAAGAAAACAATAGAAAGATTCAAATTACAAAATAAGGCAGTATGATTTGCTATGTGATGATTTTTACTTTGTTGTTGGCTATTGTACATGACAACTCATACCCTAATAACACAGCCTATAATTAATGTATTAGATTTATTTTATGATGTTTTGCAGATAGTAAAGTATAGCATTTGATTCAGATGAAAAGTTGGGCATACACATACCCTTCTATTGTTAATATGTAAACCATTGATTTTGTGCAAGACTGCAAGGAAATTAGTACACATATTTTGGAAAATTCTCACAGAGCATAATTATTCTTATTCATGGGACTCTGATTTAATCCACTGACTGATTGAAACTCTGAGGAATAACTCTGTCTGCCTTAGAGACAACCCTAGAGATCTTTTGTAATACATTTCAGAGAAACATTGTGTTTGGAGTAGCGTTGAACTTTGCTTTTTCTCATGTAAACAATGAATGTCCTGAAAGGAGAATTTCTTCAGAGATTTTTATTTGCCATGAAAGATTTTGTGACTCCTTGGAGGGCCCAATTCTAACAACTATTTTAGCTCCTCTGGCGGCAGTTTCTCAGAGCTCTCTCTTCACATGCCTGAGGTCAGAAAAGTTAGAATTCATATAACCGGGAGATTCTAGGAACATGGACAATCATAAAAGTCCTTTGAAGTTTTTTGTGTTTTATCAGAAAACATAAGTAAAATTTTAATTTTGTTATATATGTTTGTTTTATTATAAAGTAGTGTTCTTCTTATCCTAGTCAACTGCAGTAAAACCTATACTCCTGGAAGTTGTTCAGTGTTTATCAGAGGGGGCTCTGTGTACATCTGGAACATTCTCTTGTAGGCTCAGAAATATCAGTTTGTTAAAATTAAAGAAACATTTGATGAAGGAGAACTAAAGAAAGTAGAGCGAAAAAATAGCTAGAGAGAAGAATATTCTAAGAGGGATTACAGTTGGAAAAATAGGACAAGGATTTTTGATTTAGGACTTCCTGCTCTTTTTAGGTGTATTCCCCACAATTTTTTAAAAGCTATATTTCTCAGTTTTTCACTTTCCTTTAAATTTATCTATAGCATAAGATAAATAAACATTACACCTATGATGTAAGCCCTTGTCTTTGACATTTGTTGGCTTAAAATATACAACTAATATAAATTTAAGATTTTGAACATGTCTCCTGAAATCTCATTGAAATTAAGGGAATTTTTAAAAATGGTATAAAATTGCATGATGCAAAGCACAACAAAAGCAAAATGTATAGGGGAATTAAAACCTAATCACATGGAAATGGAGATGCTGAGAAAAAAGCCAATTGTGTTGCAGAATCCCATCTGGCATTCCAGGAGCTGATAAGGGACAAGTGCTTGATGTCCCATTCTTGAGACTATAAAATTTCCCTTATTACCCCCACTCTTCAACAAACCTAATATAAAATATCTAGAACTTCTCTGGCTCCATTTCTGCAGAGAATAAAACCTCCATCTCTTAATATTGTGAGAGGGGGTAATTACCAGTATGCATCAGACAGAAGTTGGAATCTGAGGGGTCAAATATTTCTTTTTACAGACATTCAACAAATTCTGCTATTGGTTGTTCCCTGTCCTTCACTCTCACTCCAAACCCAGTGACTTTACAGAATTATTCAGGAATAAACCAAAAATTAGGAGGAGGTTTTACATCTGCACAGTAGGAATTCAAGAAAGAGAAGATAAAGGGGATAGAGGAAATTGAAAAATAATCATAATAAAAGAAAAAAATCATTGTTGAAGAGCATGAAACAGTGCAAATCAATGAGTTTAAAAATCCCATTGAGGTACACCATGGGGAAATTTTTAAATATCAGAGGTAAAGAGAAGATGTTAAAAGATTTCCAAGGGCAAGAACAACAGATATTATAGCAGGATCAGAAACAAAAATGGAACTAAATTTCACAAAAGCAATATTAGAACCTAAAAAATAATTAAACAATGTCATAAAAATTTCTGAGAAAAAATGATTTATAACAACTTATTCTTCAATCAGTCGAATTTTCAAACAAGTATGAGGATAAAACAGAGAAATTTTCACAGATGCAATATCTCAATGTTTACTCCCCATTTAATTATTTCTCTAAAACTTACAGGAACATGGGTCCCAGAAAAAAAAAAATGAAGTAGGCCAACAAAGAGGAAGGCATAGAATTAGGGAAACATACAATTCAACAAAGAACAGAAATCAGAAAGCATCTACAAACAACAAATGCTGGTGAGGGTGTGGAGAAAACGGAACCCTCTTGTACTGTTGGTGGGAATATAAATTGATACAGCCTCTATGGAGAACAGTATGGATATTCCTTAAGAAACTAAAAATAGAATTACCATATGACCCAGCAATCCCACTACTGGGCATATACCCAGAGAAAACCATAATTCAAAAAGACACATGCACCTCAATGTTCATTACAACACTATTTACAATAGCTAGGTCATGGAAGCAACCTAAATGCCCATCGACAGATGAATGGATAAAGAAGATGTGGTACATAAATACAATGGAATATGACTCAGCCATAAAAAGGAATGAAATTGGGTCATTTGTAGAGAAGTGGATGGATCTAGAGACTGTCATACAGAGTGAAATAAGTCAGAAAGAGAAAAACAAATATCGTATATTAACGTATATATGAGGAACCTAGAAAAATGGTACAGATGAACTGTTTTGTAGGGCAGAAATTGAGACACAGATGTAGAGAACAAATGTATGGACACCAAGGGGGGAAGTGATGGGGGTGGTGGTGATGGGATGAATTGGGAGATTGGGATTGACAAATATACACTAATATGTATAAAATAGATAACTAATAAGAACCTGCTGTATAAAAAAATAAATTAAATTAAATTAAAAAAGTTTTTTTAGAAAAGAAAGAAATTGGAAAACGTCCCAAGATAATATTGTAAAAGGATTCCAGAGTGAGAGCCATGCAGCATCCTTGAGAAAATTCTGTCCACATTGGAGGAGAACAGAGATACTATGAAGGAAGTCTCCAAGGGGTTGGGGAACTGACAAATTCCTTGACATGTTTGTCCATGTTGGAATTCAAGTTGAAAGGAGTTTTAAAATCTTGTATGTCATTTATCTTTTAATTATATATATATACACTTTGATTAAAAAATGATTATTACTTTAAATACAATGTTAATTAAAAAAATTAGAAATAAGGGGCTGTGAAACTACCCTGTAAGATACTATAATGGTGGGTACATGTAATCATAAATTTTTCCAAACTCAACAGTGAACTCTAAACTTTAGGCTTTAGGTGATAATGATGTATGGATGTAGGTTCATCAGTTATAGCAAATCTACCACTCTGGCGGGTATATTGATAATGGGGGAGGCTATGCATGTGTGAGGGCACAGAGCACATGGGAAATTTTTCTACCTTCTACTCAGTTTCGCTGTGAACCTAAAACTGCTCTAAGAAATAGAACTTCTCCAGAACTGCTCTTAAAAAACATCCAGAATTTATTTAAATAAAGAACTGAGGGCTTCCCTGGTGGGGCAGTGGTTAAGAATCCACCTGCCAAGGCAGGGGACACAGGTTCGTTCCTTGGTCTGGGAAGATCCCACATGCCGTGGAGCAGCTAAGCCCATGCACCACAACTACTGAGCCTGTGCTCTAGAGCCCACGAGCCACAACTACTGAGCCCGTGTGCCACAACTACTGAAAAACAACAGATATTATAGAGGATCAGAAACAAAAGGCCACACACCTAGATCCCGTGCTCTGCAACAAGAGAAGCCACCACAATGAGAAGCCCGTGCACCACAATGAAGAGTATGCCTCACTCGCCGCAACTAGAGAAAGCCCACGTGCAGCGCAGCAACAAAGACCCAACACAGTCAAAAAAATTAAAAAATAAAAATAAAAGTAGCCCTGCCTCCCCAGGGAACCATATAGCATTTCTCCTTGTATATTAAAAAAAAAAAATTGAAAACTCAGAAATAATGTGAGAAAGCAGAAGCAACATATGGTTTGCCTTCTTTTAAATAAACTTTTTGTTTTAGAACAGTTTAGAGTTATAGAAAAATTAAGCAGATAGTACAGAGATTTCTTGTGTACTCCACACCCAGATTTCCCTATTAGCATCTTACAATAGTATGGTACATTTTTCACAACTAATGAACCAATATTGGTACACTGTTATTAGCTAAGTTTATGCTTTATTCAGATTTCTTTAGTTTTTACCCAGTGTTCTTTTTCTGATCTAGGATCTCATCCAAGATACCACAATTCTCCAAACTGGATTAATATTCATTCTCAATTTTAGTTGCTATTGTCGATGGGCCTTGCTACACTTTCTAGTGACTTCCTATCGGGAAGCTGAAGGTTTTTCTTATTCTTAAAACCACAAGAAGCCCTGTTGTCTTTGCTTCATACTGGCTTGATTCTTCATGGTCTTGTAAGGGAGGGTGGTTTGTCTATTTGTTAATATTTTGGAGTTCATGAAATTGCTTATCATTTACTTTGTGTTGTCAGTAATTTAAAAAAATGTGTCTCTTATACTTATTCTGTTTGATTCTGTGTATAAATTTGGGATATCATAAAACCTATCTTCTGCTCTGTCATCTTATCAAAATATTCGTCTTTTTCTCATTAAATAAACATCTTTATAACACAAATTCATTTTAACTTGTGGTTACAAAATATATAATTTTTCCTTTGATATGCAAGACACTTGTTTTTTGTGTATTTGAATAATTGGAATGGCGGGCATTTGTTGTTGGGCAGAAGAGATAGATAAGCAAAATTGCAAAATAGCATAAAAAAATTACTTCCAATCTACTATGTAGTAGAATAATCAGCCTCTCTCTGAATATTCTAATAATACAAGACTAAATTTGACTCCATCATCAATATTCCCAGTGTGAACTACAGTAGATTGGATGGTGCCTCCCCCAACCGCCGCTTAAAAAAAAAAAAAAAGCTATGTCCACTGGGAATCTGTTAATGTGACATTATTTGGGTGAAGGGTTTTATATATGTAATTAAGTTAAGAAACTCAAAATGAGATCATCCTGCATTAGGTTGAGCCCTAACTCCAACAGCAAGTGTTCCTATAAGAGAAGAAAAGGGGAGATCACACAGAGAAGGAGGCAATATGAAGACAGAGCAGAGATTGCAGTGATGCATCTATAAGAGAAGGATTACTGGCAGCCACTAGAAGCTAGGAGAGAGGCGCGGAACAACTTCTTCCTCAGAGGCTCTAGAAGGAATCAACACTGCCGACATGTTGATTTTGTACCGTGACCTACAGAACTGTGATAATAAATTTCTGTTGTTTTAAGCCACCCAGCTTATAGTAATTTGCTATGGAAGTCCTAGGAAATTAATACGTATATCATCAAACATCAGATTTTTTTTCTGCTTCTAAAGATCCTATATAATTTATTAAAAATATAACTTTAGTAAATCAATTAAGAAAGGCCTGTCATTTCACAAATGATGCTGTATCATTGGACAAGCGTATGTTAAAAAAAAATAGAACCTAAAAACATATCTCACATCTTGGACAAAACTAATTCAGAATGGATCATAGACTTAAATATAAAACATAAATCCATAAAACTTTAAGAAGAAAATATAGAAGAACATATATATAACATTGGGTTTGATGACACTTCTAGCTACAAACAAAAAGAACAATCTATGAAAGAAAAAAATTGATAAATTGGACTATATCAAAATTAAAGTATTTTGCTCTTTAAGAGAAAAAGCCATGGACTCAGAGAAAATATTTGCAAATCACATCTCTGATTAAAAAAAAAAAAAAACTTGTATAGAAAATATATAATCATCTTATAAAACTCAGCAGCAAGAAAACAAGATTTAAAATTTTTAAATAGGTTACAGATTTGAACAGACACTTCACCAAAGGAGATATATGGATGGCAAATAAACTCATGAAATGATGCTTTAACATCATTTATCATTACAGGAAAGCAATTTAAAACTGCAATGAGATACTACTGTACAATTATTAAAAATGTCAAAAAAATGTTTAAAAACCTGACAATAACAAATGCTGACAATGATGTGGAACAACAGAAACTCTCATTCATTACTGGTAGAAATGTCAGTGGTACCACCCTGAAAGATAGTTTGGGAGTTTGTTGTAAATTATACATAGATTTACCCTATGGTCCAGCAAAGCATTCCTAGAAATCTGTTCAAATTAATTGCATACTTATGTTCACACAAAACCCATGTTTACAGCAACCTGTTCATAATTGGTAAAACCTGGAAACAACCCGAATACTCTTTGACTGGGGAATGGATAAACAAACTGTGATCCATCCACAGATTGGAGTACTAGTCTGTGATGTAAAGGAATGAGTAACTGATTCATGAAACATCATGTATGAATCTCAAATTGATTTTTCTAAGTGAAAGAACCAGACTCCAATGTGACACTCTGGAAAAGGCAAAACTCTAGGGTTAGAAAATAAATCAGAGCTTGCAAGGAGTTGATGGAAGGTGGAGTGATTGACTACAGTGGAAATGTACTGGGGAAATTTTAGGGTGCTAGATTTGTTCTGCATGATACTGGGGTGGTCAAAATCCGTGGAACAAGCATATCACACAGAGTGAACTTAAATGTATGCAAAATTAAAAAAAAATCCAAACACGATGTTGAGGAAAGCCAAGATAGAATGCAAACTGTGTCAAATGAATCCAACAGCATTACAAATGTATAGTATATTTGCACTGAAGGGGGTAGATTGACCTAATAACTTTGAAACTGAATTAAAATCAGACATCAGTATGAATTCTTGTTTAGCTTAATATAAATATACAGATGGATAGATACAGAAATAATTATAGGTATATGTGTATCACATTGGTTAGTATACATAAATATACTCTAGCTCAGTCTTTAGATGATCTAGAAACAATTACAACTAAGTAACAACTAAAAGGTAATGAGGGATCTTGAACCAGAACTACCTAGCCTAAATTTCTCTCAAATTCCTGATCCAGAGAAATGATGAGATAATAAATGTTTACTCTTTTAAGCTGATAAGTTTGGGGGTTATTTGTTATGTAGCAATAGAGAACTAATACATATCCCAGTAATGCCTTTTATAGCTATTTCTTTTCACTCCACAATGCAGTCTAAGTTCTTGCATTGGAATTAGTCATCATTTCTCTTTTTTTAATATCCTAAATTGTGGGATCATTCCTGAACCTATCTTTACCTTTGCTAATATTGACAGTTTTGAAGAATTCAGGTTAGTTATTTTGTAGATTCTTTAGTTTGGGTCTGTTTGATGTTGCCTCCTGATTAAATTTACGTTATTGATTTTGGGGCTGTGATATTTATAATTCCTGTGGATTGCAGAGTATTTTTATGGCAACAAATAATTTTAAACAACCTATATGAATGAAAAGAATTGGTTAAACAAATTGTAGTCTTCCTGATCAATAGAATACAGTAACAGCATTAAAAATTATGATACAAATTAATTTTTTTTTGTTTTTTATTAGTCATCCATTTTATACACATCAGTGTATACATGTCAATCCAATTCTCCAAATTCATCACATCACCACCCCCACCCACCGCTGCTTTCCCCACTTGGTGTCCATATGTTTGTTCTCTACATCTGTGTCTCAATTTCTGCCCTGCAAAGCGGTTCATCTGTACCATTTTTCTAGGTTCCACATATATGTGTTTATATGCGATATATGTTTTTCTCTTTCTGACTTACTTCACTCTGTATGACACTCTCTAGATTCATCCACGTCTCTACAAATGACCCAATTTTGTTCCTTTTCATGGCTGAGTCATATTCCATTGTATATATGTACCACATCTTCTTTATCCATTCATCTGTCAATGGGCATTTAGTTTGCTTCTATAACTTGGCTATTGTAAATAGTGTTGCAATGAACATTGGGGTGCATGTGTCTTTTTGAATTATGGTTTTCTCTGGGTATATGCCCAGTAGTGGGACTGCTGGATCATATGGTAATTCTATTTTTAGTTTTTTAAGGAACCTCCATACTGTTCTCCATAGTGGCTGTATCAATTTACATTCCCACCAACAGTGCAAGAGGGTTCCGTTTTCTCCACACCCTCTCCAGCATTTACTGTTTGTAGATTTTTTGATGATGGACATTCTGACCAGTGTGAGGTGATTCCACATTGTAGTTTTGATTTGCATTTCTCTAATAATTAGTGATATTGAGCATCTTTTCATGTGCTTCTTGGCCATCTGTATGTCCTCTTTGGAGAAATGTCTATTTAAGTCTTCTGCCCATTTTTGGATTGGATTGTTTGTTTTTCTAATATTGAGCTGCATGAGCTGTTTATATATTTTGGACCTTAATCCTTTGTCTGTTGATTCATTTGCAAATATTTTCTCGCATTCTGAGGGTTGTCTTTTTGTGTTGTTCATAGTTTCCTTTGCTTTGCAAAAGGTTTTAAGTTTCATTAGGTCCCATTTGTTTATTTTTGTTTTTATTTCCATTACTCTACGAAGTGGATTAAAAAAGACCTTGCAGAGTGTTCTTCCTGTGTTTTCCTCTAAGAGTTTGATAGTGTCTGACCTTACATTTAGGTCTTTAATCCATTTGGAGTTTATTTTTGTGTATGGTGTTAGGGAGTGTTCTAATTTCATTCTTTTACATGTAGCTGTCCAGTTTTCCCAGCACCACTTATTGAAGAGGCTGTCTTTTCTCCACTGTATATTCTTGCTTCCTTTATCAAAGATAAGGTGACCATATGTGCATGGGTTTATCTCTGGGCTTTCTATCCTGTTCCATTGATCTATATTTCTGTTTTTGCACCAGTACCATATTGTCTTGATTACTGTAGCCTTGTACTATATTCCGAAGTCAGGGAGTCTCATTCCTCCAGCTCCGTTTTTTTCCCTCAAGACTGCTTTGGCTATTCGGGGTCTTTTGTGTCTCCATACAAATTTTAAGGTATTTTGTTCTACTTCTGTGAAGAATGCCAGTGGTAATTTGATAGGAATTGCATTGAATCTGTAGATTGCTTTGGATAGTATAGTCACTTTCACAATGTTGATTCTTCCAATCCAAGAATGTTGTATGTCTCTCCATCTGTTTGTATCATCTTTAATTTCTTTCATCAGTGTCTTATAGTTTTCCACATACAGGTTTTTTGTCTTAATTGTTTTGGGTTTGTTATTGTAGGTCTTTTCCTTCTCTTGTGTTTCCTGCCTAGAGAAGTTCCTTTAACATTTGTTATAAAGCTGGTTTGGTGGTGCTGAATTCTCTTAGCTTTTGCTTGTCTGTAAAGCTTTTAATTTCTCCATTGAATCTGAATGAGCTCCTTGCTGGGTAGAGTAATCTGAGATCCTTGCTGGGTAGAGTAATCTTGGCTGCAGGTTTTTCCCTTTCATCACTTTAAATATGCCTTGCCACTCCCTTCTGGCTTGCAGAGTTTCTGCTGAAAGATCAGCTGTTAACCTTATGGGGATTCCTTTGTATGTTATTTGTTGCTTTTCCCTTGCTGCTTTCAATATTTTTCCTTTGTATTTAATTTTTGATAGTTTGATTAATATGTGTCTTGACATGTTTCTCCTTGGGTTTATCCTTTATGGGACTCTCTGCGCTTCCTGGACTTGATTGGCTATATCCTTTCTCATGTTAGGGAAGTTTTCAACTATAATCTCTTTGCATATTTTCTCAGTCCCTTTCTTTTTTTCTTCTTCTTCTGGGACCCCTATAAGTCGAATGTTGGTGCATTTAGTGTTGTCCCAGAGGTATCTGAGACTGTACTCAATTCTTTTCATTCTTTTCTCTTTATTCTGCTCTGTGGTAGTTATTTCCATTATTTTATGTTCCAGGTCACCTATCCGTTCTTCTGCCTCAGTTATTCTGCTATTGATTCCTTCTAGAGAATTTTTAATTTCATTTATTGTGTTATTCATCATTGTTTGTTTGCTCTTTAGTTCTTCTAGTTCCTTGTTAAACATTTCTTGTATTTTCTCCATTCTATTTTCGAGATTTTGGATCATCTTTACTATCATTACTCTGAATTTTTTTTCAGGTAGGCTGCCTATTTCCTCTTCATTTCTTTGGTCTGGTGAGTTTTTACCTTGTTCCATCATCTGCTGCATATTTCTCTGTCTTCTCATTTTGCTTAACTTACTGTGTTTGGGGTCTCCTTTTCACAGGCTACAGGTTCATAGTTCCTGCTGTTTTTGGTGTCTGCCCCCTGTGGGTAAGTTTGGTTCAGGGGCTTGTGTAAGCTTCCTGGTAGAGGATACTCGTGCCTGTGTTCTGGTGGGTGGGGCTGGATCTTGTCTTTCTGATGGACAGGGCCACGTCCGGTGGTGTGTTTTGGGGTGTCTGTGAACTTAGTATGATTTTAGGCAGCCTCTCTACTAATGGTGGAGTTGTGTTCCTGTCTTGCTAGTTGTTTGACATGGGGTGTCCAGCACTAGAGCTTTCTGGCCATTGAGTTGAGCTGGGTCTTAGTGTTGAGATGGAGATCTCTGGGAAAGCTCCTCCTGATTGATATTACATGGGTCCGGGAGGTCTCTGGTCATCCAATGTCCTGAACTCGGCTCTCCCACCTCAGAGGCTCAGGCCTGACAACAGGCCAGAGCACCTCGACCCTGTCAGCCACACAGCTCAGAAGAAGAGGGAGAAAAAAAGAAAGAAAAATAAATTAATTAATTAAATTAAATAAAATTATTAAAATTTAAAAATTATTAAAATAAAAAAAAATTTAAGTAATAAAAGAAAAAGAAGAGAGCAACCAAACCAATAAACAAATCCACCAAGGATATCAAGTACTAAAAACTATACTAAAAAAACCCCATAAAAATCAGAAACAAGTCAGTCACATACAGCAAACCCCAAGTCTACATTGTTCCCAAATTCCACCACCTCAATTTTGGGATGATTCATTGTGTATTCAGATATTCCACAGATGTAGGGTACATCAAGTTGACTGAGGGGATTGAATCCGCTGCTCCTGAGGCTGCATGGAGAGATTTCCTTTTCTCTTCTTTGTTTGCACAGCTCCTGGAGTTCAGCTTTGGTTTTGGCCCCATCTCTGCCTGTAAGTTGCCTGAGGGCGTCTGTTCACCGCCCTGAGAGGAGGGGGTTAAAGTAGCGGCTGATTAAGGGGCTCTGGCTCACTCAGGCTGGGGAGAGGGAAGGGTATGGAACGTGGGGTGAGCCTGTGGTGGCAGAGACCTGCGTGATATTGCAACAGCCTGGGGCGTGCCGTGTGTTCTCCCAGGGAAGTTGTCCATAGATCACAGGACCCTGGCAGTGGTGGGCTGCATAGGCTCCCGAGAGGGGAGGTGTGGATAGTGACCTGTGCTTACACGAAGGATTCTTAGTGGCTGCAGCAGCAGCGTTAGCATTTCATGCCCATCTCTGGTGTCTGTGCTGATAGCCACAGCTCGCGCCCATCTCTGGAGCTCATTTAGGCGGTGCTCTGAATCCCCTCTCCTCACGCACTCTGAAACAATGGTCTCTTGACTCTTAGGCAGTTCAGGACTTTTTCCCGGACTCCCTCCCAGCTAGCTGTGGCACACTAGCCCCCTTCAGGCTGTGTTCACGCAGCCAACCCCAGTCCTCTCCTTGGGATCTGACCTCTGAAGCCCGAGCCTCAGCTCCCAGCCCCCACCCGCCCAGGCGGCTGAGCAGACAAGCCTCTCAGGCTGGTGAGTGCTGGTCGGCACCCATCCTCTGTGAGGGAATCTCTCTGCTTTGCCCTCTTCACCCTTACTGCTGCACTCTCCTCCGTGGCTCTGAAGCTTCGCCCCCGGCTCACCCCCCATTTCCACCAGTGAAAGGGCTTCCTAGTGTGTGGAAACTTTTCCTCCTTCACAGCTCCCTCCCAGAGGTGCAGGTCCTGTCCCTATTTTTTCGTCTCTGTTTTTTTCTTTTTTCTTTTGCCCTACCCAGGTACATGGGGAGTTTCTTGCCTTTTGGGAGGTCTGAGGTCCACTGCAAGCGTTCAGGAGGTGTTCTGTAGGAGTTGTTCCACATGTAGATGTATTTTTGATGTATTTGTGGGGAGGAAGGTGATCTCCGTGTCTTACTCTTCCACCATCTTGAAGCACCTCCCACCTGAGAAGTTTTGATAGAAGAAATGCTACAGTAATTAGAAGGCAAACATTTCAAAGTCTGGATGACAATGCAGAGATTTAGAAATTAATAGTAAGTTCAAGGTCGACTAAGAAAATTTTTTCTAGTGACAAACAATTTTTCTGACACTTTCAAAGTGTTACAGTAAACGCTGCCTGAACATTGATAGAGAAAAAAAAATCAGTTGTATAATATGCAGTTACCTGTTGTGGCAAAGTTAATAACATTTTTTAGTCTGTAGTATCAGAAAAAAATCACAAGATAGTTCAGTTTATACTGGACACAATCCTTGGAAAACTAGACTGGGCCTCAGATAATAACCCAACTTGAGAACAGAGGCTGCACAAGGCAATGAGCCAGTTGCAATAGGCTAATACCATATTTGAAACATATTCCTGATTTTTGCCTACACATTGATTGAATTATGACTTAATGATACAAAAAAATGAGCAGCAATGTCATGCCTCAGAGAAGGTAGTAAGTAATACAATTGTTAAGAAAAAAGCATGATCATAGCATGGAATGTTACAACATAATTGAAACTGAAGTGAAAGTGAGAGGAGGAAAAGGCCCCTAATAAGCAGTACTATAAAAGTACAAAAGAGAATATAATAGCTACTTGAAATGGAACTGGAAATAAACTCTTCCAAATACCCAACAAATAGATGTTTGATTGTGACTGTGTGATCTGGGAAGTTAGCATTGAAGATAGGTCTTAGAAAATAGGCAAGACTCTGCTGAGTAGAGAATTTGAAGAAAAAGAAAATCATTCATGATTTCCTGACAGTTTCAACACGAAAGACAGAAAATGGCAGACAAATCATCTGAATGGTAATAACAGCAAACACTTAACAAAACACTTACTACATTCTAAATGTTTTATACATATTAACAAATTTAATCCTTATAACAACCATCTCCAATTGATACCAGTATTATTGTCCTTTTTAAGATGAAGAACATGAAGAGATATTGAATAATAGGGCTGAACTCAACAGAACTAGTAAGTGATGGAGCCAGATTTTGGATTCAAGAAGCTTTGGAGAGGTCCTTGAGAGGATATGACCTCCAATTGTTGTGAGCCGGACCTGGGCAATCAGAGGTTCCTCACTGTCTCCCTTGCCTTTTGGAAGGTACATTCTGCCCACGATTCCCATAGCCAGAGTTCTTTCAATGATGTAACTTTGAAAGAGTGAGGTGTTATTGAGACCATCTGGATGGTATTTATGATTAAACCCCATAAAACCTCTATACAAACTTTTAACATTCTTATAGGCAATTGTGGAGCTCTACTTGTCTTGTGGCCACCCAAGATAAGCCTTGTGTATAAGTTCCCTTGTTTATTAAACCTGCCACCTGCTAAACAGGAATGGTCTGCCGCTGTCTTGGGTCTCTCTTTGCCCTCCATGTACAAGGGCTAGTTTTGAATTTCACCCCAGGAATTCCCTAGGCTGTGAACCAATGGGAAGACTGGCTCCAAATCTATATTCTTAAGTATTATGCTATTCTACCTCCATAAGGCAGGACTGTAGCATGATCAGACCCTTGGGTAAGAATGGAAAGCATGTAGTTAGAATGCTGTCACTCTCCACAGGGGTACTATTTACAGGTTTGGCAATCAGTATTGGCAGACCTTCCCACTCAGCCTCAGATTGCTTAAGTCAGCACACTAGAAACCATTCCCAATAAATCAAAACTGGCTTGGAAGTTGAAAACTATGAAGAAGAAAAAAAAGAAAGAAAACTATGTAGTACGCCTGCTAGAGTAGCAAATTCTCTCAGAGTGAGAATAAAATAGAAATATTAAGAGCTGCAGATTGGGAGAATAACAATATATTTTTGTAATAATCTAGACTAAGTAAACAACACAAAACATATTGGGGCTGAAATAATTTCAGTGAAATAAAAGAACACCTGACAGTAACATTTTGTAACTAAACTAGAAGCTCTTAGAAGGCAGGAACTGAAGCTGGCACCTATATCAGATACCTTTCTCACAGATAAATCTTTTTAGTCTTATTGAAGAATAAGATACAGTATTCCACAGAAGCTAATTTAATCTGAGCTTAATAGTGTATCTTAATTAAAAAAACAAACAAACAAAAAAAAAAACAGGCCTTACTGCTTTATACAGATGGAGAATGTGATCACATAAAGTGTACTAGGGAGGGTGGGAATTGATGTGGAGAAAATGACTCTGTTCTAAATATTAGTAGTTTTTAAATGGCCTATCCTATAAGTAAACTCCTCATAGGATTTTGAGATAAGAACAAGGAGAAGGAAATCCAAATTTTGTATATGATTAAGACAGCAGTTTCTTCAGCTAAACTATCTATTCTATTTTATTCCTTCACAAATAGCTGGGACTGGAGATGGAGCAGGAGAATGTAAGGTGGAAATTTTAGATTAGCAGGAAAATCATTTCTACCATGTCCTTTCTGGTCCTTCATATTATTCAGCATCCCTACACAGGAGTTGTACAGTCTATCAATGCTGTAACTTCAGGTCCTCTA
This sequence comes from Grampus griseus, assembly GCF_964374135.1. Lineage (NCBI taxonomy): Eukaryota > Metazoa > Chordata > Mammalia > Artiodactyla > Delphinidae > Grampus > Grampus griseus. The sequence goes on along the minus strand of NC_139017.1, from coordinate 93,160,108 downwards.
ATCAACGCACATAATATTTGTTTTTTAACAGTTTAGGTAAATTTTGCAGTTTCTTTGAATATTTATAGTTGCTTTATTTGATATCATTTTGCCATTTGAGCCTTGAATGTTTAGTGAAGATGCATTCTACATTTTTATTTTACTGAATGTGTTATGATTTTCTGCACCCAAACACACATCTTTAATTCCTTCACATATCAATAACAGTCTTTAATGAACTCTGTGTGCCTATAGTTTAGGGTATAAACTGTATAGTTCTGTGTATAAGTGTTTGGATTTTAGAGTAAGAAAAGAACACGGCATGTGTCATACTGTACCTCTTTAAGAGTTAAACTTCAATAAAACGAAATTCAACTTAGATGTTTCAAATAAAGGGCAGTTAGGAAAGCGATTACTTGTAGAGGACAGGCAAGGTTAAGAAGGACAGAAAAGGCTGAGGAGGACAACAAGGGATCCTAGATTGGCATTAGCAGTAAACCATTAATTTTGGGGGGAGCTGGAATAGAGGAGGAAGAGGAGGAAGAAGAGGAAGTGGAGAAGGAGGAGTTGGAGGAAAGCCCAACCGGCAGCAACTATAGTCACGGAGAAATGCAGCCCCTTCCAAAGTCTCAATCAGCAAGGAGTAGGAAAGAAACACCTGAAACTTTCTTTCCTCTTGTACTCTAATCTACAAGTGGCTTCCATGGATGAAACCCAACCAACGTGAACTGGTAAGGGAGATGCATTCCATAGGAGTCGACTTCTTGAGGCACAGAGCAAGGTAAAAAAGGTGGAGAACAGGTGTGGTTAGGGAAAAGCAAACTGATAAGTCAGTTTGCAATTCTTTACTCTCTACGAATATCAGTAATTCTCAGTAATCAGTAATTAGAAAAATATTTCTAATCAGTAATTAGAATCAGTATTTCTAATCAGTAATTAGAAAAATATTTTTTTTTCTAATTGGCAAAATTAGGTACAATATAGTATCTATTTACCAGACTTGTGATGTTTATATATAGCTAAAGGACCCAAGCTCAGAAAATAAGGAAAACAATTTCAGAGAAATATATATATGTATATATATATATATATATATATATATATATATATACACACATATATATATATACACACCCATGTATACAAATATATATACATATTTGATAAATATTTATGTGATTACTTGCAATATGTATGATTATCTGAAATATTTGTATATTCTTCTTTCGTAGAAATAAAGTATGCTCAGTGTTCAATAAAGGAGAGAGAAACTTCTAGCCAAAGATGACAGCTTAAATTTTTTTTCCTTGCTCGCCGCAACTAGAGAAAGCCCACGCGCAGCAACGAACACCATCGACGAAGATCCAACACAGCCAAAAATAAATAAATAAATAAATTTAAATTAAAAGAAAAAGAATGACATCTTAGAAAAGATACTGCGAAGTGAAATTGTAGAACATGCAGAAAAATTTATGGATAGGTATCTACAAAAGTATGTAAGTGAAAAATGAGGTAAATTAACTCAAGGGGGTAAAACAGCTTTTTCAAAAAAGGAAATATGAAATACAATTTTGGAGTGAACAATATTTATATTATCATAAAAAGGAAAATAGTGATTTCTAATTTAACTAAAAGGAGTGAAGTTGATATTTTAAGATGGGAAAAGGGAATTGGGGTTGATTATACAAGCGAGCCAAATTTTCATTTCTGTTAAATGGACAAATCAAAGAAAACAATTACTAGAATTTTATTAGAAATATGGAGATAATCATCAAAAAAGGAGGTTAAAAAAAAAGCTCAATCTTTTACTGCTGAATAACAGGACTGAAAACTGCTCATTTAAAAAAATATGTATATGTATTATTTTGTTTGCTTCCCCTAATAGTAGGGCCTGAGACAAGGGCTTATGTGTGAGTAATTTATTTGTGAATGTGATCCCAGGGACAAGAACAAGGGTTAGTGAAGTAAAGTAGGAATAGAATACCAACAAAACATGTATCATTGTTGGTAGCTGTGACTGGTGACTAGGTGTTCAATATATAACCAAGATGGAAAAAAATACCTGATGCAGAACAGTCAGTATTTCAGTCAGAACTGAAATCAGAATCCAATGTTTATGACTAATTTTGCTTGTTCAAATAATCAGAAATGCCCATTACTGAAACAAACAAATGGAGGTCAGAGATACTTGAGACTAGACCATACATCTCCCTGAGCATCCAATTTCCTGGGCCATTCTCCAGTCAACCAGTCAATATAAATTATATATTCTGCATTTGCTTTGCCAACTCCTTTGCATTTCCATGAGGAAAACACACACACACACACACACACACACACACACTAAGTGGAGTCAAGAGATTGAGTTTCTCACGCCATGTGTGATTTTTTAAAAGTAGCAAAGTTTTTCAGGGCTTCAATTTTCTTATCTGTAAAATAAGCACTTCTAATCTCCCACATGGTATAATTCTATTAACTAAGCAAAGAGATGTGCAAAATGCCTTTATAAAGGGTTCACAGCTAAGTCACCTGAGCTTCATGCAAAATTCCTCACTTGAGGCATATCATACAGATATGTTTTGGCAACAGCTGAAGACATCCTTTCTGAAAGCTGTGTTGAAAGCAATGCCAAATATCACTTACATCATTTATTCATTTTCCCATTTATTTTCTTTCAAAATAATGCCAAAACTGACAACCACAATTTGCATTAGTTCTCTCCCCACTGGACACAGCCTCAGTGACATAAAGTAACTAAAAAGGACACAAAGAGGCATCAAAAATTCTGACTTAATTTGTGATTTGGATGACATTCCATCTAGTCAATCTAATCATCTAGTAAATCTAAGCTAGTCAATCTTAATAGAACACGTAGCCTATCAATACCTTATAGATTGTATTTTCAATAAATCTATAGTGTCCAGCTGTTCTTGCTGCAGTGCTTCCTTTGCACGTATAATGTATTTCAATACACTTAAGTGTTGTTGGTGTGGCTTTATATGTACAATTGCTCTTTAACCATTTATATGGAGTAAAAATGTTGTTCTTTTTAAGAAGTAAAGTTTAACAATTATTAAACTGGCTAGAATGAGGAAAAGTAATAAAACATTAAATAAAATGCTGACTAACAAAAAAGGGGACTATGAATAGGTTCAGTTAAAAGTTGTGTATAAATTAAAACAACAATGAGATACCGCCAGGCACGTATTAGAATGACTAAAATATTTTTTTTTCTAATTGGCAATATTAATTGTTGGTAAAGAGAGGGAGCAAAAGGAACTCTCATTTACTGCTGGTGTGAATGCATAATGTACAACCATTTTGGAGCATAGATAGATGGTAGTTTGTTACAAAGCTAAGCATAGCTTTACTGTAGGGTCCAAAAATCATGCTGCTAGTGATTTACTCAGTTTATTTGAAAAGGTATATCTACACAAAGCCCTGAATATTCATAACATCCTCATTTATAATCAGTAAAAACTTCGAGCAACCAAGATGTCCTTCAAGTTGAATGGATAAACAAATCAAGGTACATCTGTACAATGAAATATTAATCAGCAATAAAGAGAAAATAGCTATCAAGCCATGAAAAAACATGGATGAATCTTAAATGTACAATACCAAATGAAAGAAGCCAGTCTGATATGTTATTTTAAATATAAGACATTCTGGAAAAAGAAAATCTATAATAATGGTGAAAAGATCAGTGATTGGGAGGACTTCAAGGATGGGCAGAGAGTTGATTAGGTGAAGCACAGAAAATTTTTCAGTCTGGCAAAGTTGTTCTGTATTACTATACTGTACTTGTTGATACATGACATTAAGCATTTGCCCAAATTCACAGAACTGTACAGCACTAAGAGAGAACCTTAACATGCAAATTTTAAAAACTCAGGTCAATGGATCTCAGGATGGAATGCAGAAGGTGACAAAACAATCTAACTTTGTTACAAATGTTTGAAATAACTTCACCAAAGAGGGAGGGAGGAAATGTGTTTACCTAATTAAGTTTGGGAACTGCTGGGATCTCTAAGACTAAAGGCAAAAGGAACTGTCTATAAACACTAGTTGGTAAAGTTATTTTCCACCAGCGGTTTGGGGTTAACAATTCTGAGATCGGTATACTTGTATACTGGAAACTGACCAATTAAGTAAAGGGATGACAGATGGTGGAAACCAGGTTTCTCACATTTGGCATATAAGGTTACAGACAAGCAAGGAGAGAAGTCTACAATGATCTATGTCATAATGAATTAGATTTGGAGACATTAGTATGAATTCATGTTTAGCTTAATATAGATACAGATGTTTGCATATAGAAATATTTACAGATATATGTCTGTACATGGGTTAGCACACACACACATATATATATTTGCTAATTCTGTCAGCTGAGATGGCCTACAAGCAATGACACCCCCGTAGCAACAAGCACAGTGAGGCCCAGAACTTGATTTCTGATACCATTCTCTAATAAGAGGAACCAGGGTTCTGCAGAGAAATGGATGATTCTAAGACTGGTGCAGTAAATACCCAAGATGAGCCTGGAGCTTCTTTTAGTAACAGAAAGTAAAGAAGTGCTTAAAAACAAAACAAACAAAAAACACAGCACATTGATTGATATGTAAAAGGAACGCAAGAGCCAACGGCAAAGAGCTCCCAATGGCCAAAACTGCAACAACTTGAGCAATAAAATAAGTGATATTGAATCATACAACCCAAAATATAAAATAAATATTAATGACTCAATACTGATATAAATAAATTATTGAATAAACAAATAAATGGGAGAGAATAGGCAAATAATCTGTGAAGAATTCCAAATAATTTATGTAGATACCCTGCCCTCAAAGCAATGGAGCATAAATCGCCACTCTTTGAGTAGGGGCTACACATAGTGACTCCTTCCAAAGAGTAAAGTATGGAAAGCGGAAAAAGACTAACTTCACAGTAGAGAAACCTGAGAAACACTATCTCAGCCTAGTGATCAAAATCAAAATCAGTAGTGCTAAGTCATGTTGATAGAATGTAACCTTAATGGGATGTGATGAAAATGGCAGTTCACCTCTGGGGTCTTCCTCCCAAAAACATGTAACTCCAGGCTTACCAGGAGGAAAAACATCAGACAAATGTCAGTTGACAGGCATTCAAAAAGATAGCTGATCAGACTTCTTTAAAACTGTCAAGGTTATCAAAAGCAAGGAAAGTATGAGAAACCATCCCTCAACCAAGTGGAGTCTGAAGGGATTACGACTAAAATTAATGTGGTATCTTGAATGAGATCTTGGAATAGAGAAAGGACATTAGGAAAAAATTAAGGAAATTTGAATGAAGTATGGACTTTAATAATAATATATCAATATTGTTCATTCATTGTGACAAATATTCCACAGAGGAAACAGAGTTCCAAGTATATTAGAATCTCTGTACTGTCTGCACTTTTCCTGTAATTCTAAAACTATTCCACAGTTTTATTAAAAACAATTAATGTCCTGCATGCAAATTATCAGTCAATTGTCAATTAAGCAGATATTTATTGAGTCACTTTGCTTGTTGAACTGCACGACATTCCCTTGTAGGGAAATTTAGAGCCACTAAACCCAGTCAGGAAGAAAAAAAAAAATAGTGGCTTGTAAACAGTCAGGCAGAGACAAACACTTTTCAAATCTACAGATACCAGAAATATCACTGGAAACTTTTAGATATAGAAAACTGAAGTATATAGTAACAGGTTAAAATAAGCATCTAATTGAAGACTTAGTCATGGGCAACTATCCACATCCCTGTAACACTGGATTTGGGAGCAGCAAGAAATGTTCGTGTTTTAAAGAGACAGCAAATTCTTACAAATTCATGATTCTGAACCTCTAAGAAACAAACCATCCCCTAACCTTATTCTGCTACAACCTCTAGCATTTAGAAGGCCTTCATTCCCTGAACTGTGTGAAAAAGTCTAGAAATTTTTAGAGTGTATTTGCAGCTCAAAAGATGCTGGAATGCCACAGACAGGGACTGTTAAACTTAACAGAAATGACTACCATTATTTACTCTTTTAAATCTTGACGCTAACTATTTCTCTGGGCTATCGGGCTTAATTCTATCATAAATAATGGCGATCTATTTAAGATGTGCCTAAATGATTTTTCCCCTCTCCTGTCTCATATCACTATTGATACATTTTTAAAACTAATTGACTCTTTAGAGAAAGTTAATAATTAACCAAGAAATTTCTATTAATGAAAGTGTTATATTGATTTTCCCTTAAAACGTGCATCCATTTTTATTAACATCTTATATTATCCAGGTGACAGCTTGGGTCACAAGGTCTTTAAAAAATTGAGGTAAGTTTGCTTTGAAGTTCTGCGTCACATTAGACTGACCGCGATTTTCCCTTTATTTATGAAATTCCTGTGATGCTGCTTTTGGCCACATGATTACATCTGGCACAATTTTTTTCCCACTGAATTCTTACCATCTGCTCTGCACCCTGTTTCTGCTATCCAGAAATTGATATAAATTTGCAACTCAGCTCCCTTCCTGTAATTCAAAGAAAACCAAAATACTCACACAAGCTCTTTGTGGATGTAGTAGATTTTACAGAAAGTTTGGTATGGTGATGGGGCTTATAAGTTAACAAATATAAAACTGAGCGTTGGGCTTTCCTGGTGGCGCAGTGGTTGAGAGTCTGCCTGCGGATTCAGAGGACCCGGGTTCGTGCCCCGTTCCGAAAATGATCCCACATACCGTGGAGCGGCTGGGCCGGTGAGCCATGGCTGCTGAGCCTGTGCGTCCAGAGCAAGAGAAGAGGCCACAACAGTGATGAGGCCCGCGTACCGCAAAAAAAAAAAAAAATAATAATTGAGTGTTAAATATCTCTGGTATAAAAGAATTTATTCACTTATTCTGCATCTTCCTTCTGTCATCTTCCATGTCTCTGTATTCTTCTTTTCCCCTTCACTTCTGTGTCACCTTGCTGTGTCTTTCTATGTATATGTAGATGAAAGAAAAAAGGCAAAGCCAGAAATTTTTTCTTAAAGCAAATTCTTCCCATTTTATTCTGTAGAATAATGCACCTTTCCCCAGTGTCCTCCTCAAATTCAGCTTTGATACATTTGTCTAATCCAGTATTTGCTGGGTTACACTTCTACTTATGAGCAAGACATAGAACTATTTATTTTTCACTTCAGAATTTAATTACCTAAAATTTACCTATGAGCTGATGCTCCAGACATTACAATGGAATTGTACCAAAGCTACCAAAGCTACAAAATATGCAATTGACTTCATACATATGCACATGGAAGAATTCCACCTTCAATGTCATACACATTGTTAAAACTTATGTTCAAGTGTAGTCTTTTTCTTATTTGGTTTTTCAGAATCATTTGACAGAGGTAATGACTCCTTCCTGGAAAGTTACTCTTTATTTGAACTCTGGGACACTATTTTGTCCTGGTCCTCCTATATTACTAGATCCTCCTTTTCAAGCTTCTTTGCTAGTTACTTACCAATATTCTGGTATCAAAATATTGGAGAGACAGAGTACTCTGTCTTTAGTCCTTGTCTCTTCTATTTTTACTCCCCAGATGACCTCACGTTAACTCATGAGATTTATATTTTATCTATATCTGATCACCAAATTTTATCTTTTTCTAATCTCTCACCTGAAGTCTATACTTGTCTATCCAACCACTTACATTAAATTTCCTTTGGGGAGTCTAAATCCCCCCAAATTTAACATGCCCCCAAACTGAACAATTTATTTCCCCCAAATCTTCATCTCCTATATTTTTCTCTATCTACATAATTTAAAGCACTGTTCTTTCTTTCAAACCCCATATCTAACCTTTCAGCTGTGTAACTATCTTCTTTTAAAATAAATCCCAAGTTTAACCATCTCTCACCACCTCATTGCTACCATCTTGTCCAAACCACTATCATCTCTTCCATGGAAGAGTCCTTCTTCCATACTTATTCATTTAGTTTTTTTTTTCTCCATGAAGCATTTTAAAACGTAGTTAACATGTTCTCCCTCAGATCAAAAGCCCTCCAATGGACACCAGTCTCACACAAGGTAAATCCTCAATGTTTAACATGATGAACAATGTTCTGTATAATTAGGTTCTTGGCTGTATTTCTGAACTGATCTCACCTGATCTCTCTCCTGGGCCATTGTAGCCACACTGACTCCTTTGCTATTTCTTGAACAAATCAATCACATTCACTCATCAGAACCATTTCACTTGCTGTTCCCCGGAATTTTCTATTCCCTTAGTCCATTTAAGTTGCTTCTAAAATGGAACCTTCTCAATTAGACCTTTCCTGTCTATAATACCTAAGGTGATATACCCTCCCACAAACAAACTACCCCCATCCTTCCTTGCTTAATTTTTCTCCATAACATTTATTAACCCCTGTCATATTATACATTCCTTTATTTGTTATCTTTTTTCCCATTAAAAGGTAAGTTTAGTGTCTGGCATGTAGGAGATACTGATATTTCTTTAATTTACAAATCATTTCTTTCCAAACAATGTTTTAAAATTTTTTTAGAGATTTTTACCATTCACTAAAAGTATGTACTATCATAAACTATTTTAGAGATAGAAAACCTATGCAGAAAAAGTGTGGATAGATTTATATGTCAATATATTCTTTTCTAATGAAACATTGGCATCCTGAGATTGTATCAAAGTTTAAAACATTTTTTTCAGTATGTAAATAACTCACATTGGCAGTAAAGGTATATTTAACTTGACTTGGAAAATGTATGTTATCAGCAATCTGCGTTCCAAGTTAGGCCAAAAAGAAATTTGAGTATTGTTTTCTCTTTCAATCGAAGAAACAAAGAGGTAGTGTTTCGAAAGAATAGAAAAGAAATTAGTAGCTGTAATCCCTATTCTTTGTATTTACATTGGGCCACTAACTCACCTTCATTTTCACAGCTTCTGCCATTTAACCATAGGCTTAAGAAAGCTAAAATGTTCTTTAACTGAAATTACTTCCATTTAACCACATGATACGTGAGACACAATCCCAGCAAATTTTAGACGGACTCAGTAAGAAGATTTCTTTGATGATACTACAAGAATTCAGTGGAGCAGCCAATATCTAAATTCAATTTTATAAAGATAGAATCGCTCTGGGGGAAGTCATCAGTGAAAAAAATGCCACCTGAGGAAATTATAAACCAAAAGAAACAACTTCTTACAATGAATACACCTACATATCTTCAACTAAAGTGTTATGGAAAGCATAAAAATAAGATTCTCAGAAGAAAAAAAAAAGATATAATTTCCTCTTTTCTATTCTGTAGAAAACTGTTTCCTTATAAGATGAAGTTACTTATCTTTGGGGAAAGACACAATAAAACTGCTTCTCAGACGTCCTAAAAATTCATGGAATAATACATATGACTAATGTAACACTTTAGTCTTTTTTTAGTGATGATCTTTTTCCAAATAGTAAATGTATTTAACAAATCCAAGTTCTATTCATCTACACATGGAATAGAATTAGACAATATTCCTAAATGAATAGTTTGGATAGATTCATGTAAATAATATAGAAATAGGAGAGAGTTGGATGGAGAAGGGTGAGGTGAGCCTTCACTAACTGTAGAACTATATTTATGTTTCCAAATCATGTCTAAACTGGCCAATTCAATTTAAATTACAGCCATACCTCACTTGATTACACTTTGCTTTACTGTGCTTTGCAGTTACTGCAATTTTTACATATTGGAGGTTTGTGGCAGCCCTGCATTCAGCCAGTCTATTAGTGCCATTTTTCTAAATGCATTTTCTCACTTTGTGTCTCTGTGTCACATTTTGGTAATCCTCACAATATTTCAAACTTCTTCTTATTATTTATACTTGTTATGCTGATCTGTGATCAGAGGTCTTTGAATGCTGGTGGGCTTCCCTGGTGGCACAGTGGTTGAGAATCTGCCTGTCAATGCAGGGGACATGGATTCGAGCCCTGGTCTGGGAAGATACCACATGCCGCGGAGCAACTAAGCCTGTGCGCTGCAACTACGAGCCTGTGCTCAGTAAGAAATGTATTCTTAAAATACATTTTTTAAGGCTATAGCTGCCATGCATAGAGATTCCTCTGATGCATCTGGCAAATAAATTGAAAACCTTCTTGAAAGGAGTCACCATTTTAGCTGCTGTTAAGAGCATTCATGATTTATGGGAAAAGGTCAAAATATCAACATAAATAGGAGTTTGGAGGAAGTTGATTCCAACCCACATGGATGACTTTGAGGGTTTCAAACTTTCAGTGGAGGAGGTAACTGCAGATGTGGTGGAAATAAATATCAAGAGAACTAGAATTAGAAATGGAACCTGAAGATGTGATGAATTGCTGTAAACTCATGATAAAACTTTAACAGATGAGGAGTTGCTCCTTATGGATGAGTAAAGAAATTGGTAAGATGGAATCAACTCTTGGTGAAGTTACTGTGGTTGGGCTGCACCCCAGAGACCTGCAAGCCCGGTACTTGTCCAATCTCAAGACTGAAGAAAGAGCTTGGAGTCAGCAACAGAGACATCAATAGTTTAATAGATGGAAGATCTCACACCTCTGAAGCAAAAGGGTCCTGAAGTGACACCCCACCGTGAACAGCAGATGGTGGGCAGAACATGGCAGTGGCCATCTTTGCTTCTGGGGGAATAGGGAAACTACCAGTTATAGGGGGAACTGACATCAGATTGACCCATCAGTTACCAGTGAAACCAGCAGAGGGACACAGCCCTCTTAGCCCCTCAGGCTAAGTACCTTCTTGGGACAGAGGTTTTCCCTTTATTAAACTATCAAAGGGGAGCCATTCTGATCTAAAGATTAGAACAATCACTAGGGTGGGGAGATAATCTGTACTTATTTACTGATTAAGCTCTACAATTAAGGGGGAAGGTCAGTCATGGTTCAACAGGGGTTGTGCAGAGAGCAAGCAAATGGGGTGGCCTGATCATACAGCTGTGAAGACTGTTGAAATGACAACAAAAGGTTTAGGATATTACAGAAACTGAGTTAATAAAGCAGTGGCAGGGTTTGAGAGGATTGATCCCCATTTTGAAAGAAGTTCTGTTATAGGTAAACTGCTATCAAACAGCATTGCATCCTGGAGAGAAATGAAAGGAAGAATTAATCATGGCAGACTTCTCTGTTGTCTTATTTTAAGAAATTGTCACAGCCATCCCAGCCTTTAGCAACCACCAACCTGATCAGTTAGCAGCCATCAACATAGAGGCAAGACCCTCTATCAGCAAAAAGATGATAACTCACAAAAGGCTCAGATGATGCTTAGCATTTTTTAGCAATAAAGTATTTTTTAATTAAAGTATGCATATTGGTTTTTTATACATAATACTATTGTACACTTACTAGAGCACACTATAGTATAAACATAACTTTTTTATGCACTGGGAAACCAAAAAATGTGTGTGACTTGCTTTATTGAGATATTCACTTTATTGCAGTGATCTGGAAAGAACCTGCAATATCTTGGATGGTATGCAATATCTTGGGTGGCAGCTTATATATGTTGCACCTTTCCCCTCCTGAAAGAGGGAGACATCTCCCTATTTTAAACAAATTCTCTTGCCAAGAGGCAGGGAAGACTCCTGTGTTCTCACCCACTGAAATGTAAGTGAATGTCTACAAGGGGAAGATTAGACAAGTGTCTCTGGGTTTACATATATCGTGTCAACACATCTCCATTGTAGCTGGTTTAAGGTACAAGGTATGTGTCTTAATGTAGGTAAATCTCATACCTTAATGTAGGTAAATCTCTCCAGAAATCTGCAAACCTATTGAGTCATCTTCTAATTTCCAAGGCTTGTCTACTAAACCAAGTTCCAATAAAATTTATTCATAAAGCCCTAACCACAGAGAAACATTAAAAATATATTCTCTATAGAACCACCAATTATCAGAAATGAAAAAGAATAATATTTTTTCTAAATGACAAACTGATGATAGGGTCTTATCAGCTATCTTCAGGTATCTTTATTCATTTTATAAACAATGTTTCTATTTGCGTCACAGATAGAAAAAAATATCACATTCCCCCAGTTTTCATCATGGGATTATTCACTCTTCTGTCCTCACCATTAACAGTTAAAGCTCCTTAAAGAGCATTTTACCCTCTTTCATTTTTTCATTTAAAATCCTTCCCCTAGACTGTCTAACACACACTCACTCCTCATACAATTCAAAAAATTGACATATATACACTAATATGTATAAAATAGATGACAAATAAGAACCTGCCATATAAAAAATAAAGTAAAATTCAAAAAAAATTATATTCATAAAATTATATCTTTAACCCAGAGCTCTCTTCTCACCACCAGTTTAATGAATACAACTGCTTACTTGGTAACCTTACTTGGACATCTCCCAGATACCTGAAACTCAAAAAGCCCATTATTGAAATCATGAACCCCACCAAAAAGGTGGTATTTTCCATATTCCTCATTTCAGTGAATGACATCACATCACTATGACCCCAATTACATATGCCAGAAACCAAGTCACCCTAATTCTTCCCTCTCCTTCATCTTCATATCTAAGCCATAACCAAATCCTCTAACATTTTAACTCATAAATTTCTCTCAGATCTGTTTCTTTCTCTCCCCACTGTCACAAGTATAATCTGAGCTGCTATTACCTCTTGCCTGAACTGTTGCAATAGCTTTTCTGCACTGTTCGGTATGGTAGTCACTAGCCACACATGTCTATCTACATTTACCTTTAAATTAACTAAAATTCAAAATTCAAAACCTCAAACTAGCCACATTTCAAGTGAACAGCATGGATGTAGAACATTTACCTCACTGAAGAAATTTCTGTTGGATTTCACTATATCTAAAATGTTCTATGTGAATCTGTTTTACTCTTTATCTAATTAGTTAGTCACATTGGACACCAAGTTAGATTTTTAAATACAATTTTAAATAAACCTTAAGTCCCGCCCCCCAACACACACACATACACACACACACACACACACACACACACACACACACACACACAGTTTAAAATATTTTATTGGCTTTCCTTCTGCTTTTAGATTAGTCTTTACCCTACCATTAAATGAAAGTGATTACTTTGGCTAAAAAATTCTGTACCAAACCCCATGGCTCCTGATTATTCTGCACCCTCATTTAGACTAACTCATCTAGACTCACTCTGTAGTTCGCTATAATCTAACAATATTGATCTTTAAAAAAAAAATTCAAATGACCCTGTCCTTCTTCCCACTTCAGGGCATTTGAATAAGCAGTGCCCTAATCATGGAGTTCTATTTTTTTTCTCTTTTTTTGATTAACCATTCAACCATTAGATATTTCAAATCTGTTGTCAAAACCTCAGATAAGCCTGCCATGACATTCTTGATCAGGTCAAATCCTCTCGCTTTAAGTAATCATGCATAATGCAACTCTCCTTCAAAAGATTTATTATAGCTGCAATTTTACACTAATATGTATGATATTTGATTAAAGAGGGCAGAGATAATATCTATTTTTGCTCGGTTATGGTTAATAGCTCAGTGAAGCTGCTTATACATTTTTGTTGAATGAATTAGAGTCTCCTTTTCTTTCTTTCTTTCTTTCTTTCTTTCTTTTTTTTTTTTTTTTTTGTGGTACGCGAGCCTCTCACTGTTGTGGCCTCTCCTGTTGCAGAGCACAGGCTCCAGACGTGCAGGCTCAGCGGCCATGGCTCACGGGCCCAGCCGCTCCACGGCATGTGGGATCTTCCTGGACCAGGGCACGAACCCGTGTCCCCTGCATCGGCAGGCGGACTCTCAACCACTGCGCCACCAGGGAAGCCCTAGAGTCTCCTTTTAACTTCACTTTTGCAGCTCTCTTTTAATGACAGTGATTTGACTACAATCAAAGACTTATGCAAGTTAACAGGCTTGGTTGGAAACAATGAAACTGACCCTGACTTTAACAAAGATATGGAAGGATATCTAGGAAGTCTGAAGATCAGAAAAGGAAGCTGCTACCAGCAAATAAAACAGCCAACATCTTGTCCTAGTCATGCACAGAATGCTGCCACTGGCCCTGCCAACTCTGAACTCCCACTATTGCTGGCACCACCGGATGCTTAACTCCACGGCACACAGAGTGAATGACCGTCAACTGTTACTTCTTTATTAGTGCCTGTTGAGGGCATCTGACTGGGAGAACCTCAGTCACACTCCAGTGCTTCAACTGCTAGAGGGCAAAAAGAAGAAATTACAGAAACTTCAAATTTCCTAGTACGAGGTAGGATCTTGTTTCCTACCCAGGCTCTGTTGGGCACTCCTCCCAAAGAGGAAGGGGGTCTAGATGTTGAACAGCTCAGTATGTCAGCAAAATATATGATAATCTTTATTTCAAAATCCTCCTCTGTTTCCTCAAACTCCAAACACCCAAAATACATCAATTTTTTTACATGAGGACAACTTTATTTATTTTGTTAACAATACACGAGGATAGTTGGTTTGCTTCATCTGTTTATTCACTGCCATATTGCTAGAAATTAAAACAACACCTGGAATTTAAGCACTCAATAAATATTTGTTGAGTGGATATTATTAAATAAATATTTTTAAAATGACAACCTCTATATCAGTGTTTACTATGTGTAAGACGCTGTTGTAAATACTTTAAATATGCTAAATTAATTAATTCTCACCGTAGTCCTATGAGGTAGGTTCAATTACTATCCCAGTCTTAAATATTATAAAACCTGAGTGCAGGGAGATAACTTTCCCAAGGTCACACAATAGTGAGTAAGAGGGCCTGAATTTTAATTCTTACAAATGATCAAATGTCTATATAACTATTGTATCAAGTAACCTAAAACGGTGACTCTAAAACTTGGTGTACAATTATTTTTTAACAAATCTAATTAAAAATAATGGATTGGTTGACTGATTGATTGATTGATTGGAAAACCTGTGATAGTATTACAACACAGCCAGATTAATGTTTCTAAAACTCAGCTCTGCTCAGAAATTTCAATAGTTCAATGTTCCCTACTAATATCTTAAACCCTAAGTCTAGTTTTGAAGGACTACTGGTGATTTTATACTAGTTTTCTGGTTCTTGACACACAGTTCACCACTGATAGCAATTTCTACTTTTGTCACTGTCATTATTATTACTCTTATTTCCCACTCCATGTTCATATGCACTTCTATGTACCAGTCCTCCTTTGGATATGTGTATTTCTGGAAAATCCCAAGAATTTTATATACTGTGTGTTGTGTTTTGGCAACAGAGGCATAGGCAGCAGCAGCCGCCACGACATATTGTAGAATCCTGATGAGTCATCTGCTTCTAGGAGTGTGGCTCTCACACCACATGGTAACTAACTACTTACTCTTCCTTACACCCGATGTGTCCATAGGTTGCATGGTGATTTTTTCTTTCTCCTGAGCACTCTGCAGAGCAGGACCCAATGCCTGGATAAGACATACAACCAGTGGTCACAGGATGAGTCATTCCTCTAAGCCTAGTGTCAGTTGTTCCTTATGTTGGAGTTGAGACACACAATTTAATCTGAGACACACAGATGGGCACAGGTAGAGGTAAGCAACCCGGGGCCACTTCAAGAAGGGTTCCAAGCATATATTGCTGTTCCTAAACACCAATTATTGAAATTTCTGACTTTGGTCACAGTTGAATCTATAACAGAGTTTTGGTAGGTTTGACAAATGCAGCACAAAGCGGCACTAGGGAGCACAGGTGAAAGGGCAAGCTTGCCAGCAGGCAGCAACACAGCTCAGTGTGCACTGCAGCCAACAAGCTGCGGTTCAAAGTGCATGTTCTCCAGAATGCAGCAAGTAGAGCTGGTTAACAGGGCAAAGCTAGAGAAGAAAGACCTCCTGTAGTGGTGGCCATCACCTAGACATCCTGCTCGCAGTACAAATTGCTAGGGTTCAGCCCCTATCTGAGGGTGACCACACAATATGCTTTTTCTCTTGTAGTCCCCACTGTCCCTTATATCTGTCTATCAAAATCCAAGTTTTGATTAGCATTTCATGAAACCTTTGGTAAACCCAATAGATGAGTGATTTTCCACCTGCTGAAGTAGCACAATACTTTGTATATAATATTAATATGGCATGAACAATGTGCTATATAGATGTAGTTATTACCCAGACTATGCTAGAAGTTCCTTTTCAGTAGAACAAGGAGCAAAACCTTTTATAAATATCATTATCTCTCCTGATACATATTCCACACCTACTAAGTAGGTTTCAATGACCTTTGTTAAATTAATCTAATGGCCACTTTATAGACTGGATTAGCAAAATATTTTTTATGAACAACATCCAGTGTAATGCCATGTCTACTCTATAGAAAATATTGACGTTGATATATCAATCAAGTCAGTGGTTTCCAAAAGCTTTATTATAGTTTCTGGATCCCTTTATAAAAACAAAACAAAGCCTACTTTGTGAGCCATGAGAAAGCTAACCTTTCTAAAGGTGGCAAGACTTTGACATAGGCAATTTTTTATTTTTACCTTTCTGCCTCGGGGAATGACAAAAAGCACACTCTTCTTCTAGTGGAGCACGATTTTGAAACTAGCTCCTTGGAAAAGCTAGGCTCGTTCTATTCTCAGCTCTGCTGTGAGGTTGACTGACCCCAGGCGAGACAGCTAATCTGACCGCCTTACTTTTTGTCCCTGAAAAGAGACAGTGGCTGTGGTCTCTTAAATTTTCCTTGAAGTTGTATGGACTAACAAGAAAGATCCATAAAAAGCTTTGAGTTGCTTAAAGAATGATTATTTATAAATGTAAGCTACTGTTATGTTTGAACCAGACTTCAAACTCTTAAATGCTCAATTTATTCAAAGCTGCATCCCATGATGACAATGAGTCATTATGGCACCCTTGAGAGGAAGATATAAACTACATATAAACATTTAAGTTCTTACTCTAATTTAATAACACAAGAAAAGTGTTTGATGTATACTCATCACACACAGTTAACATTATTTTATTATTCAGTTTTGTAATTCTATGAACAAATAATTAAATGTGCTACATTTCAGTCCTGGAGCTTCACACAGTCACTCCTCTGTAGGAATCACAGTGCTTTAGATATAAGTAGCTTTCTCATGTCTTTCTAAATACGTGGTTACTCATGAGTCCTTTTTCCACTTGAACTTGGACATCAGACTGGAATTGAGGAGAATCTTAACAGCATCAAAGCTCTGCTTATAATAAAATGGCCTCCACTAAATCTATAATGTAACAGACAGCGCTGCTTAAGAACAAAGAAATAAACTAGCTTCTGAAATGAGCAGAGGACATTTCACCTTACCACCTTCCAGTTTCTGCTCAAATTCACCTTTACCAAGGAATTGCACTTAACCACACTACTAAATATAGCAGCCACTCAATCTACTTCACCTTGCTCAGTTTTACCTCACTTCTTTTTTTTCTCCATAGTCCTAACTACACGTGACATTATGTGTGTGTTTATATTTGTTTTCCCACCAAAACTCAAGATGCCTCAAAATAGGGAGTCTGCATGTTTTGTTCTTTTTACCACTTTATTTCCAGTGCCTATAGAGCACATACAAAGTGCTTAGTGAACATTTGCTGAATGGATGCCTGCATTATTTCTGATCCACGAAACTACCCAAAACACATCTTTAAATATAGTTGAAGCACAAGGCTTAAATTTTATAAGCGGTAAATTAAAATACTAATCATAGGAAAATATTTTTATATTTTTGACATTTTTATATTATGAAATAATGGCTCAGCCAGTACAAGAATTCAATTAGATGAAATATTATAGAGAAGACATTTTAAAATTCACATACATCAAAGGTCATCTGATTGAAAGCAAGGAAAATTTATGTGGTTTTACTACCCCCAATCCATTTCAACTATAGCAGTTATGCTTATATTTTTCTTGTTTAAGGTAAGTTTCATTCTACGCAAAGGTTTTGTGGCTTTACAAAGTTTGAAACCACTCCTATGAAACTAGTATAAGATGCTATTTTTCAAATAACTATAATTGAATTTAAATGCAAAAATAGTTATTTTTTTCAGAAGGCATGTGTTCAATATTTTTCTAGGATTTAAAAATAGAGTACTGATAAAATAGCAGCTATTACCTTTGCTTTTAAGGAGTTTATGATGTAGTTGTATGTTGGAGAGTCAAAATTAATATGCATAAAATACTATAAGCAATACAAAATATCATTGAGTTAAATATAAAAATCGCTGCATATGCTATATGGCTATGAGGATGGGAAATATTAATGAAGGTGAACACAGAGAAATGAACAAGGAAAATTATGATATTGCAGTTAGTCATTTAGGGTATGAATTAAATGATGGCAATGAGAATGAAGATGATAAAAAAACAGATGTGTCAAAATAAAAAAAGTAGAAAAGCTTAATCTATGTTTAACATACTTTCTTCAATACATTTTGAAATATAAGTGATACATTTTAAAATAATATTTGAAATGTTTATATTAAAATTATTTCACACTTAAAATAAATAAATATGTTATCTGGAAAAATTTACAAATCTCCCATGATACTGAATAAGTGAGATTCCTTTCCATTTTCTCATTCTCATGTATTAGACTCTCACATTATAAAATTATGCATTAGAAGCATGTTTATTTTTCTTGTACAATTTATGAATAGACACTTGTATTTACATTCACTTATCACTTCAGAATGAATATGTAATCATTTTAACTCTCATATGATAAAATATATTAGCTCTATTTGCGTGTTACAATGTTAGTTTTGGCTACTAAGTGTTTTGGTTTGTTTCTTTCTATATTTGATTTTATTTTTGTCATTTTGGACAAAGATGCTTCCTGGTTATGTGACCTCACAAAGAATAAGGCATTTAGCAAATACAAAATGTATAGGCTCAAGATTGAACTTCCTTAATAATACAATTGTTTTTAAAATAATAAAACAATAATAACTACAAAACTTTAACAGTCATCTCTAGCGGTAACCTGCTTACAAGATTAATCTCTCGACCTTAAATGTGCCTCAATCTAATGAACAAATAACCAAGACATAATAAAGAAGAAAAAAAGCAATGCCAAGAATATGCCTGATTTTAAGTTGGACAAAATTTGTACTAGATCTACCACAAATGTATGCTAGTATTTTTTAAATTAGTTATTAAGTAGTCTACAGACTGCAGGTGAACTCCTCATCTAAAGGAATATAAACATAGTATACTTAAGCAAAACATGTAAAGAAAATGTCTGTAGCTCTTACTTTTTTGTTCTTGAATTACAGTTTCATATATTGGATCAGACCTCTATTAAGCTTCTGAGAACACACACTCTCCCTCTTTCCTTTTCAAAATTGTTCCCCTAAACCAGTGGATAAAACAAAGCTTATGTTTATGTGTGTGTGTGTGTGTGTGTGTGTACACACACTCATATTCACACACACATATGTGTAACATACACATTTATACACATACACGCATTTGATTAATAAATGATTTTTGAATGACCAAGTAAGTGTTAAGCTCAAGAAACTAGAAAAATAAATTGCTAGGTTTTTTTTCCTCTGTGTTCAACTGGTGGCTTTGCAAATGCTATTTTATTAGGTTGTTGCCTAGTCTGTAATAGTAGAACCTAAGGACAAGGCTCATGAACAAAAAGTTTACTTGAGAATATGATGCCAGAGAGTAGGAATGAAAGATAGAGAGAATGAAGCAAAAAAGGTAGAGAGAATAGAGGGATGCGTTACTGAGTTTGCCACCCATACATACCTGGTTGTTTCATCTTCTTGTGAGAAGCTTTAGTAAAAGCATCCAATATCTCTGTGGCTATGGGAAGAAAAAAGGAAGCATTTAACTCTTGGCTTCCATAGTTATTGGCCAAGGGTTGCCCTCTAGAGATTAACCATTCTCCATGAGTTATACATGAAGGATGCCAAAATGGTTTCCATGGTCCACCCACAGACGAGCCCTATGGTAGGAAGACAAACGTACCTGAAGCAACAATTAGTAGAGCACTGTCAGACTGCATCTAAGCAAAACTGGTTGAAGACTGCCCCAAGCTATTTGTCACCACGGTGACGTAAGACAAGAGAATCTCAAACAACACACAAGAAATAGCCGATGCAGTCCACTTCTTGTACCATTCAGATTTCCTCATGCCTTACATAAAACCCAATCTGTCACAGATGGTGGCAAAGCACATTTTTTGCAAAGACACAAGAGAGTTTGTGGAAAAAAAATAAAAATAAAAACTATATTCCATGCCACAGACACTATAGGGTGACCAACACCTTTCTCCCCAGGGATTCTGAGCCTTTGTTCTTTGGCTTGTAATGTGGTTGCTGCAATTGTTTTGTCACTGCTATTACCAGGCAGGAAATCAGTTAAATGAGTTTCAGACATACACTCATGACTACCCCTTTCATAGACCCGTCGTGCCATTACTGATGTGACAGGGAAAGAGATTGTCATTCTTTCCAACTATTTGGTTAGTGATTCCTCAGTGATGGATGCAATTTGATGGATAAATTGTGCAACACCTATAGATCAATCCAGATGTTTCTTCCTCAGATTTCCTTATCTCCATCCTTCTAACCTTTTTTCCAGGCCCCTGAAAATCTGTTCCAGTCATTCAACATTAGCCATACTCCAGACCACTTCTCAACCCATGTGAATTTAGTAACAAGATTATTACTCACAACCATGCTAGGAGCAATTCTTTTTACCACTGTCCTTTAGAACCATTCCTGCTTGGTGTGTGGCAGTGGTCTCTTTTCAGCTAGAGACCAGCCTATTGTGCTAATCTATCTTGGAAATAGGACAGGTGTAGAAAAGCCGTAAGTGTGAGTTGAAAGAGAGAGATCAGCGTAATATGGATAAGTATTATGAAAATGTGGGCCACAAAATCATGTAATTTTACATGATTTGATCAAGTTCTGGATTTGATCAAGTTCAATTCTCACTATACCATTTCCACTGTACAATTGCTTGCTTATTTGTTCTTGTGGCTTATGTTTAGTAGATCTAATAATACTCAACTCCAAATGGAAAATGCAGAGCCCATGGTCAGAAACCCAGAGCATGCCAGGAGTTTTTCTACAGAAAGAGAGAAGTTTTGATTCGTTTTCTTTCTTTCTTTCTTTCTTTCTTTCTTTCTTTCCTTCTTTCCTTCTTTCCTTCTTTCCTTCTTTCCTTCTTTCCTTCTTTCCTTCTTTCCTTCTTTCCTTCTTTCCTTCTTTCCTTCTTTCTTTCTTTCTTTCTTTCTTTCTTTCTTTCTTTCTTTCTTTCTTTCTTTCTTTCTTTCTTTCTTTCTTTCTTTCTTTCTTTCCACAAACGGCATTGCCTTTCTCCATAACCTTCCCAGAAGTCTGCTATTCGGTCTACTAGAGACTCCACGCATCACCGTTATACAACTGTGATGTCTCCAACACCATTGGTTTCCTGGAACATATGGCACAAATAGAAGGCATCTTGCATTGCAACCTGAACCTGCTACAAATTTCTCTTTTTTTCTGTGACTTGAAACTGTCAGACTTCTCAGTCACATGATAAGTAGGTTGAAATAGTATCCCCTAGTTTGGTGTAGACTTCCTCCAAAATCTAAAGAAATTCACCAAGAACTTTCTTAACAATAGGGAGTGCAATTCGTGGTCACTTTATTTTTACCACATGCCCCAGACCACAGACCCCTAAAAACTTCAAACAATCCATTCTTTGGCACACTTACAGGCATCTAACGTACTTACCACTTTCTGTTCACCAAGTCCAATCAATGTAGTGGCATTACTAGAGTGTATCAGTGTCATGCAGAGCCCTGTGAGAGCTGGATGTAGCCCCAGGGCAAGAAAGTGAATGTACACTCCTACAATTCTTATACATTTTAATTAAAGAAAAAGTTCTTTACTTACTCTACTGGGTAGTACCTATTATTATACAATGTTGAATAGAAGCAATGGTAGTATATATCGTTTACTTTTTCTTGATTTTAAAGAATGGCACAGGTTTTTCTTTGTGTCTAATATAATTGTGAACAAATTATTTCTGGAAATTTAGGGTAGAATTTGTGCCTTCAAAGCACCTAGCAAAAGAGAGTTAAGAAAGCAAATAATTTTATAGTGTTAATTATATGCCAAGAGAGGTTCTAAGCATTTTGCATATTTTTAAATTAATCTTATTAAAAAATACAAGAAGATAATTTTATTAGTCCTATGTTATAGAAGAAGGAAACACATAGCACAGAGAATATTATCCCAATCACATAGCTAGTAAGTGGTTGAGCAGGGCATAATAATTGGGTAGTTTGTCTCTCAAATCCATATTCCTAAAACTATGTTATGCTGTATTAGAAGGTAATCTAGAATCCATTTCTTACTTATCTTCAAAGATCCAAATTATAAAGATGTTCCTTGACTTTATTTTGTAGTCATCTAGCTGTGATTTTCCTTTCTTTTTCCTTTTTCTTCTTGTTAGCAAGGTGAAACAACACAAGGATTTTTGTATTTTTAAGAAAATTAGCACATATATACATATTTTACTTGTAAAAAATTCATATTATATCAAGACAAGTATTTAATTTAGATTTTTCAAAACCAGAAGCTTCCTACCCATGAACAGTAAGTTTTGACACTAGCTGTTTTTTAATGAGTTTGGTTCCAACTGGGACTCTAATATATCTATGTGTACTCCTTAAAAAAAATTATCAATCTAATAGCACTAAATTTTTCAAACTTCAATTTGATAAGCACAAATTCAATTATCAAGTGTTCTCTGGGAGCTCTAACCTAAAAGTCATAGTCACACGTGGCCACACGCTGTAATGGGAGAATAAACTGCTTGTTAGAACTGGCTCAAATTGGTGTTTAATCATTCCTTCACATGAGAATGGCATACAATTAAAAAAAATAAATAAGTAGAAGTACCAAGTTTAAAGTGAATTAAATAATGTTTAAGATTCAAATACTCAACATAAACATGATAATATTTTAAAACACAGATTATTGACAACTTCTCAAGGACTTACCTGCAGTAGAGATTGGTGCTCAATACTAAATGTCAGAAGAAATACATAATATGATATCTAGAGAGTGTATGAGCATTACCTTAAAAGGACAATTGGAATGAGTGAGGAAATGTAGAGACAGTAAATAAATTTTTTATGGTATGTACATCATATTTTCTGGACTACAATGTCATGATGGAAGGCAGGGAGAGGATGGTAAAAGAAGATGATTACTCTTGCAATTTACATTTGATGATAACAATTATGTTTTCCCCTGAGCAAGTTCAGAGAGCACTGATAATCAAAAGACAATCTCAACTGAGTATTTTTCTTTTTTTTAAGGATAAAAACCTGGATCATTTTGGGATACAGTAGAAAGGCTGAAGCCAGATTCACAAATATTGAGTTCATGTCTTAGCAATCCCACTTAGTTAGCTGTGTGCTTTTGGAAAAGTTTCCTAAACATGCTGAAACTCAGGCTTCTTATCTGGAAAGTGAGGACATTGCTTTTTGGCCTTCAGAATTTTGTGAATATGATTTAGAATATTAAGTAGGGGAACAAAATTTGCCACCCCAAAATGTCTCTTTGGCATGTGAATTATTTTGAGCTTAAAACCACAAAGGCCCAAAAGACTCAGGAAGAAACTTTGACCTTCCCCCCTCACTGTCTAAAATAATATAGATAGAGGGTTTGTTATAGGTAAATAGAGCTATTACCAGAGATATATGCAAAGAATATGGGCTATGTGTGGTGGAGGTAACTCTAGGCAGAGCCTAGAGATCAGCGTCTACTCTGTGTCCCATAGTCTCTGCATGGCTCTGCAAATATTTATTTACCAAACATTTGCTTTTCCATCTCCATAATAGTTGGTATTGTAAAGAATGTTTTTCAGGTAACTTTGATTAAGCTACTATCAGAATAATGAACCTCTCTGCAACTTCCTGACAAACTTCCTACAAAGAAAACATCACGTATTTTAATCACTATTGTTATTAGAATATTATTTCATGCATTTATCCAGATTTCATCAACATTTAACTTTCCCAGACTGTTTTTACTTTTGCCTTTTGAAATAATTTCAAACTGCACACAGTGGACTTTGTTTTATGGATCTCCACTAGGCAGCTACTGGACATTGTAAGACTTATGGGTCTAAATAGAAAAAGGGAGGGAGAGCATGCTTCTGGACCAAGTGTGGGCTGTCCCTGACCTCACAATAGGCTGTAGCAGGATGAGCTCCTTTTGGCAGTTTGAGCTTCTCTGAGATGAGGATGTCATGGCCCTAGGTACTGTAATGGCAGATTAAGGAGCCTCCAAGGCAGAGACGGCACAGCAGAGGTCTCTACTAAGCAGAACTAGGAGAGAAGCCTTTGCAAACAGCTAGCACGGCTTTGCTGCTGTCTTTCTTGGATCTATTGTTAGGGACAGAGTCATTCTAGCCCCTCTCCAGAGGAATATCAAGACCCTCATCCTTGGGCTGAGCCAGGTAAAGCATTATTTAAAGTGATTAAAAGCAGGGATACTTATATTCCTGCCTCTTCCCAGACTCCAGAGGAGATAGCTATCATCCTGGAACAGTGCTTCAAACCAGGAGCCTTGTGGTGGACCCTGCTCACAGAAGCTTCTCAGGAGGGTGCCTCCCACAGAGGAAGATGGAGTCCAGACTCCTGGGTCGATGAGATGGAGGGAGGAAACAGTGAGACGAGACAGAAGAAGAACCTTGGAGAAGAGGCCCGGTGCCCTCTAGGGAAAAAAAGCAGCATGGTGTCATCACAAGGGGACTGGAATCACTTACCTTCCTTGCTGGTGACCACACACAAAGTAATAAAAATGGAAAAGACATAAGGGCCAAGAGGGAGAGGCCAATTCTCACTTGAAGAGAAAACATGTGTCTTCCCTCTCACCCTGAGTTCCAGTCTGTCCTTAATCCATCCTCCAGGCTTTCCCCACTAAAAGGGCAGACTGGCTGTGACAGAGCTTGAAAATCCTAGTTTGTGCTCTTATAGGGTTCTGGGTCTTGGGAATGCTTTATCACTGGCTCCAAATTCAGACACTATAAAACAACATACACTTTAGATTACAAAACAACTTGGGATCGGGGATGAACTGTTTGATAAATGAGACAAGAAGATGGCTTCTGTATACTGGCTCCTAGGTTATTTATTTCTTCACTGCACGGTGCAACCCATTTGCTCAAAAGCCGCCTGGTCCAAACTAAAATATTTACACATCCAATTATTTTTAAAAGAGCCCAAACAAGCAGATTTTTAGCCATTTGGAGCCTGCCTTCTTTGCATACTCATAAAACCTCACCTCTAGCAATAGATAGGTTAAGACCTGGCCATAAAGACCCCAAACCGCTGCTGCCCTTCTGCAGCTCTCTAACATGTTGTCACCTAGACACATAAGCCCCCTCTCTCGGGAGTTGTCCTGCCCTTCTCCACTTCTGAGGAACAAACCTACATGAACCTCTGGACAGATTCCTATGGGAAGGGCCTTCCTGTTCCCACACAGTACAAACCTGTCAAAGTGTCACCCAATAAAGTGTCACTTCATGGTCGTATCTTTTACCTTGATCAGCCCCCAAATCCCTCAAACCCCTTATAAATATGCCTGTGCATGTTAATTAAAAGAAAGCTGAAATACCTCTATTAATATAAGATGAAGCAGAATTCAGAACAAGGAACATTATCAAGGATAAAGAGAGACATTACACTATGAAAAAGTAGTCAGTTATCTGAGATTATTTGAAAATCCTCAATGCATGTGCATGTAAAAGCTGAGCTTCAAAATACATGAAGCAAATTTGATAGAATAAAAAGAAAAAATAAAAGAATTATCCACAATCATAATTGGAGACTTCAATATTCCTTTTTCAGGAATTGATCAAAAGAGTAAATGGAAAATCAGTAAGATATAGGAAACCCGAAAAACCTATCTACACACTTGACCAAAATTATACAACGGTTCACCTAACAACAACAGAATAAAAATTCTTATTAAGTGCATGTGAAACATGCACCAAGACAGACCATATTCTGGGCTATAAAACAACTCTTAACAGATTTTTAGAAATAGAAATCATACAAAAGATTATCTCAGATAACAATGGATTAAACTAAAATCAATAACAGAAAGATATCTGGAAACCACAACAAATACTTAGCAATTGATCAACACACTTCTGTGAAGACACGGGCCAAAGAAGAAAAGCAGTCTCAGGTAAATTTTAAAAATATTTGTCCTGAATGAAAAGGAAAAAGACACATCAAAGTTTATTGGATGCAGCTAAAGCAGTGTTTAGCAGGAAAAATATAACATTAAATGCTTATATTAGAATAATCTTCTAATTAATCATTTGCCACATATATTCAATTATCAACACGAAAGATAGGATTTTTAAATGTAATTAGATTATGTTACATCACTGGCTGTCCATCTCACACAGAGCAAAATTCAAAAAGTTTATCCTGGTCTTCAAGGCTCTATATGACATGGCACCATGATACATACATCTCTGACCTCATTTCCTCCCACCTGGGGCTTGTGCTCCAGCATAAGGCTCCTTGCTCTTCCTTAAAAACAACAAAAATACTTCTGCCTCCAGTTCTTTGCAATTATATCTCGATTTGGCAGTTTCATTTTGCTTTTTTTTTGCAGTACGCGGGCCTCTCACTGTTGTGGCCTCTCGTGTTGCGGAGCACAGACTCCGGACGCGCAGGCTCATCGGCCACGGCTCACGGGCCTAGCCGCTCTGCGGCATGTGGGAGCTTCCCGGACCGGGGAACGAACCCGTGTCCCCTGTATCGGCAGGCGGACTCTCAACCACTGCGCCACCAGGGAAGCCCTCACTTTGCAGTTGATGGACACATGACTTAGCCTCTCCCTTCATTAGGGCTCTAAGACTTTCTTTATTAGGGAGGCTTCTCTAACCAGCCCGTGTGAAATATCATGTAAATATATATGTCCCACAGTAGAAGTTAATATTTGAACACAATAGAAGTTAATATTTTGCTCACTTAACAGGGAGCATGCAGGTATGGCAGTGATATGGCTCTCCTCCACATCTTTGCTCAGAGTCTCAGGCTGAGTGGAGCCAGGCTACAATTTTCATGTAGCTTTCAAGCTAACTGGGGTCACTGCCACCCATGCTAGTCAGAAGATGACAAGCATGAAAACAAAGGGAGCATAGCAGTTTTTTATTTTGATTTGTGTGTTTATGGGCCAGACCTGAAGGCTGTACATGTAACTTCTGAGCACATTTCAGTGAATGAAACTCCATCATATGACTACACTTGACCTCAACTGGAGGCTGGCTGATACAGTGTAACTGTACTTTCTCAGGTAAAAGAGTACATTGTGAATTTTGGTGAAAAATGAGAAGTCTCTATTAATCTGTGCCTTATTTTTCCTTGTAATACTAGCTACTTCCACACTGTCCTCTATTTGTTTCCTTCCTGTCTGTCTAGACCGAATAAAATGGAAGAATCCTGAGAACAGGTACTTTGGGTATTTTTTGCTTTTGCTGAGAAATGATCATAAATGCCTTATTATTTTCATATTTAGACATTTAAATAGGCTTAGATACTGAAGCTTCCACAATGATATTAGGGAAATAGTGAATGGAAGTGAAAATAATTAGTAACATTAAAGATCTATTAAAATCTTCTTAGGAAACAGAAGGTGAATGATGAAATTGTTCTTAATTCTGAGGCACGTTAGGTATATTCTATTATTTTTATTTCTTATGAGTAAGCGTGCATAACAAGAATCATAGCTCTTTATCCAGCATGAGAAGTTTACATATACTTCCTGCTTTTTACTCTTGTAGGAGAGAAAAAAGTTTTCCTTGACCCTCATAGGGTCTCTGACTGGGTCTGAAAGTTAAACTGACAAAGCCCAGATCAGGAGAAAAGCATAAAAGTTTATTTAATATAAATTTTATGTGACACAGGAAAATTAATAAGGAAATAAAGACCCAAAGAAACAGACCTGTGTATTTTTACGCTAGGTTTGATGAACATGGGCAGTGGTAGAGGAATGAGATAGGGTGAGTAGTATGGAGGAATTTTAGTAATCTTGGAGAAACTAAGCAAGCTTATTTGTTAGGATTCTTTTTGGCATCCTTTTGTCTTCAGAGATATGGATACTCCTTTCCTCTGAGTATAGATAGGACACCTTTCATGTGATGGTTTTATGACCTGTTTCACGAAAGAAGGGAGAGGAAAGAGAAGGTCAGTGACCTTCCTGCTTCTGCTGTTTCCTCAAACTCTTTGAGTTTAAAATATTCAAATCACCAATATGCCATATTTTGAGGTAGCATGTCCTGAACCTTATCACTCACAAATATTCAGAACTGAAAAAAAATTCCAGAGAAATCTTAAAACCAGAATTAAAGTCATTCTAGATGTTTTCTGTAGTAAAGTCAGAAGTGAGGATAGACCTCCAAATCTCTCCCTACCATACCACAGTAGAAAACAGAAGTACCACTTCCTGGATGATAGTAACTAGATGTTGTGACACAGGCATGCAAAGAATGGGGGAGCACAAATCTTGGCCCATTCTTCCAACATTAAAGCCAGCAGAGAACCATCTTTACCTGACTCTGCTGCCCTCTGCCTCCCTCTATTTTCATCTACTTTAGTCACATGGTCTTCTTTTCTGTGTCAAAACTCTCTGTCTCCCCCATACGAGGAGACCTGTGATTTCATTTAGTGCACACTCAGGTAATACAGGGTAATCTCTCCTTAAGATCCTTAACTTAATCATATCTGTTAAGTCTCTTTTTGCCATATAAGGTAACATTCACAGTTTGTAGGGATTAGGATCTCAATATATTGGGGAGGGGGCATTATTCAAACTCTCACACTGTTCAAGACACTTTTAGAATTATTAGCCAATGTTTAAACAAATAGCAAGTTAAGTTTGAGTCAGTTCTTCAGTTCACATAATAGTGCCAATCCGAGTAGTCTGAGATGATCAAAATTAATATATTTCATGAATCTCATAGATGATCCTAAATCTGATTTATTTATTTTTCAAAAAAGTTCTATTTACTTCAACTGTCACTTACTTAAGTATCCTGCAGTTCATGTCTTAAACCGGTGACTTGAACTGATCCATCTTTAGGAAAGCAAAAAAAAAAACTTGTTAATAATTTTTCTACATTCTAGAAAGCAATTAGCCATCATGGTTACGTTCATTAACCAAGTGGTAAAATAATACTGGAGAAAATATTACCAGCTTTCCCTCCTTTATCATTTGAACACTTTTTGCTGATTTAATACCTTTTAGAATAGCCATTGACATGTCTTAATTAGCAATGTGGAGAGAAATTTACAAAATGAATATGAAGTTATGTTAAACATAAATCAAACTGCTACCAGCTGTGTAATCACCCTCAAATATGCTACATAACATGTAAATATATTATAAAGAAGACATCTACATGCATAGGCTCAAGAATTTTAACTTCCTGGAGTACAGAGCCTTGTATAATCTAGATACTATAACTGTAATAGTGGTTGGTACTGTGTTGAACATGGTGTTACAAAGTAAATTGCTGCAGCAAAGTGCCTTGCTATAGAAGATAGACAGACAATACTCTTTTTAATTAAAAAAAAATTCCCTTTTCTTCCAAGAGCTTGTTCAAATTCCCATAGGGCAATTACCGCAAATCATCTTACCTAGGAAAGAACATACATAAATTTTATTTCACAAAATTATCTATCCTTTTTGAAAGTAGCCTGGGAATGAATTGAATCATTTTGTATCATTATCCATTCTCTATTATAGAAATCTGAGATCTGGAGTCACAAGTTTTTTCTTATTCAGTGTCTCTCCTATATTTATAATAAATGTATATGTGGTAATAATATTTTAATAGAAGTACAACATATCACAAATTCTGGAGAACAAATATTTTCTCAGTTAAGCATCATATGAAAATAAATTTGCTCTGGGGCAAAATAGTGCAACGGGAAGAACTAATATATATATATATGTATGAGGTTTTAGCACTGATACCTCCAATTAGGAGTTATTTCAGCTTTGGGAAAATACTTGAACATTCTCACAAATATCTAGAAGGGGAAAGACACATTTGTGCCCAGGTCAGGACTATCTGTGCTACAAGCACCAGTTATTGGAGGCAATTTGCATTTGTTCATTCATTTATTGAATATATGGTTTCATATTTATTAAATTACTTCTATGAACCAAACATTGTTCTAGGAACTGAGAATACTTCCATAAAAAACATACAAACAAACAAAAATTCCAGACAATGGTAGCTAGAGCTCACATTCTATCCTGTATCTGAGAGGATAGGGAAGGGAGAATAGTAGATAAATTAAATAAAGAAAAGAATAGTATACTAGAAAGTATAACTGTTATGGAGGAAAATACAGCAGAACAGGAAGACAAGGAGATAGGAAACCCAAGGGTAGGGAGGAGTAGTGCAACATTTCTAAAGGGGAAAGAGCAGGCCTTAAGGAAATAACACTTTCCTCAAGTCTTACAGAAGGAAAAGGAGCAACCTATATAGATATCTGGGGAAAGTGCATTCAGTTCAAAGGGTGTCAAGTAGACCACATAGGAGCAAATAAAGATAAAGGAATGATAAGATTTTACCAGGTTGGAGCCATAAGAAAGCAAGAGAGGCACAAAAGAATTGAAAGCATGTGCAAGGAAGTGATTACAATGTTTGTGATTTCCTACAAAATTTATCTTGACAAGGAGGAGTTAAATACCTGAGGAGGCTGAAGGAGCATGAAATATTGGTAGGATTAATGGATTGGCAGTCACTGTGGGACTGAACGATTGTTAGAATCTTGTGCCAGAAGGGATTAGCTTAATAAGAAAGGACATGGTGGCCAGAGAGCAGGATAATTGAATTTGAGTGCATGGAGAGGTAATGGTAATATTGGTAATGGGGCATATTCAGTGAGTGACTGGCTGAGGTAGGTGGTAAGACAAGAATAAACACAAGAATAGGGAAAGAAGTTCAAGGAAATATAGGCCAGGCTGTTGGTGTGATCCTAACTCTAGAAACAGAAATCATCAGGAATTAGGACAGGAGTAGTGTTGAGGAATATGATAGTATGACAGGAGTTAAAACCTTGAATAAGTGAGAGAGATAACCTGTGTGTGTGCAGATGACTAAAAAAAAATTTAAAAAAACCCCGTAATATCTTATCAACAAAGAGTCAGTGCTGGGAGTATTTGTACAAGAGGGAGGAAGAGTAGTTTGGAAGAGGAAACATGAAGCAAGAAAGACTCCTAGCTCACTTTAAGGCTCGTGGCTGGAGGAGAAAAAAAATCACCACAATTTTAAAAGGCTACAGGGGAATGAATCAGTATGCTTAAAGGAGATCAGAGCTTGGTCTTAAGAAAGTTAAAAAAAAAAAAAAAGAAGACAAAAAAACAAACAAACAAACAACAAAAACAACAAAAAACAACTTCCAGAGAAGAGAATGAGGATATACTTTCTGCTGCTGTCAGACTATTTGCTTGAAAGGCAAGAGGGGCTTCTAGAAATGTTATGAAAGATGGGGACAGAATAAAGGATAAAAAGAGCCAGAAGGAAATTAGAATGCAAGGTATGAATTCTAAGATTCATAATCTAGGATGAGAATCCTAGGAATGTGTGGCTTCTTCTAGGGAGTGGCAAAATTAGGAATGAAGGAGATAGAAAAATTATCTATGTTAATTTCAAGGTAGACAGTATCAGCATAGCTCTGAGTGTTAGAGATAGAGATAGAGGGGTGCCTGGAGCCTTCACTTCTAATTTAAGAGCTGTGTGAGTACTACTGGGACTTAGCGTATGTAGGGTTCTATCTAGTTCACTAGAGATAGAGGTCTAAGGTCTGGGAAATGAAGGTCCAATCTGAGTACACAGTCATCCTCTCGTCAGTAGGTAATATGTAGTGGAGGCACCTCATAAAATATTAAACAGTTAAAAGCAACAGATAAGACACATGCAGAGTAATATTAGTAGGTACTAAAATTAGAGTATTTAGTGAAAATAGTAAGAAATCAAATTAAACATTAAATAATACCATTTCTACAAATTACAAACACCTAAAACAAAATAACAATACAGAGAAATAAACATAGGATAATTTTTTTCAAACAAAGCGATCTTAGACATGAAACACATGAAAATAATAAATTAGGCTTCACAAAAATTGAAATCTCTACTTTTTAAAAAAACATTGATAAGAAACTGAAAAAGTAAACTAATTTATTGGAAATATACACATGTGATATGGGACTAGCATACAGAAAAAGAGCTATTACATCTCAATAAGAAAACAAGTAATTTATTAAAAACTGACAAAAGATGAATAGAGATGTCACAAAAGAAGATATGCTTATAAGTACATGAAAGATGGTCAACATCAAAGTCATCTGGTAAATATAAATTAAGAAAAGTAAGATATCACTACCTACCCATGAGAATGGCTAAATTAAAAAAAAACCCAAAAAACTGAAATACAAATGTATGGAATCTCACACATTGCTGGTGATTCAGTCACTTTGGAAACTGTTGACATTTCCTTAGAAAGTTAAAAAACACTATATGACACAAGAATTACACTCCTAAACATTTACCTGAAATAAATGAAAATATTTTTACATGTTAAAACTTCTACATGAATGTTTATAGAAGGTTTACTCAACAATACTTACACCCTGGAAAGAACCTAAAAGTCCAACAGGTGAGTGGATAAAGAAATTTTGGCCTATTCATATAATGAAATACTGCTCAGCAGTAAGAAGTGAAAACAAAAACTAAAATAAAAGCCTACTAATACAGACAACAAGATGAATGAATCTTAAAAGCATTATGTTAATCAAAGGAAGCCCAAAATAAACACATTATAATTCCACTTATTTGATATTCTGGAATAGGCAAAACCAGTCTATAGTGACAGAAAAATGGTTGCTCAGGGTAAGAGGCATATTTCTCAAAAGGGCAAAAAAGAACTTCCTGGAGTGAATGAAATGTTCTACAACTGAATTTTTTTATAAATTTATTTTATTTATTTTTATTTTATTTATTTTATTTTTGGCTGTGTTGGGTTTTCGTTGCTGCGCATGGGCTTTTCCCTGGTTGGGGCAAGCAGGGGTTACGCTTCCTTGCAATGCATGGGCTTATCATTGTGGTGGATTCTCTTGTTGTGGAGCACAGACTCTAGGCATGTGGGCTTCAGTAGTTGTGGCCCACGGGCTCTAGAGCACAGGCTCAGTAGTTGTGGCGCACGGGATTTGTTGCTCCGCGGCATGTGGGATCTTCCCGGACCAGGGCTCGAACCCATGTCCCTTGCATTGGCAGGCGGATTCTTAACCACTGTGCCACCAGGGAAACCCCTGCAACTGGATTTTTGTGATGATTATGTGTTTTATAAAAATTTATTTACGGTGCATTAAAAATGGATTCCTCTTATTATAAGTCAATTATATCTTGAGAGAATTGATTTTAAAAAACCTAACCCTTCAGAATAGCAAAGCAAACATATGAAATATATAGATATATAAATGGGAAAAAAATATTTGCAACCCATATTAAAAGGACTAATCTTTTTTTAAAATTTATTTATTTTATTTATTTTTATTTTTTGCTGTGTTGGGTCTTTGTTGCTGAGCGCGGGCTTTGTCTAGTTGCAGCAAGTGGGGACTACTCTTTGTTGTGGTGTGCAGGCTTCTCATTGTGGTGGCTTCTCTTGTTGCAGAGCATAGGCTCTAGGCGTGCAG
Source organism: Grampus griseus (assembly GCF_964374135.1). Taxonomy (NCBI): domain Eukaryota; kingdom Metazoa; phylum Chordata; class Mammalia; order Artiodactyla; family Delphinidae; genus Grampus; species Grampus griseus. The sequence goes on along the minus strand of NC_139017.1, from coordinate 93,126,357 downwards.
ACTTCAGTAGTTGTGGCTCACGGGCTCTAGAGCACAGGCTCAGTAGTTGTGGGGCACAGGCTTAGTCGCTCTGCAGCATGTGGGATCTTCCTGGACCAGGGCTCAAACCCATGTCCCCTGCATTGGCAGGCAGAGTCTTAACCACTGCGCCACAAGAGAAGCCCAAAAGGACTAATCTTTTTAATGTATGAGTCCCACTAGGAATTGTAAAGAAAAAAATCCAACAAGGAAAGCAAAAAATGGGCAAAGAAAATGAATGGATAATTCACGCACACACACACAATGTGTGGCTGGGAATGGAGTGAGAATAGAATTAGCTTTTAAAAATCTAAAAATTGTTCTTTATCATTCATAAATAGAAAAATGTATGTTTAAGGTAACCAGAGGTAACACTATTTATCAAATTGTCACAAATCCAAGTTAGAAAACACTTTGTCAATAGATAGCTAGTGGGACGCAGCAGCCGCACAGCACAGGGAGATCAGCCCGGTGCTTTGTAAACACCTAGAGGGGTGGGATAGGGAGGGTGGGAGAGAGATGCAAGAGGGAGGAGATATGGGGATATATGTATATGTATAGCTGATTCACTTTGTTATAAAGCAGAAACTAACACACCATTGTAAAGCAATTTTACTCCAATAAAGATGTTAAAAAAAAAAGAAAACACTTTGTCTAGGGAAACTGTGGAGAAAGTAGATAATCTCATACATTGCCAATGGGAGTGTAAATGGTATGCTATTTTTGTAACAATTTGAAAATATCTACCAGAAATAAAAATATAAATATCTTTTGAACCAGAATTCCCAATCTAGGGACTTTTTCTTGGAGATATATTCATACACATGCAAAATAATATGTACAGATTATTATTAACATTAATCATAATAGCATAGAACATTAATATAGGACATTAAGATTAATCAATAGAGCACTGCTTATGTAAGTTTTGGTACATCTATAAAATACTCAAAGAAAATCAGGAAACCCTCATGCTCCATTGAAATTGGAAATATACACTGGCAGGAATAAAAGAAAGCTATGTTAACAATATGTTTAGTATCCTTGTCCTATAGTCAGATGGAAAGAAAACACTGGGAAGATGAGAGATAGAGGGAGACAGAGGAATACTATTCACAATATAACTTTCTCATGCTTTTCATTTTTTGATCCATAGATATGTTGAACCACTGTAAAAAGAAAGCATATTCATTTTAAATTAATTGTCAAAATGACTATTTTTTCTATCTGAATTATTTTTACAGATAGACAAAATCAATTGTACTTTATCTCATATCTTACTTCAGTGAAATATGTATATAATGTGCTTGACAGTCATTAAAGATTTGCTCATCTCCCCATTTAACTGAGATATGACATTTATGTGTGCTTTGGTTTTTCATAGATTGCAAGAGTATTTTTAGCACAGATTTCAGATAGTGTATGTAGCCAATTTCACAAAAATATTGTAAGGATTAGTACAAGGAAAAACTTGTGAAAAAGGTATGATTTTATTTCATTATCGAACAATTGAAAAAAATAAAACAATAGTAAAATAAAGTTATAGACACAGTACCATCCAAGGTCAATAAAAACATATTAAACAAATATTATTTCATCAAAGTATGAAGATATTTCTGCCTATGTTGTTACTGTTCATTTCCCCTGCTGATAGCTGGTCTTAGTATTCTGAAATACTGTATTGTGAAAACCACAAGCTAAGACATCAGCAATCAGCTAATGATATAAATGGGGTTCTTTTTTTTAAATTTTTATTTTATATTGGAGTATAATTGACTTACAATGTTGTGTTAGTTTCAGGTGTACAGAAAAGTGATTTAGTTATACATATATCTATTCTTTTTCAGATTTTTTTCCATATATGTTATTACAAAGTATTGAGTAGATTTCCCTGTGCTGTATAGTAGTAGGTCTTTGTTGATTATCTATTTTATACGTAGTAGTGTGTATGTTAATCCCAACCTCCTAATTTATCCCTCCCCCTACCTTTCCCCTTTGGTAACCATAAGTTTGTTTCCTAAGTCCGTGAGTCTGTTTCTGATAATCTGTTTTCTTCTGATTGGTATCAATCTGCACTTGAAAGCCAGAGTGGTTTGTTCCCTTCAGTCCATCTTAATATTTGGGGTTTTAAATTCATCTCTTGTGGTGCATTTGCAACAGGACATTTGTAACAGTAAAAGACTGGGGAGGAATTATCAACGAGCAGGACTATATTTATTTGTGATTTAAAAAATTTTTTTTCAGTATCTCTTTAAAAAGTACTAACCGAGTTAATGTTCATCAAGCTGCTGCAGCAGAAACTAGTTGAGACACCCCCATTATGTTAGCCTTATTCAGCCCTATTCTTTCCACCCATTCAATCGGTCTCCTACTGATGTTTTCCCCCCTCTCTTTCTTGCTTACTTGCCCTCTGAAAATGATTGCCCTCTAGCTAAAGTTGTTCTATGCACCTGATGTTTACTTTTCCAAAACAACACTCCTTAACACTCCTTTCCTTTGTAAGCATTCTTCATCCCAGAAGGGTCATGGAACAATAACCTCGAGGACCACCAGAACCTATTCCAGAACCACCTGACTCTAGCCCTAATGATCTCAATGTCTCCAGGAGGGAAGAAGAATGCAAGACTACACAGCCCCGATCCTTATCTACAGCCCTGTTTTCCACTCTGAAACTATAAGACCCTTCCATTTCCCAGGAAGGGGGGGCACAGTCTTGAGAGTGTTAGCCTGCTGTGGCCCCCTTTGCCTGGCAAAGCTACTCCTTCTTACTCCTCCAAAGTTCTGTCTCTGCATTTCTGTTCAGCACCGGTGGACAGAGACTGGGTGTTTCGGCAACAAGTCATCCTTGCTAGAGACTAATGATTGTTTCGCACAAGAAAAGTAGTTAAAACTTACAAATTAATTGCCTATAACCTAAATTCATATTTTGTCCCAGCAGGCATGATAAACAAAGCATTTTCAAACAATTTTTTTTAACCTCTGTAATAGTTAGACTTACTGTTATTGATTTAAAATAGGTCAGTGTTGCCGAGTACTGTATGCTATCTATCACAGTGGAAAAGAATGACCTACAATATAGCAGTCACCCAAACAATGCAGAAGCTTGTATATTTATATCATTGGCTCCTAAAACAATTAATTTGTGCATGTTTTCCTAACAGCAATTAGTAGCAGGCAGGAGTTTTAATGAAATAAAGTTGTGATTCCCACAGGGACTATTTATAATGAACATTACAAAACAAGAGCTTCAAACTATTTATGTTAAGAATTGATTAATAACAAAGCCATTAAGCTACATATTCGGTTACATATTGTGCCAATTTAAGGAATACTGCTAATTAAGTAATCATAATCATTTGCATGTGCCATATCTAATTAACTTTTTATATCTCTTTAAGTTTTTTCTTTAGGACCAATAGCATTCAAGTGGCATTAGCAAAAGGAACATTTAAGCCATTTCTTGTAATATTGTTTTCCAATAAAGTAGATTTCTATGAAAACACTGAGAGTTTAATCAGAGTAAGTGGCTTCTCATAACAATTACTTTGGGCTGCACCAAGTTTACTCTTGAGGGAATGAATTAACATTAGGCTAAGTGAGATTTTAAAATGTTACTATGTAAATTAAGTTTGGAAAGTAGTTTTAAAAATTCTGAAAAAGTTTATCGCTAGAGTGTTAATGCCTAAAAGGATTATACTGATCTGTTTTCTATGTGTATTATTTAAAGAATGCTATATATGCATCCAGGAAGAGTCCTAAAGATTTTTGATCTTGGTATTAAGGGAAGGTTTAGACTTTTCTTCAGTATCTGCGACATAGAAAATTATACCTTCAAAATAGTTCCACCTTTACAAATAAATTTTAGGATCTGTCTCTATTCAAACTAATTTCAAACTAATTTTAAAGTATTATTCATCATCAAACAATAGCTTCTAGAATTAGTTTAATTTTCAACATCCTCAAAATTTTATAAGATATTACTGGTTCTTAAACTTATTAATCATATAAAATTTTACACTGAATGACACAATCCAGAATATTGTTCACAATTAAGTAGAATGGTAGATTTGATTGTTGACATTATCAAATCAATTAAAAGTTAAAACTAAATTTGTTGTTCTTGATGGTGCATTCTTCTCATAACTATGTTAGGGGAAACACTGATTGAAACCTCATACCCTGGCCAGGCACCACAGTAACAATTTGCATGAGTTATTTTATGACAGGAGGTTCTGGTAAGGAACATAGAACGAAGGAACACAGAACTAACAAGCCACTACCAACCAGAAGGATTCCGGAAGGGTCAAAAGGAGACGCCAGTCCGTATGTCCTACCAACCTCCCAGAATCCTCCTTGCTGGAATCCATCTTGGCTGAGTGATGAGCAAGCCACCAGGAAGGACCCTGAGTCAGAGTGATTGGCCTGAGACAATCCCACCATAAAGCCCTAGACTGTGAGCCACAAGGCAGAGCAGTCCTCCTGGGTTCCCTTACCCTCCTGCTCTCCACCCTTCCCAATAAAGTCTCTTGCTTTGTCAGCACGTGTGTCTCCTTGGACAATTAATTTCTGAGTATTAGACAACAGCCCACTTTCAGGCCCTGGAAGGGGTCCCCCTTCCTGCAACAGCTACACTTCTGCATTGAATTGCCTGGAATTTTACTACCAACCTACCAGAAGTTCAACTATAATAACTGTGCAAGACATTGAATGCTTACTATGTTCAAAGTACTATGCTATGTCTTAATACAGATTAATATAGCTAATACTTAATTTTGTAAGTAGGTTTTACCATCATCATTTTGCAGATGAGAAACTGAGTGAAATGTTAAGTAACTTTTCTAACTCAAAGAACTAGCAAATGGCAGATCCAGTGTAGGGGGGAAAATTTGCCCCACCAAAATGTCTCTTTGGCATGTGGATTATTTTGAACAATCAAGGCCCAAAAGACTCAGGAAGAACCTTTGACCTTCTCCCTAGGTGCCTAAAGAATGTAGATGGAGAACCCATTCAAGGAAGGCAGCCATCACCATAGATAACTATTGTATGAATTAGGTGCTATTGACAGGGAGGAACCTCGCAAAGATCTTTTATTAAAATTCCTCTCTGTTCCATTGTCTCTGCATGGCTCAGCCAACATTTGTTTACCAAACATTTGTTTTTCCATCTCCATGTCAATTGCCTTCCTCCTCTTTGAGTTTCCAAACCACTACCCCCGAATATCCTCTTTTGTCTTTAGTGGAAGATGATATTTAAAGTGAGGGGTTTCAGCCATTTTGGCGAGTTACTCAGTTTTCCTAGGTCTCTCCCGTGTATACATGTTACTAAGTTTTGTTGGATTTTCTCCTGTTAGTCTGTTTTATGTCAATTTAATTCTTAGACTGGTCAGGAAAACCTTGCAGGGTAGAAGAAAATTTCTTCTTCCCAACACCAGGATATCAACCCAGACCTGTCTAGCTCCAAAGCCTCATCAAACATTACCTTCTCCAGGTAATCTATCTTTTCAGTTCTCAAATCTTCAACAAACTGCAGCCACAGTTTTCCTATTTACAATAGTGAAGATTCTTCTGAATATGTTATTGAAACCCTATCTTTTCTATATGAATGTTGTGGCTGATTAAAAATGTTCATAAAATTATTTGACACTCATTTTGAACTTGAGTGTGCCCTCTTTTGGCCAATAGAATATGACAGAAACAACGCTGTACCAGTTTCTGGGACCACTTTCTATCCTTTGGAACCTCTCTTTGGGAGTTATGGACTGACTTATAACAATTCCAAATACCCTGAGATCACCATGCTGAATAGGTCATGACTGTAAGGTCAGATCTTAACAAAACGGCACCGCGAAACAAAGGAAAGCTTCAAGTGAGCTTTATTAGGGAGCGCTCCCGGGCGAGGTTCACTGGTCCGAGAGAAAGGGGCCAGAGAAGTCGCGTCCAGTACTGGATGAGGGGAATTTTTATTGGGGTAAAAGCAGAAGGCGGCTTGCAAGGGGAGGGAGTGGTTTGCTCTACAGGGTAATTCCTTATTTGGTGAGGATACAGCAGGGCCAGGTGTTGGTTGGTCTGTTGTGGGGCGTAAGCCCATTTTCCCTTCCCATCAGCCCCATTGTTTTCTGGGCAGGAAGTTAGAGTCTCTTGTTGATTCCCAGAACAGGTGAGGTCGTTATGTCCCAATGCCTCTCCTACCTCATACTGGTCGATGTTTTCTCTTACCCCCCGGGCCTCCTTTCACCCGGGCCAACGGACCTTACAATGACAAGGCATACCATCAACAGTTCCAACTGAGCCCAGCCTTCCCGATATTACTATCACGGCTTCAGACCTTCACTGAACCTGTTTTGGACCCTCCATATCAGTTCATCTAAATGTAGAATTCCACCAAGTGATCTCAGTTCAAGCTCAGTGGAGTAGAAAAACCACCTAACTGGGACTTCTCTGGTGGCGCAGTGGTTAAGAATCTACCTGCCAATGCAGGGGACATGGGTTTGAGCCCTGGTCCAGGAAGATCCCACATGCTGCAGAGCAACTAAGCCCGTGTGCCACAACTATTGAGCCTGCACTCTAGAGCCCGTGAGCCACAACTACTGAAACCTGCGTGCCTAGAGCCCATGCTCTGTAACAAGAGAAGCCACCGCAATGAGAAGCCTGTGAATGGCAATGAAGACCCAATGCAGCCAATAAATAAATGAAGTTAATTAATTCATTAATTAATTTTAAAAAAGAGAGGAAAACCACCTAAGCTCTGTCCAAATTCCTGACTTACACAACTGTGAAATAGCATAAACTCAAATTGATTTGGTTGAGAAGATCTGAGCTCTATGCCATAGCAGTATAATATTGTACTTTTGAAAGCATCCTTGGGGATAGTTTATTTTGCATGAGGAAGGAGAGCAATTTACTGAAAGGATCCATTAATAAAGGTTCTTAATAAGAATTTTTTATATTTCTTTATCATTCAAAAAGTAGTGATTAGCGATGTCACAATATTCCCGTAAGGTTAATGAAGACCCTTAGGAAATTTTGAGGTCTTTTTATTTTGTTTTGTTTTTTTATTTTGTTTTAGTTTGTTTTTAATATATTTAGACTCTTGGAAAAGGCTCATACATGTAGACATTAATTGCATAATAACTCTGAAATTTCTTGGAGGAGACAGTCAAGGCAAAAGAACAGAGAGGAAGAAAAATGAAGCAAAACATTCTACAGTGAGATATTTCCCACATTTTGTAATAACTTTCTGCATTTCTTTACAATAAGGTAATTTACATTAAATCATGTCATTGGTGACCAAAATATAGCCATAGATACAAGTAGTGAGAAATAAATATCTAAAACCATAGCTTGTTCAAAATTTTGTGTATTGCATGCGATCTTCAACAAAAAAAATTTATTATTTGAGTTTAACTTCTTTATGAAAAACATTCAGTAACACTCAATCATATTAATTTTAGCATAAAATTCATATTGAAATTTTGTTTTTAAATAATATTTTCAAGATTGGAAGTATTTGTTTCTTCATGTTGAAAATAGAGTAGGAAAAACTTTTATTAACATACTGCCATTGTTTTTGCAGACTTATTCTTAAATTTTATTTCATGCATGTAAAGTGTAAAAGAAGTCAAGAAAAATTGAGGAAAAGTCATAAGCATCAGAATTTCCATGCATGCTAAAATATTTAGAATGTCAGTTGTAATGAGTCAAAGTAACTAAGTACAAATGGAGTAAATCATAGAACTATTCATTATCAGTATGTTACTTCCCACCCAAACCTTCTCATATCTTTAGATCTGCTTTAAATTTTCTATTTATATGTAGTTGATGAAATTGTGATTTCTGATTGCTCACTTTTCATTAGATACATATTCAGGTGCACAATTATTACATTTAAAAAGAATTTCTGCAAAATATATTAAAATGCAAGAGGACGTCTAAACAGGTCTGGCATCAATTCCAATGTTCCTGGGGGTGTGGGGCTATGGGGGGTTTCCCCACACCAAAAAGCAATTCTTGGGATAGCAGCTAGGAGTCCTACAGTTCACCTCAATTCTGACACTATTGTAAGCCTCAATTAAATAGAATTGGGAGACCAGAAAGGGGAAGTTCTTAGGCCCTGGAGCAGTAGCAGAACGGAAGAGGAAGAAGAAAGACTCTGCTTCTTTCCTGGCAAGGACTTGACCAATGAAAGCCATGGATTCTTTGTTTACTGTAGCCCTCTCAACCTCCTTTTCTCCTCCATAAAGGTGTTCTTCTTCCCTTGCCATGTAGGAACTTGAAAATTGCAATTCTATGCTGATTCCAAATAAACCCATCTTTGCTGGAGAAATATCTGGCAGTCTATTGGTTTCAGAACAACATTTTGGTGGCATGTAAAGGGACCAGAGAAGACTCCTGAGGACTCCAGCTCTGCTGAGGTACCCATAATCCAGCCCTGTGTTGCCCACCGCTTTTCTCATGGAAGCTGGAGTTTGAAGGTATGTCTTTCTCCTGGATCCGAACTTGCAGCCTCTTTCCATTTGAAGCTCTCCAGGCTTTATTTCGGATCTTTTTAAAGGTTTTGTCTTTCTGATTAAGGCCTTGTTCTATATGCAAGTACTCGTTTGGCACTAGTGTTGGATTTGGGATCAGACTGTTTCACCAAAACTGGCTAGCTTTTGGCCTATTCCCTTTGGGACAGGGACTACTTCTCCTGAAGCTCGCTAGCCTTTGACCCATTCTTTCAGGAATGGGGTTGTTTCTCTGAAACAGTGCCACCTGTCTCCTGGAGGCTGGCTAAAAGAAAAAAAAATGTCGGCCTATTTCCTCTGGGACCAAGCTGCCTCTTTAAGACTGGTTGGGATTGGCTTGCAAGCTATTTGAATTTAGCCATCAGGGCAATAAACTATTTAAGCTGCTTAAAAATTGTTTTTCTCTAGAGGAAAAATCTCTAGAGAATGGAATCCCAGTTATCTAAGTACTTCGAGGGTGCCCCACCATTACAGGGACTCCAGCCAACTTTAAAAACCACTGCACTTCCTCTTGTGTATTTCTAACTAAATGGACTGACCTGACCAAAGGCAGTTTAGAACATTAATGGCCATTATGGGGAATTTTTGAACTCTCCAAATTTAATTTCTTTAAAACTGAATTGGATTATAATAGCTCAAAATTTTCTAGGACTGAGTAGAATGCTTATTTCAATTGGTATTTTAAGGCTAACAAATGTTATCAGGAGTCTAAAATTGCCCCTCTGCAAAATAAGATTTTAAGATTAGCTGGGGCAAACAGATGATTAACAGTAGATAAAATGGCATCAAAGCCTTAAGTTCTTCCTTGGCTTCTTTGTCTCAGGCTCCACCTCTGGTGCCATCTTGTCTCTGTCCCTGCGCTCCTTGATTCTACCTCCAATACCAACAGCTCCCTTCCCTTCTATGCTGCCTACACCTCCACCCTCCCCTCAAATCCCCCATACTAAGTCTCTCACCAAACTTTCCCTTTTCTCTCAAACTCTTCCCATGTACTTTTCCTCTGAGCTTGTCAGAAATTTTCTCTTTAAAATTAAGATTTCTGAGGATTCAGAGGCTAAAACCTTAATTTCTTGTACTCCCTGGACTAAAGCTGAGCTATGAGCCATAGTCAAAAATTTTCCCAAAATAACAAAAGACCCTCACAGACTTGCTGAGGTATTTAATATAATCATTCAAACTCAACCTGGTTTCTCTGACTTATAGTTCATATGCTTATCGGTGAAGGTCAGTCTGAGCACTGGATGAAAATTGTCAATTGGGAAAGTCCTGAAAACTTTCTAGAATTACAGCTCAGAGAGCAACCCACTAACTTATTATATGATTGGGCTTGGGCAATTGTTAGGCAAATTCATTGAGCAATTTCTAGGGTTTCTCCAAAGCCTGCTGATTGGAACAAAATTCAGGCTTGCACACAACAATCTGATGAACCTGTTCATGAATACTACTTCAGAATATTTTTTAAAAAAATTCTGCTCTTCCTTCAATTGTTGATTCCACCCAAGTAGCTTTTAACTCTATGTTTATTAATGGGCTAGATCGGGACATTTCCTTTCTAGTAAAAAGGATCAGAATGAAATGGGAAACTATGTCTGCACCAGATTTAGTTAATCTGGCAAACCAGCTCTGTCATACTGTAGATGAGCCACCCCCAAGGAAGACCGCCAAAATTCTTAATCTTCAACTCCAGCAATTGAAGCCTCCTAATCAATGCACTCGATTGATTTATGCAGTGCATTCTTTGGTATTCCACTTGATGAAGGTAGCCAATATCTTTTTACCTTCACTTGAGAAGAAAAACAATTCACCTGGACTGTAATGTCAAGATTATATTGAGAGTCCTTCTTATTTCTCATAAATCCTTCACTTGAGAAGAAAAACAATTCACCTGGACTGTAATGTCAAGATTATATTGAGAGTCCTTCTTATTTCTCATAAATCCTGAAGGCTGATCTGGATGACATAAAGTTCCCTAGAGATTCTCCTCTTACATCGGTTTGTACTTTAGACAAGAACAAAACTACAAGTATTTATATTGATAGTAGATAAGATTTTGGAGTAGCTTCTGGTTTTGGAATGCTGTGGAAGCAACTTGGCTTCCTTATTTTCAGTGAAGATAAAGTTAAAAATGGTCCCTATGCTAAGGAATTATTGAATGCAATACTTTTACATGCCACTTTAGCTATTATTAAGATTCTGGGCATTCTGAACTTGACTCTCTGAAAGTTAGGGGAAATCACCTTGCTGATAATTCTGCAAGGAATGCTGCCCTTAAAGGGACCAACAGCAGCCAGTTTGCTAGAGCTGCTCACAGAACTCAGAGAATCATTTTATTACTAGATTACTAGTTTATTATAAAAGGATATAACTCAGGAACAGCCAGATGGAGGACATGCATAGGGTAAGGTATGGGGGAAGGACACAGAGCTTCCAGGCCCTCTCTAGGAGCACCACTCTTCCAGCACCTCTGTGTGTTCATCAACCTGGGAGCTCTCAGCACCCTGTCCCTTTGGGTTTTTATGGAGACTACATTACTTGTTTTTATTAATTAAATCATTGGCCATTGTTGATTTATTCAACCTCCATCCCCCTCTGGGTGGGTAGGGTACTGAAAGCTTCAACCCTATAATCAAGAAGTTGGTTCCCCTGGCAACAAGTCCCCATCCTTAAGTTACCTAAGGGCTTTCTAAAAGTCACCATATTAACATAACAAAAAAACCTTTATAGCTTTTATAACAGGAAATTCCAAGGGTTTTAGGTACTCTTAAGCCAAAAAAGGGATAGAAGACCAAATATATATTTCTCTTTATAAATCACAATATTACAAATTTTCATTATAATTAGATAATGGGTTGTAAATCATATTTCCATTAAGTCAGAAAAGTGCAGCAATAGACCTTTGGTAAAATGCCTATAGTTACAATAGGTTGTGAAGTGGGTAGATATGGTAATTAATTTCAAACTTTCTCCTGATCTTATGATAAACTGTGTTCCAACACAAACTCCAGAAAAAAAAAAAAAAAGAGTTGACTTTAGGGAAAATAGAAACATAAAAAAATGACTTTGTAGAAACTAGTTACTGATGGGATTTGTAAGGCCAACTGGCCCAAGGCAGGGGAACACAATCAGATTCACAGGTTGCATCAGAACGAAATTCTCCGGACCACCCAGTTCCAGAAACTGCCCTGGAGACATTCCGGACCACCCAGTTCCAGGAACTGACCTGGGGACTTTGAAACCAGCCCAGCCTTCCCGCCTTTCGAGGGGCGGGACTAACTGTCCCCCAGGATACCCGAAAAGACCACTAAATAAGGAATACCCTGCGCCCTCCCAGATTCACACCCCTTTCCCTTCTTCCCCTATAAAATCTTGCCCAACCCTCGCCCGGGTGCGACTTCTCTGGCCCCCTTTCTCTCGGACCAGTGAACCTCGCCCGGGAGCGCTCCCTAATAAAGCTCACTTGAAGCTTTCCTCTGTTTCGTGGTGCCGTTTGTTAAGATCCGACCTTACAGGAGTATGTATATTTTTAGATTTATGGTATGTACTTTTTGTTGTACAATTACGTTTTCAGGAAATGCCCAATTATAATTTACTAGTGGAAAAGCAGGATGGGAGAGGTCTAAGTTGTCTGTCATTGTAGAAAAAATATTTTGAAGGCCACATACTACTGTTTTGTTTTGTATAGTATACTGTTATAGAGAAAAACCACAGGTCCAAAATGCCATCACTTGTGCTATAGCCCATGATGTTCCTGGTGAATTTGAGGTTCTTGCTTCGTCATGAAAGAATTCAGAGACGAAGTGATAGGTAAGAAGTGGGTTTATTTAGAGAGAAACACACTCCACAGACAGAGTGTGGGCCATCTCAGAAGGCAAAAGCAAGAGGCCTCAAAATATGGTACGGTTAGTTTTTATGGGCTGGTAATTTTATAGGCTAATGGGTGGGAGGATTATTCCAACTATTTCAGGGAAGGGGTGGGGATTTCCAGGAATTGTGCAACCGCTCACTTTTTGACCTCTTGTGGTTGGCCTCAGAACTGTCATGGCGCTGGTGGGTGTGTCATTTAGCACATGCTAATACATTTAGCATGCTAATGTATTACAATGAGTGTATAATGAGGCTCAAGGTCTACTGGAAGTGGAATCTTCCGCCATTTGGACCCAGATGGTTCTAACAAGTCTTTGTAATGTCCTATGGCTAAAACATTCTTTTAAAGGTTATGCCCCGCCCCCTTCCCTCCTGTTTCAATGATATCAAACCTAGATTTAATACTTAACCTAACTGCAGTTTGACTTTGCCCAGAAATAATATTAATCAATTATTTGGGGAATTTTGAAGGGAGGCAATCTGCATGATAAAACTCATGCCATCTCATTATTTTTACGTCAGGACCCCCAAAAAAGTCCTGACCTAAAAATAATCCTTTCTTTTCTTTTGCTAATAGAAAGCTTCCCCTACCCTTCTTCCTATAAAAACCATCCATTTTGTATAACCCCTCAGAGGGTTCTTTCAGTTACTAGAAGGGATGCTGCCTTATTTATGAATCGTTGAATAAAGCCAATTAGGTCTTCAAATTTACTTGGTTGAATTTTGTTTTTTAGCAATTTTTTTTTACTTTAAAAGAGCATTTTGTTTCTTTTTTATTTTATAACTATTTTTTTATTGGAGTATAATTGCTTTACAATATTGTGTTAGTTTCTGCTGTACAATGAAGTGAATCAACTATATATATATATATATATCCCCTCCCTCTTGGACCTCCCTCTCACCCCCCCATCCCACCCATCTAGGTTATCACGGAGCTGAGCTTCCTGTGCTTTATAACAGGTTCCCACTAGCTATCTATTTTGTTTCTTAAACAGATTAAAGCTGTGCATTATTTATGTAACAAGGATATTACTCAAAATTTGCATATAAACAAATGAGAATTTTGTCACTTAAAACTTATTTTGGATAGTCCAGAAGATATTACTACTTAAATAAACCCTATTTTATAAATTGGTAAGATTTATACACATTTTATATTGAATGAAGTGCCAATGATTTTTTCCTCTTCTATACCTTAAATTTCTAGGTTCAGGATTATTTTTAGATTATGTACCTCCATTTCATATTTTTATCACTCATCTTTAAATGTGCCTTCAGCCCTTGAAGTTAAAAAGATTTTAGTGATTTTTTAAAATAACCTAGTTATAAATTTGTAAATAATAATCTAGGCATCTTGTGTTGCTCTCCATTATGTCTCTGAGCCCTTTCAGTCAGTCCCACATACTGATTACTTTCAAATCAGTTCTCCATGTTTTGGTACCCACTCCTCCACCCAATGTGCAGACCTCTATTTCCAGCAGACTCCTAGACATCTCCACTGGAATATCCTGAAGCAATCTCACAATCAACATGTTCAATACTACACTCATTTTATCATCCACATACCTCTACTTGCTCTTCTCTTACATATCTTTCTCTCCATTCCCACCAACACTGACTTAGTTTACTATATAATAATTTCTTCCCATCTGAGTTATAGCAATAGCTTTTTCTCTTACTGTCCTTATTACCATCATAGTTGTGTTCTTATACAGCACATCCTTTAGCCATATGGAATAATTCTCAATCCTAAAAAAGCTTCTGTGTCTTTAAGCATAAGTCTTTGGAATGCCCAATCTCCTCCCTTCCAGGAAATACCTAATTATCATTTAAGGTTCAGCTCATTTTTAATATCAGTGAAGCATTTCCTAAAAGGGGGCGAGGGGAAATTAATTACTTACTTCATTGCATTCTTAGAGGATTTAACATCTGTACAATGCCTTTTGCAATTAAACAGTTTCAAAAGTAGAGGTTATTTTCACTATAGCTATTTAAAAACATGAACTTCAAGATCAAATAAATCTAAGTTTAAATAATACCTCTGTCATGCCCACTGGAAAAGTATTTAACATTTTGGAAAACTTCAGCTTCCTCCAATACAATGAAAAATAGTATCTATCTAAAAGGTTATTTTTAGTATTAAATAAGATAATGTATATAATCACCAAGGAGAGTGTCTATCAGGTTGGAAAGACTCAAAAATGGTAGCTGTTTTTATGAATTACATTAAAATTATCTTTGCATGTATTTTTTTTAACCTCCTAAGGGCATAAACTGTATTCTGCTATTAATTGTATCATAATTCCAAGCACATCACTTGGCATTCAGTAGTAGACACTAAGAATATGTATTCAATAAGTATTACATTGGCTCGAACTACAATTTAGAGTTAAAATGCTAATCACATTTATTATCAATAAGATCAATAAGAACACTTTCTCACAGTAATTTGAAAATATTGAATGTAGTGGGGTTTTTTTTGTTTTTGTTTGTTTTTGCGGTACGCGGGCCTCTCACTGTTGTGGCCTCTCCCATTGCGGAGCACAGGCTCCGGACGGACGCACAGGCTCCGCGGCCATGGCTCGGGGGCCTAGCCGCTCCGCGGCATGTGGGATCTTCCCGGACCAGGGCACGAACCCGTGTTCCCTGCATCAGCAGGCGGACTCTCAACCACTGCGCCACCAGGGAAGCCCCGAGTGTAGTGTTTTAATAGTATAATTATTATTACAAATAGGAGAAACAAAATTCTGAAAGCTTTCTGTCATGAGTGAACATATGAATTTTATATCTTTATAAAGTGATATTAATGAAAATATTTTAGAGTGAAAGAATTCAGATAGTGAAAGAATGATTTTCCATCTCTGAATTGAATAAGATGAATTATCTCTCAAAAATTAGTCATTTTTCTCCTGGGTATGCCTACAAAAAGTATGTTACTTTGGAGATCTCACCAAATCTGCTTTTGACAAAATATGCTTATAGCTTCTTCATACTAGAACAAAACATTTTTAAATGATTATTACTGCACTGCCCTTGGTTACATCTTTTATCTAGGATATATTTTTTTATTCTGTTGGCTTACAGCTACAAACTGTAAATTACTTTGTTCTCTTATGAGAGAATTTCACCATTTTGTCAATGATTCATTTCTCCATGCAAACTAAGGGGGAAACAGGATATAATGAAATATCCTTAGGGGAAAATTATACTCAGTATATAGTTGTTCAATATCCTACAGATACAGCACCATGAAAGACATTATCCCAGTCCTTTAGGTGTGAATAACATTCCATAGGTGAGGGAAAACATGAAAATGAGAGACATTCTTTTTAATGGTATCACTATTACACTTTAAAGTGGTTAAAATATACACCAGTATTTGACTTGTTGTTGAAATGTGTTGGCCCTTTGTACTCTGAAATATAGAGAATCAGAATGTAATGGTGCCAGGAAATAGATTTAATTCCATGATTTCAGTTCATCCATTCTGCAATTTGTCTAGGTCAACAAGAGATAACTTATATATCACAGGAGAGTTGGGGAGGAGTGTTAGTATAGCCTCTTTGCATTCTATAAGGATTCCATACCTCTTACATGATGACACGTTAATTCACTGTTTACAAAATTATAGTCACCAGCTGTGACAAAGCAAGAGAGAGGCATGGACATATATACACTACCAAACGTAAGGTAGATAACTAGTGGGAAACAGCTGCATAGCACAGGGAGATCATCTCGGTGCTTTGTGACCACCTGGAGGGGTGGGATAGGGAGGGTGGGAGGGAGATGCAAGAGGGAAGAGATATGGGAACATATGTATATGTATAACTGATTCACTTTGTTATAAAGCAGAAACTAACACACCATTGTAAAGCAATTATACTCCAATAAAGATGTTAAAAAAAATTATAATCACCACAGTTAACACTGAAGCACATATATCCCTTGTTAATGTTCTGGGCATTGTATGAATTAGGTTGAAAGTCAACTTATATGTTATTTGCAAATGTATATTTTATATCATTGGTTAGTATAGATAGCCAATGGCTATCTATTTAACCATATATTCATCTATCTATATTTTGATTTTTTTATTAAGCAATCTATTCCCAGGTATTTCAAGATAACAAGAGTTATATCAGTCTAAAGGGACTCACACATGAAAGAATTTTAATCAAATGCTCTGAAGAAAAGAGGATGAAATTATTATTGTCTAATAAGATTTGCAGACTCTTTTTTGTTTGTTTGTTTCTCACTATATACAATTTTATTTTATTTTATATTTTTAACTTCTTTATTGGAGTATAATTGCTTTACAATGGTGTATTAGTTTCTGCTTTTTAACAAAGTGAATCAGCTATACATATACATATATCCCCATATCTCCTACCTCTTGCATCTCCCTCCCACCCTCCCTATCTCACTCCTCTAGGTGGACACAAAGCACCGAGCTGATCTCCCTGTGCTATGCAGCTGCTTCCCACTAGCTATCAGTTTTACATTTGGTAGTATATATAAGTCCATGCCACTCTCTCACTTCGTCCCAGCTTACCCTTCCCTCTCCTCATGTCCTCAAGTCCATTCTCTACATCTGCATCATCATTCCTGTCCTGCCCCTAGGTTCTTCAGAACCACTTTGTTTTCTTTTTTTAGATTCCATATATATGTGTTAACATACAGTATTTGTTTTTCTCTTTCTGACTTACTTCACTCTGTATAACAGACTCTAGGTCCATCCACCTCACTACATGCAGACTCATTTTTATGATGTTCTGTGTTCCATTTACATTATGGACTACTAAAGACATTAGAACAGCATGAACAATATGGAAGCTACTAGCTACATGTGGCTATTGAGCATTCGAAACTGGCCACTATGATTTATGATGTGCTTTAAGTATAAATGTACACTGGATTTTGGAGACAGTATGAAAAATAGAGTGTAAAATATGTCATTAATAATTTTATATTGATTACATATTGAAATGATAATATTTTGGCTAAATAGTTAAATATATTATTAAAAGTAATTTATTTCTTCTTACTTATTTTGAGTACTAGAAAATTAAAAAGTCTGCATGTAGCTCACATTACATTTATATTGAAAAGCGCTGGGTTAGAAACTTTGAAATTCATGTAGCTAAGGTCAGGTAAATTTCAAAGAAAAATGGAGAACGATTAGTAGAAAACATATTAAACTAATTCTGTACCTTCTAAACAGCATCCACTGTGTGAAATCTTCCTTAAGATTAGACCTAAGCGAGCTGTTCTGATACTGTTGTTTGCGATAAAAGTGATGGGCACATTTCCCTGGTGACTTTAGAGTTCAAGTAAAGCCTCATTCCCAGGCTATGGAATTCTTCCTTGTGCTGAAATACTGCTAATATTTGCATGAGTCCAAAACTTATTTGGAAAGCTGAGATTATGAGATAAATAAGCACTCTTTATGGCCAAATTATCTTGATAAATTGATTCTAAAATTCATTAATATTCTATCTTTAAAGGATGCCAGGAAATAAGGTACAGTTGAGGAACAGATGAACAGTGAGCTCTGTTATCTTTAGTTTTCACACATTCCTTATTTCCATCCTATTTTCCAATATCAGATTATATATGTGGTTGTAATGAGGATTTATGACAGATTGAGCTTTCTGTTTCTAATTTTCAAGCCATATATATACACCCCATATATTTTCATATCCACACTTAAGACATATATTGCATATTGCATTGTCTGTGTTACTTGTGGCAGAATGGATTTAGTCATATTAATTCATTGTGATAATGCTAGATTGCTTTTTTGTATGCTGCCTCTGATGTACTTTCTTTTTTTATTTAAACATTTTTAAAAATATAAAATTCTATGTAATACAGAATTCTAAAAATACTTCTTAAAGCATTTATTATTTTTTATCTGAATGAACACAACACTGTAACTAATCTAACACAATGTGTATAAATACTCATTAAAGATCATAAACTGTGCATTCATTATTATTTGGTTATTAAGAATGTGATTGTTATTAGTAGAATGACTATTTATATACAAGTTATAAATTATGGCTTTTAAAGAATAATTATTTGACCTATATAGAATTTACCAAATTAACCAGTTTTAACTACTGGAGCATATCATATGCTGGTCTTAAATCACACAATCACTGTTTGTCCTAGCCAAGTGAATAAATAAATTAAATAAATAAAAAAGAAAGAAATAGCATAAGACGTTTTGAGGGAAAGAAACTGTAGTGACATTCCCCACCTAAGGCAGATCTGATATGAAAACTGTAAAGTAAGCAAAGGTGTTTATTTAAACTTCTTTTGATCCTTTATAGCAAATCTCCAGCCAAGGGAGGGATTCCCAGGTCTGGCTGCCTATTACAACCTAATGGTAAAGACTTTTAACACCTAAGGCTGCTTGGCTCACCAGAGATGGATTCAATCAACACCTGGTCCAGGAGAGAGGCACACCTCTGCATTGTTTAAAAGTTCCCAAGGTGGCTGTAATGCGGACCAGTTAGAGAACTCTGAATCAAAGGCAAACAGAAGCCTCATATTCCCCCTCAATTTTCCACCAGCTGTTACTGAAGCCTAAATCCTCTGCTTCATCTGAAGCCTAAATACTTTGGAAGGACCTAATAATCTGTACCTCGCCCT
The DNA here is from genome assembly GCF_964374135.1 of Grampus griseus. Classification (NCBI taxonomy): domain Eukaryota; kingdom Metazoa; phylum Chordata; class Mammalia; order Artiodactyla; family Delphinidae; genus Grampus; species Grampus griseus. The sequence continues at coordinate 93,107,315 of NC_139017.1, read as the reverse complement.
GCTGATTTCACATTGCTAAAGTTACCACTAATATGTTTATATTTTCAAAGTCTCATTAGGTTACTGGCCTGCTAATTACGTATCCCAATTCATAATAAAGCACTAATAATTGAAAATGATTTAATATGTGCTATGTTTCTAATTAATGAATTTGCTTTTAAATAACATACCTAAGGCATGAATGGGTAAATAAAATATGAATTTTAGTCATTCCCACAACCCATATAAAAATACTTTAACTCTGATGGAACATTCAACATTCCTTGAGTATTTCCACACAAGGATGATTTTAATGGAAGCTCACTGTTCTGCTACAGTTATTAACGCGAAACAACAGAGAAAGGAGATGGTAGGATGAATATGAGGTGAGAATATTTAAAGGGAATATCATGAGCAGTAAGTAAGTTGAAAACTCAGGTAATGTAATAAAGGAATCTGTGCTTGTCACTACAAGCGTTTTCAAACCCTGATACTACTATATTTAAAACCATTTTGATTGCCTATTCATGACTAGCACAGTGGTGGATAAAATGTGATAAAATGCACAGTCCTTTTCCTTAAAGAGTATGGAGTCTTTGTAGAAAAGTAAGAAATTTTTAAATAGCCATATAAATTTATAAGACAGTGCTAGAAAAGTCAAAATATACTATATGATCCAAGGTCAAATAAATGATATTTAGTTCATTGATGAGATTATTTAATCACAAAAGGGATGGACTCTGAATCTGGACAAAAGTATAGAAAGTGTCATTCTCATTAAAAAAAAATTCATACAAATAAATGAAATTAATCCCTTTTTAAAAATGTTCTCGTAGTCATGCTATCATAAAAGTAGAATTTTATGATGCCACGCTAACAGTTTTTAGGAAGACTACATTTTAAAAATTAATTAGTGCATGTTAGTGAACATGATTAGATATTTTAAGGGGAATTGATGATGGATGATGCGATGAAGGAGGTTTTTGCTCATTTCTAAGAATGACTGGAAAAGAAAGTAAGGGCATTATTAAGTCAATAAGCCGTTTCCACTACTGCTAAGAAAAAAGTTGGCCATTAATTGTATTAATTGCAATTGTATGAGAATAAATTTGATATCAACCAAGATTAGGGATATCCCAAACCAAAATTTTCTTAGGAAGTGAAGTGGTGATGTGATTTTGAATGTGGACCCAAAGTTATAGTTCCTGGTTCCAAATACTGGGTCCATCATTTATACGTATTGAATAGTTGACCTGGAGCAGGTGACTGTTCTGTGCCTCAATATATTTGGCCATAAAATGGGAATTGTGTTTGTATTTACCTCACTGGTTTGTATTTAGAAGGGAGGAGTTTAAATGAGTTAATATAAGTAAAATCCTTAAAAAGTGCCTGGGACACAGTAAACAATACATAGATATTAAATATTATTATTACTAAATAAATATGTGAAGCTGTATAGGTTTTTAAAATCTATAGTTGTGTCTATACACATGAAACTGTGGTCTTCAATTGCCAATCTCTCTCTAACAAAAAATAACTGGATTACTGTTCAGTTTCCCAAGCCTTTTTTCCTTGACCTGTGCTAAGGCATTGCAGTATTTTGTTAACTCAGTTTGAATCAATTTGCCTTGTCCCATTGTATTGATCTGATATTGTCTGTTGATTGGAGTTATAATATCTCTGTCTCTCTGGATAACCCACCTGTCAGCCTTTGAAAGTCTTGTTACTACAGCTTATTTGATGTCTAATCCATGAAGTTAAGTGTTTATTGGTGGGTATTTTTATATTTACCCTATGTTAATCCTTAAAAATGCATGATTGGATAAGTATACGCTCCTTGTGTAGAAGGGTAAACTGGCCTTAAGGGTTAAATAATTAACCCCAAATTACACTATTCGTTAGATATCTGAGTCAGAATTCAAACTCAGACAGACCTCTCCCATCCCAAAGTTTATACTCTGTTGCCTTGACCCTCTCAGGTTTTCTCTCAGTGTTCTAATTTCCCACCACAGTGTTCTTAGTTTGCTTTCCCATTCAGATGTTTTCTCCCCAGCTTTCACATTTAGTTGCAAGTATGAAGTGATATAAAATTTTAGCTATGGGGCTTCCCTGGTGGCGCAGTGGTTGAGAGTCTGCCTGCCGATGCAGGGGACACGGGTTCGTGCCCTAGTCTGGGAAGATCCCACATGCCGCGCAGAGCGGCTGGGCCCGTGAGCCATGGCCGCTGAGCCTGCGCGTCCGGAGCCTGTGCTCTGCAATGGGAGAGGCCGCAACAGTGAGAGGCCCGCGTACCACAAAAAAAAAAAAAAAAAATTTTTAGCTAGACAAATATATAGATTGGCTTACATCAATATTTTATTTCATTTCGAAATACTATTGTCTTATTACTTGTCTGTAACATGATGTAGATCATGGAGCTGTAGTTTCTGCCTAGTAATTTAGTCAACAAGAATTGTGGAGAACTGGCAACCACTTCTGAGAAAATCAATTGATTAAAACATGTTTGGAGCAAAGATTGTTCTATTGAAATACATGAGTGTATGAGGACTTATTTTTAAATGAGTTATTTTTTTTTTATGGTATGATCTACCGGTCACATCTGCTTTAAAGGCAACATAGTGGTGTAAGTATTAGCAATTTTTTTCTAGCTGTGGCAGTTTTAAAACATGACTGTATATTGTCTGACACCCCTCATTGAGTGGTATTGTCTAGGTCTGTTCCCCTTGTATCTAGGTGGGCTTATGCCTACTTCAATCAATAGATTATGGCTGAAATGACACTATGTGATGTCCTAAATGAGGCCATGCAGCCTCTGCTTTCTTTATGAGAACACTCACTCTTGGAGCCCTGTGAAAACTCTGTCTAGGCTGAGGATGCCATGCTGGAGAAGTCCCATGGAAAGACCATGTAAAGATGCCTTGATGCTAACTACAAAGAGAGAGTTATGCTCAACAAGCCCTCTGCTGTTCAGTTCCTCGCAGTTGAGGCCCCAGATACCATGAACCAAAGATTATTCACCTTCCCCTGGCCCTGTCTAAATTCTTGACTCACAGAATTCACAAGCACAATTAAATTATTTTATACCACTAGATTTTAGATGGGTTGTTACACCACAATAGATAAATAGAATATTAGCTTATTTATTTGTATAGTGTATATTTGGATTATCAACACAGTTTTGCCTTGTAATTGGGACTATTCTATTACCTTTACTCTCTCATTACCTTTATTACCATTGTCCTTCCAATGGTTCCCTGCTAACTCAAGCCAGTTGAATGGAACTCAGTTCAAACCAATAACCTGAGTTCTTGGTTTTTGCACACGGATTACTGAACATTTTATTTTTAAAAATTACATAATGCTTACAATTTGACAGTTGCCAATTTTCCCACAAGCCCTTCAGTACTACTTATATACCTTTCTACATGGGACAGGTCAGTGTTTTCTCCTTATGTCTTCTTTCCCTCTTGCTATTCTCTTTGACCAAGCTCATCTGCCAACTTCCTATCACTCTACACCTTGGCTTTAGATGACCTTGGCTCATTAGATGACCTTGGCCTCTATTTCACAGAAAAAGTCATGGTCATCAGGTAAGGATTCCATCTTTCTCTCTGCTGTAACCTTCAGAGGGATTGTCATCTATAGCTAACCAATCTTCCTTCTGTTTTCTCTCCTTCACTTCTCTTTCTTTTCTTTTCCTTTTTTTAATCCTAATTTAGTTGTAAAATAAACTTCTTCCCACCTAAGGCTAATCTCTATTCAACTTCATATTAAATGTGCTAGTGAGTAAGACAGATTTGCAATAAGGAAAAAGAAGAAATAAAGGGCATTTAAGTTAGAAAAAGAGAAGTAAAACTATATCTATTTGCAGAAGACATGATTTTTCTATACAGATAATCACAAAGAATCTAAAAAGGGCTCCAAGAAATTCAAATATGAGTGATTCATTTTATGTCAATGATACTTTAATAAAGCTTTTAAAAAATACAAGCTAACAAAGCATATTAACTTGCTATATGGAGTTGCTTAATAATGACTTCTTTTTTAAAAAATTTATTTATTTAATTTATTATTTTTGGCTGCATTGGGTCTTCGTTGCCACGCGTGGGCTTTCTCTAGTTGTGGCGAGCGGGGGTTTCTCTTTGTTGCAGTGCACGGACTTCTCATTGCAGTGCCTTCTCTTGTGGTGGAGCACAGGCTCTGGGTGCCCGGGCTTCAGTAGTTGTGGCACATGAGCTCAGTAGTTGTGGCTGGTGGGCTTAGTTGCTCTGCGGCATGTGGGATCTTCCTGGACTGGGGCTCGAACCCGTGTCCCCTGCATTGGCAGGCGGGTTCTTAACCACTGCACCACCAGGGAAGTCCCAATAATGACTTCTTAAATTTCAAAATATACCACCTAAAAACAACTACTTTTATTTTTTTCCTTAAGTATATTGATTTATTTTTTTCTTCACAAGGGATAGATTTCAGAATTCTTTGTAACTAATCAGTAAAATTTTGTGATTAGTTTCTAGGAGTATACTTACCTGCTTACTTTCTCTAGAGTGGGCCTGGTATCTAACTAAAGGCAGTGTCCCTCCATGAAGACAAGCATTTAAAATGAAGAGTTCTGGGCTTCCCTGGTGGCTTAGTAGTTGAGAGTCCGCCTGCCGATGCAGGGGACACGGGTTCGTGCCCCGGGCTGGGAAGATCCCACATGCCGCAGAGCGGCTAGGCCCGTGAGCCATGGCCGCTGAGCCTGCATGTCCGGAGCCTGTGCTCCGCAACAGGAGAGGCCACAACAGTGAGAGGCCCGCATACCACAAAAAAAAAAAAAAAAAAAAAGAAATGAAGAGTTCTCAACTATATTTCAATTCTTTTTGCATGATTCTATTTCAATGTAATCATTTTTTAAAGAATGACCCTAATTTTGCTTATAAATTTTCTCAAGATATCACTGACTTTAGTAATTTCATATTCATTTTTTCATTTGTATACAGATTTTTGGGAGGGTTTGCCTTATGATTGCATTCCTCCTGTTATAATTGTTTCAATATGATTTAGTTCCTTTTCCATTAAGTACGGGGAGTAATTTTGTGCATAATGCTCTAACCTTTAGTAATACCTTCCACCAGGATTTGCTTAAGGATACAAAGAGGTTAGGAAATCAGCTTTGCATTTGAATACCCAAGTTAATAACACTGACATCAATAGGATTGCTTTAGAGCGTGTGTCCCATAAAGACATTGTCCCTTCTCCTCACTAATAATATGAGTTTGTAAAGGTCTATGTTTCTTTTTGTAAAATTTAATTTAATTTAATTTTTTAAGGGTCTATGTGTCTTAAGAAAAAGTGTTAATAAATAATGTTTACATCTTCTTAAAATGATTTCAACACTACTACTCCAGATGTTTTCACTCAGTAGTTATTCTAGGGCTCTCTGAACTTCCTAACAGAGCATAGAAACATGTAATTTTTAAGAAAGTAACAAAATATGGGCAAATATCAGTACACTATAAGTAAAAGTGAATTGAAGGATATATCCCTTGCTAATTGTATTGAAATGTACAGGAATTCAAGTGTTTTCCACAAGTTGTCTAAACCTAATTTTGTAGAGTGACTGGCCGTCTATTGTCTGTTACATGAAGGAACACTTTAGGGCCACTGCAATTATTAGAATACTGTTTCCTGGAGTGGCTGAGCTCACTTTCTTTCTTTGAACATAATCTACTTGGTCAGGGGAGTAAATACAATTCTCATTGTGTATATAATAATTTTATAGACTTAAAGCAACCTAATTTGAAATAAATTGTTGGATTTAGGGGAATGGATATTTCATCATGTCTACTGAATTTTTACTTTATTGTGAACTGTAGGTACGGCCTGTAGAATCATATTCCCCTCAGTACCTAAAACATTGTCTTTCACAATAAATGAACACTGAATAAAAATAGAGTTGGTCCTTGCTCCCACATAAGAGAACTCTTCTACTTTGTTTTCAAAGTACATTTTTTCTGTTGTTATTAACTAAGACCAGCGACTCAAAATAGATGCTTCTCTCATCAGGGAAAATATCAGCAATTGTGAAACCATATCTTTAGCTCACAGTAATGGGGTAGTAAACCTGAAAGAAATGCAACACATTTATTCTTCCAGATCTTCTAAATTTTAAGTTTAGTTAGTTTTAAACTAAATATTTAAAATCTAGATGTTTTATTCCTTTGATAAAATTGGTTTTACAGAACTGTGACAGCATCTGTTTAGCTTACGCAGAGAACTATAACAAAGATGTTATATTTACTCTCAATATTTTAGCAAATCAATTATGTAAATCAATACATATTCACTGAATAACTTCTGTGGGACAGACAATGATGCTATTCATCACATACACATACTATACTCTGGGGAACTCAGCAGGTTTCAGGGCCTGAAAATAATTCCTATATAGAATACATGGTGAGCTTCATGGCTGAATATCATCTGATTAATATAGCTGATTTTGTTTCATTCTTTTCAATGCTGTGATTTGTAACTTACCTCTGGCTAGTGTGAAGACTGTGACAGTATATATTTGTGTAGTGATCTTACCCACTGGCTTTATTGTTATTTATTTATTTATGCACTTGTTTTTCTTACATCCTAAGTACCTTTATTCACTCAGAACCGAAGGCACCACTAAGTTGCCTGGTAATAGTGCTATTCCTTCACTTCAAAATACTGACAGTAAAATTTTGAGATGGTGTCAATGTGGCATGTATCAAGCTTAGAATAAACAGCAGGGATTGCTACCAGGAGTCTCAAGTAAACAGCGGAGAGGATTGGCAAACACTGTGATGGAGACTCTCATGATCATGCCCAACCACCCAAGCTGCCTTCAACTAAAGAGTAGAGGGGTTGCTGCTCCTTCATTCTGCTGGTGTAGCTGATCCTAGATTTACCATGTTTTCATTATTTTTCTGTTCATGTTTTAGTACACACTGGTGTGGTCTGGGAAAGAAGCCCCCTCAGGGAGTAAGTGCCTAAAACCTAAAACCTTTAATGACCTCATTTCCTACACTATCAAATATAAACTCCCCAGAAAAATTCTTAATACCCTTGACAATGCAGCTAGTTGTTTTCACCAAAACTGGTTCACCTTTATTTTTAGCAGCCTTGTAATTATTGCATGCTCATTTACTCCACCAATCAGTCTCTTATTTATTCATCCATTTATTCAATTAACATCTTTTACTATTTATTAGTTGTATAAGGTAAATTGTTATAAAGAACCTGCCACTGTGTATATAAATATAATATTGGTAGCAGCATCCCTCTTCTACAGTATTAATTAGTATAAAACAAGTTCACTTCCTGAGAAAAACCAGTGCCTAATTCCCAGAGGACAAGCTGATTGTAATCCCAAAGTCCAAATTAAATTAATTTTATTTTTATGCTGGTGAGATAGGATAAGAAAGAGCCCAGGAAATGCCAATATATTTAATTTATAAAGATTTTTTATAATGTTGCCACTTAGAATGCATTTTAGTTCAAACAGCTTTGAAGAATTGGAGTGAAAGTTCATTAAAACATTACTCTGGGGATACACTAATAACTCAATAATATTATCTTTGCTATATTGAACTGCATTGATAACCAGAACCCACACTTCAGTAACTTAGGCCATACTGTTCTATTATGTGAAGATGTCTGAATCCTCATGTCAAGATGAGGGAACTCAGAAAAGTTAAAAAAATAAAAACACACTAATTAGCCTCAATAAGTCCAAGGTAAGATAGGAGCAGCTGAGTGAAATGATTATTCATGGAAGCAGCTAGGAAATTTTAAAAAGTAATAGAGAGCTCTGCAACTCAAGCTGTGATGCATTCTAATGACATCATCTGGAAGCATGAGGAACATGAACACTCCTCCTCCCTACTGAATCAGAATGCATTTTTATCAGGATCCCCAAGTAATTTGCATGCACATTAAAGTTTGAGAAACACTGCTATAGATGCTATGGAGACTAAGACAGAGATTGTTAGCCTTCCAGCAAGGACAGATGGAACAGTCACAGGAGTAATTGAAGAAATGTTATTGAAGTGACTTGTTATGGGCTGTTATTGTGTCCCTCTTCTCACTCTGAAATTTATATGCTGAAGCCCTGAACCCCTAGTACCTCAGGATGTGTCTATATTTGGCAACAGAGTTTTTAAAGAGGTAATAAGTTAAAATGAGTTCATTAGAGTTAGTCCTAATTCAATATGGCTGGTGTCCTTATAAGAAGAAAATTTAGACACAAATGGGTAGAGAGAGAAGATGTGAAGATACAATGAAAAGATGAACATCTACAAACCAAGGAGAGAGACATCAGAATAAAGCAACCCTGCCAACAACTTGATGTCAGACTTCTAAGCTTCAGAATCATGAGAAAATAGATTTCTGTTGTTTGAGCCACTCAGTCTATGGTTCTTGTTCTGGCAGCCCGAGCACTCTCATGCAACTTGATTCATGAATGTGTGAACAGAGATAAGGATGGTAGCATACTTCAAGACTAACAAAGCAGAGAACTATTCCTGCATTTAGGTCCAAAGGCAGCTGTAACTGTTGGAAAGGTGTCCTTGTAGAAGCTATGGTCTTAAGAAGTTGAATACAGCTGCCAAAGAATTGCAGGCTGGCAGGAAAAAAAGAGCATGGAGAACAAATACCACTTACTTCAGACCACTTACGACTTCTGTCCTTCAATTTTCTTATTTCCCCCATTGACTACATCCAATTTACAGCTGGAAGGTAAGAGTGTTTCTGATGATGCAGTTTGTGTAAGTCAGCATCCCAGTAAAAAACAAAGTAGACAATGATGGGAAGTAGATTGGAAGAGCAAATAGAAATTATTCAGCAGAGTTATCTTTCTTTCTTTTTTAGTAACTGATCTCCATTTTTGTTCAGAGTAGTGATACATCCAGCTAAAAGACTTATTTTCCTAATGTCCCTTGCACCTATTTGTGCAAAACCACATGATTAACTTCCTTTTTAGATATAAATGGACATTGTAGGGTGAAACTTCAAGGCATGCTCGCTCAAGGCACACAGCTAGCTGGAATGTGTCTTTTGCCTTCTCTTCCTTCTTGCTGAATTTTCAATGTATCTGACTGTTGCTCTGACAGCCATGTTGGACCATGGAGTGAACTTGCATTTGGAAGTCAGTGCTAAGAGCAGATATATGGAAGGGACATGGGTCTCTGATAATTGTGAAGCACCTCAAAATTCCTGAAGTAACAAAATTCCTGAAGTATATAATAAATTTTTATGTATTTAAGCCACAGTTATTTTGTTTTATATTGTTTGACATTATATTGACAGCGTTCAGTATATACCACCCCATAATATGCCACTCTGGAATAAGTATTATTTTGATCTGAATGCAACTGAAAATCAACAGATGCAGGAAGAGTTCTCTGCCTTCCCTTATTTGCCCCAAAACTGGACATGAATTTCCTTTTAAGGAAATCCCGTACCAGAGAGAAGAGTGACTCATCATCTCAGCTGAGGAGTTTATACCAACATGAGTTTGCATAAACAGCTTTTACTAAAATAATGCTTATCTTCAAATGTTTTCTAGTTACTTTCCCACAATTTATCATTACTTAAAGCCCCAAACCTCTTTCCTTTGTTAAAAAGATATACAAGCCCCCAAGTCTAACTGCTTCTTTGAGTATCATTTCTGTTCCGTGAACTCCCATGCATACAAATATTAATAAAAATTGTGTGTCTTTTCTTCTCTTGATCTGTCTTTTATTAGTTTAATTCTCAGCCCCTCAGTCACTAAATCTAAGATGGCAGAGGAGAAGTTTTTTCTCCTGACAATATAAAGCTGGACCTAATTCAAACTGATACAAAGGTAAAGGTAAGGTACAACTATTCAAGAAGCTCCACAAAATAATGAATACATTAATTTCTTAAGAATTAAAGAATGTCTTGGAAGATTTTCTGAGGTAGAACCATCTCATCAACCTTCTGTGTGGCCCCAATAAAATCACAGAATTGTTCTGTCTCATATTTCTTACCTGTAAAATTAGTTTAATAATAATATCCCTGGTACACTTAATTAGTTGGAAAATATGAAAGTACTTGATAAGTAAAATCTGAAGAAGAAAATAAGATTGAGAATCAGAATTTGATGATCCAGTCCTAGTTCTTCAACTGTCTGAACCTGAATAGTTATTTTTAGTTGATAGTTTTCTCTATCATAGGCTAAGTTGGTTTAAATAATTTAAAACTCTCTTGGAATTTAACTAAGAATTTTTGACAATTATATGATATTAGTTTTATTTATTAAGGATTGTGATATAGGTTTACATCCAATCTATGAACTTTAATATCCATATAGAATCTAGCTACATACAAGAATACTAAATACAATGTGAGGTTAAATCCATATTAAATAAGCTATTTAAACATGGGCTTCTACTATATCCCCACCTGGTTTGCAATATCCAAAGAAAACATGTTGCAATTATTTATAATTTCTATTCCTTTTATATGCCACTAATTTTTAGGAGATGTACCATAATTCTGAGGAAGTATGGATTAGACTAGAGTTCTGAACTTGTAAGAATAAAAGAGCTACCTCCTGTGACTCTCTTTGAGGATAATATTTTTCCAGGAACTATTATTCAAGATAAAAATATCATTGTTAAATTGATATTTTCTTCTATACTATGTGCCATTCTAGACATATTACATACATTTCTGATTGTCCATAAAGAGCTAAATTGTGTTCTTTCCTTAAAATGCATGTGTGTGTGTATGTGTGTGTGTGTGTGTGCGTGTGTGTACGTGTGTGTGTAATATTGAAAATTGAGAAGGAAGTACCCAGAGAATATAATTCAGGAAACTGTAATGAAAGGATAGTGGAAAAATCAGATTTTCAGAAGGAAAAATTCCCAATTATGCCAATAATTACATGAAAAAAGGTAAGAAGGATTATTGTCAGGAATTGTATCGTGCTTCTAATATTGGAAGGCCATTAAGGATGGAGATTATAACAATCTCCATTTACATTAAAAAGTGTTGGTAAGACACACAAAAAGGATCACAAGTTTAGATAATAAGCAATAATTCATCATTGTGTTTAGAAACCATAAGAGTAAAGCTTCTGATAATGCTCTGCTGAATTTTATCATTTTTGCAATCAATTGGTAAATATTTTAAATTCACAATTGATAAATCAAATTCACTTACTGAATATTTATTACACAGACAATGGATTAGGTTGTTGAGCGTAAAAATGTCAAATCTGTTTTGGTTACTATAATCATTTCAATGATATAATTACCATGTATCCATAGCTTCTTTGTCCATTATAACATAAAAACAAAACAGTAAAAGCAGAACAAAAACACTTGGAAAACAAACAAACCAGAGCCAAAAATCTTTGGGGTAAAGAAAGGTGTTATTCCAGCACCTTCCTCCTAGGAGATAAGATACTAAGATTCTTGACTCATATTTCCCTTTTCTTCCCTCCAAGTTTGCATAGAATTTTCAATCCAATAGAACTGGAGTGGTCTTTTGGAGTGCTCCAAGACTTTTATTCTTTATTCTCTGCCTGTGCTCTATGATTGCCTCTCTGATTTCCACTGGAGAGGGATTAATAAACAAGCAGTATCTTTTTCTTTACTTTGACAGAAAGGTTTTAAAATCATAGAATTACAGAAACTTGTATGTGGAAGAGACTAAGATTATACAGTACAAGTCTCAATTGCATTTGCAAATCCTCTCCTACAGTATTTATCATAAACTGTCATCAAACCACTAGTTCTACCCTTTTGTGATATTACGAGTATTTCTTTGATTGAGCCAAAATCAGTCTTTGTTTTCTGTCTAGCTACTCTACATATTTCTGCTGTCCCAAATCTCCCCTCAAAAGCAAAGCAGTCCTCAGTGTGTGTGTGTCTGTGTGTGTGTGTGTGTGTGTGTGTGTGTGTGTGTGTGTGCGCATGCAGAGAGAGAGATTTGGGAGCACTAAATTATTCTTTTAAATTTTTTATTAATACAGCAGGTTCTTATTAGTCATCAATTTTACACACATCAGTGTATACATGTCAATCCCAATCTCCCAATTCATTACACCACCACCCTCACCCCCCGGCCGCTTTCCCCGCTTGGTGTCCATACGTTTCTTCTCTACATATGTGTCTATTTCTGCCCTGCAAACCGGTTCATCTGTACCATATTTCTAGGTTCCACATATATGCGTTAATATACTATATTTGTTTTTCTCTTTCTGACTTACTTCACTCTATGGCAGTCTCTAGATGCATCCATATCTCTACAAATGACCCAATTTCGTTCCTTTTTATGGCTGAGTAATATTCCATTGTATATAAGTACCACATCTTCTTTATCCATTCATCTGTTGATCGACGTTTAGGTTGCTTCCATGACCTGGCTGTTGTAAATAGTGCTACAATGAACATTGGGGTGCATGTGTCTTTTTGAATTATGGTTTTCTCTGGGTATATGTCCAGTAGTGGGACTGCTGGGTCTTATGGTAATTCTATTTTTAGTTTTTTAAGGAACCTCCATACTGTTCTCCACAGTGGCTGTATCAATTTACATTCCCACCAACAGTGCAAGGGGTTCCCTTTCCTCCACACCCTCTCCAGCATTTGTTGTTTGTAGATTTTCTGAGGATGCTCATTCTAACTGGTGTGAGGTGACACCTCATTGTACTTTTGATTTGCATTTCTCTAACAATTAGTGATGTTGAGCAGCTTTTCATGTGCTTCTTGGCCATCTATATGTCTTCTTTGGAGAAATGTCTATTTAGGTCTTCTGCCCATTTATTGATTGGGTTGTTTGCTTTTTTAATATTGAGCTGCATGAGCTGTTTATATATTTTGGACATTAATCCTTTGTCTGTTGATTCATTTGCAAATATTTTCTCCCATTCTGAGGGTTGTCTTTTTGTGTTGTTCGTAGATTCCTTTGCTATACAAAAGTTTTTAAGTTTCATTAGGTCCCATTTGTTTATTTTTATTTCCATTACTCTAGGAGGTGGATCAAAAAAGATCTTGCTGTGATTTATGTAAAAGAGTGTTCTTCCTATGGTTTCCTCTAAGAGTTTTATAGTGTCCTGTCTTACATTTAGGTCTGTAATCCATTTTGAGTTAATTTTTGTGTATGGTGTTAGGGAGTGTTCTAATTTCATTCTTTTACATGTAGCTGTCCAGTTTTCCCAGCACCACTTATTGAAGAGACTGTCTTTTCTCCATTGTATATCCTTGCCTCCTTTGTCATAGATTAGTTGCCCATAGGTGCGTGGGTTTATCTCTGGGCTTTCTATCTTGTTCCATTGATCTATGTTTCTGTTTTTGTGCCAGTACCATATTGTCTTGATTACTGTAGCTTTGTAGGATAACCTGAAGTCAGGCAGTCTGATTCCTCCAGCTCCATTTTTTCCCCTCAAGACTGCTTTAGCTATTCGGGGTCTTTTGTGTCTCCATACAAATTTTAAGATTTTGTACTAGTTCCATAAAAAAATGCCATTGGTAATTTGATAGGGATTGCATTGAATCTGTAGATTGCTTTGGGTAGTATAGTCATTTTCACAATATTGATTCTTCCAATCCAAGAACATGGTATATCTCTCCATTTGTTGGTATCACCTTTAATTTCTTTCATCAGTGTCTTATAGTTTTCCACATACAGGTCTTTTGTCTCTCTAGGTAGGTTCAATCCTAGGTATTTTATTCTTTTTGTTGCAATGGTAAATGAGAGTGTTTCCTTAATTTCTCTTTCAGATTTTTCATCATTAGTGTATAGGAATGCAAGAGATTTCTGTGCATTAATTTTGTATCCTGCAACTTTATCAAATTCATTGACTAGCTCTAATAGTTTTCTGGTGGCATCTTTAGGATTCTCTATGTATAGGATCATGTCATCTGCAAACAGTGACAGTTTTACTTCTTTTTTTCCAATTTGTATTCCTTTTATTTCTTTTTCTTCTCTGATTACTGTGGCTAGGACTTCTAAAACTATGTTGAATAATAGTGGCAAGAGTGGACATCCTTGTCTTGTTCCTGATCTTAGAGGAAATGCTTTCAGTTTTTCACCATTGAGAATGATGTTTACTGTGAGTTTGTCATATATGGCCTTTATTATATTGAGGTAGTTCCCTCTATGCTTAGTTCCTGGAGAGTTTTTATCATAATGGGTGTTGAATTTTGTCAAAAGCTTTTTCTCCATCTATTGAGATGATCATATGGTTTGTATTCTTCAGTTTGTTAATATGGTGTATTGATTGATTTGCGTATATTGAAGAATCATTGCACCCCTGGGATAAATCTCACTTGGTCATGTTGTATGATCCTTTTAATGCGTCATTGGATTCTGTTTGCTAGTATTTTGTTGAGGACTTTTGCATCTATATTCATCAGTGATATTGGTCTGTAATTTTTTTTTTTGTAGTATCTTTGTCTGGTTTTGGTATCTGGGTAATGGTGACCTCATAGAATGAGTTTGTGAGTGTTCCTTCCTCTGCAATTTTTTGGAAGAGTTTGAGAAGGGTAGGTGTTAGCTCTTCTCTAAATGTTAGATAGAATTCACCTGTGAAGCCATCTGGTCCTGTGCTTTTGTTTTTTGGAAGATTTTTAATCACAGTCTCAATTCCCGTGCTTGTGATTGGTCTGTTCATATTTTCTATTTCTTCCTGGTTCATTCTTGGAAGGTTATACCTTTCTAAGAATTTGTCCATTTCTTCCATGTTGTCCATTTTATTGGCATAGAGTTGCTTGTAGTAGTCTCTTAGGATGCTTTGTATTTCTGCTGTGTCTGTTGTAACCTCTCCTTTTTCATTTCTAATTCTACTGATTTGAGTCCTCTCCCTCTTTTTCTTGATGAGTGTGGCTAATGGTTTATCAATTTTGTTTATCTTCTCAAAGAACCAGATTTTAGTTTTATTGATCTTTGCTATTGTTTCTTTGTTTTTATTTCATTTTTTTCTGCTCTGATCTTTATGATTTCTTTCCTTCTGCTAACTTCGGGTTTTGTTTGTTCTTCTTTCTCTAGTTCCTTTAGGTGTAAGGTTAGATTGTTTATTTGAGATTGTTCTTGTTTTTTGAGGTAGGCTTGTATAGATATAAACTTCCCTCTTAGAACCGCTTTTGCTGCATCCCATAGGTTTTGGATCATTGTGTTTTCATTGTCACTTGTCTCCAAGTCTTTTTTGATTTCCTCTTTGATTTCGTCAGTGATCTCTTGGTTATTTAGTAACGTATTGTTTAGCCTCCACGTATTTGCGTTTTTTATGTTTTTTTCCCTGTAATTGATTTCTAATCTCATAGTGTTGCAGTCAGAAAAGATGATTGATATGATTTCAATTTTCTTAAATTTACTGAGGCTTGATTTGTGACCCAAGATGTGATCTATCCTGGAGAACGTTCCACTTGAGAAGAAAGTGTAATCTGCTCTTTTTGGATGGCATATCCTGTAAATATTAATTAAATCTATCTGGTGTATTGTATCATTTAAAGCTTGTGTTTCCTTATTAATTTTCTCTTTGGATGTTCTGTCCATTGGTGTAAGTGAGGTGTTAAAGTCCCCCACTATTATTGTGTTACTGTCATTTTCCTCTTTTATAGTTGTTAGCAGTTGCCTTATGTATTGAGGTGTTCCTATGTTGGGAGCATTATATATTTATAATTGTTATATCTTCTTGGATTGATCCCTTGATCATTATGTAGTGTCCTTCCTTGTGTCTTATAACATTCTTAATTTTAAAGTCTATTTTATCTGATATGAGTATTGCTACTCTAGCTTTCTTTTGATTCCCATTTGCATGGAATATCTTTTTCCATCCCCTCACTTTCAGTCTGTATGTGTCCCTAGGTCTGAAGTGGGCTTCTTGTAGACAACATATAGATGGGTCTTGTTTTTGTATCCATTCAGCAAGCCTGTGTCTTTTGGTTAAAGCATTTAATCCATTCACACTTAAGGTAATTATCGATATGTATGTTCCTATGACCATTTTCTTAATTGTTTTGGGTTTGTTTTTGCAGGTCCTTTTCTTCTCTTGTGTTTCCCACTTAGAGAAGTTCCTTTAGCATTTGTTGTAGAGCTGGTTTGGTGGTGCTGAATTCTCTTAGCTTTTGCTTGTCTGTAAAGCTTTTGATTTCTCCATCGAATCTGAATCAGATCCTTGCTGGGTAGAGTAATCTTGGATGTAGGTTCTTCTCTTTCATCACTTTAAGTATATCATGCCACTCCCTTCTGGCTTGTAGGGTTTCTGCTGAGAAATCAGCTGTTAAGCTTGTGGGTGTTCCCTTGTATGTTATTTGCCATTTTTCCCTTGCTGCTTTCAATAATTTTTCTTTGTCTTTAATTTTTGCCAGTTTGATTACTATGTGTCAGCATGTTTCTCCTTGGGTTTATCCTGTATGGGACTCTCTGCGCTTCCTGGGCTTGGGTGGCTATTTCCTTTCCCATATTAGGGAAGTTTTTGACTATAATCTTTTCAAATATTTATTGGGTCCTTTCTCTCTCTCTTCTCCTTCTGCGACCCCTATAATGTAAATGTTGCATTTAATGTTGTACCAGAGATCTGTTAGGCTGTCTTCATTTCTTTTCATTCTTTTTTCTTTATTCTGTTCTGCAGCAGTGAATTCCACCATTCTGTCTTCCAGTTCACTTATCCATTCTTCTGCCTCAGTTACTCTGCTACTGATTCCTTTGAGTGTAGTTTTCATTTGAGTTATTGTATTGTTCATCTCTGTTTGTTTGTTCTTTAATTCTTCTAGCTCTTTATTAAACATTTCTTGCATCTTCTCAATCTTTGCCTCCATTCTTTTTCCGAGGTCCTGGATCATCTTCACTATCATTATTGTGAATTCTTTTTCTGGAAGTTTGCCTATTTCCACTTCATTTAGTTGTTTTTCTGGGGTTTTATCTTGTTCCTTCATCTGATACATAGCCCTCTGCCTTTTCCTCTTGTCTATCTTTCTGTGAATGTGGTTTCTGTTCCACAGGGTGCAGGATTGTAGTTCTTCTTGCCTCTGCTGTCTGCACTCTGGTGGATGAGGCTATCTAAGAGACTTGAGCAAGTTTCCTGATGGGAGAGATGGGTGGTGGGTAGAGCTGGGTGTTACTCTGCTGGGGCACTAAATTACTTATCCTACATTTTATGTATTAAAATTTTTTTGGTTTTGTATTTTTTTTTTTTGGTTTTGTATTTTTTATTGAGGTCTATAAGTCATATGAAGTAAAATACACCTAATTAATTAATTAATTAATTAATATTTAAATATACCCATTTTAATGTATCATTTTATGAGTGTTAACAAATACTTATAGCTGTGTAAGCACTACCACAATCAGGATACAGAACAGTCCTATTACCCCTGATGTTTCCTAAAGTTCCTTTGTAGTCAGCCATTCCCACTACTTCCTAGCACTTGATAATGGAGAAGACTCTATCTTTGATCACACTTTACCCAAGCTCCTTTGAGTCCTTTTCTTGACTAGACCTCAGCCTTGGGTTTCCATGTCCATCCTTGCACAGTCCAGTTTTAGCAAAAATCCTCCTAAGTCAGTTTAGAGAAAAGCCTCCCACCTTTGGTAGATGATCACCCTGGACTGGCTTCAACAAGAATCCTATTAGGTCAGTTTAGCAAGACCTTTCCTTCCCCTTGACGTCTCCTCTTAGTAATTTTCCATCCAATGACCCACCTTCCCAACATACTCCTTGGCTGTAAATCTCCCCTGTTTCTGTTGTATTTAGAGTTGAGCTTCGTCTCTTTCCCCTATTGTAAATGCCTGACACTTACACCTATCACAATGGTCCTGAATAAAATCTTCCTTACCATTTAAACCAGTGTCAAAATAGTTCTTTCTTTAATATCATGCAGAGATGACTGTTCTGCACAGATAACTGGACTCTCACAGGTTTTGTTTTTTAAATACTCAGATATATGCTAATTCTTTATACATTTTATGTCCTGTATTCCATGCCATCCTTAACCTGCCTTTTCACTCTACTATATATGGTAAATATATTTCAATAACAATGTTCTTACCACCTTCTTTATTAATTATTTACATAACCTCTAGCAAAATTAATTCATGCATTCTTTCATGATTCCATATACTTATATTTCTTACTTAATTTCATTTTAACCAGTAATATAATTATTGTCACATGATTGATTCTAATATTAAATTATAAATTCTTTGAAGACAAAGACTGAACATTTTCAACTTTATATCTCACAGAGCAAAGCTAAAAACATCATAATTATGACTCAGACTGAAAGGGTGGAGTTGAAAACAATCTTTTTTTAACCCTGTACTGAAGCCTCATTAGAATGCTATTTTTAAAGAGTGAAGATCACAGGGAAGTCTGTTATTACAGCATTAAAAGAAAGTGGATTTTTTCCAGCATTCCAAATTAGCCTTTATTATTAATCTAGTACAACTTTCATAGAAAAAGGAATTAAGCCTCAGAGAATTGAAGTGTTGGATCCAGGTCAATTCAATGGTTATTGACCCAATCCAAATTGAAATTAACAAAGAATATTGCAAAATGTGTGCAAAATTTTGTCTTATGTATATATACATATTTTTTTAATGGAGTGTGTTCATACACCCACACATACTAGATCTAAAACCTCAGAACACTTAGAGAACCACTGATCCATATTATTCTAAACATTTTCTAACCTATAGATAAACCATACATTTTTGTTGTTTGCTTGTTTTATTTTGTTTCTCAAATGACCTCATGTTGACCAGCAAGGTCTCTGGATAGAGGCAAAGAAATGTCAAATTTTGCAGTCTTAAATTTAATTTTGTGATGTTTTCCTGTCTGTGAATTACACATTTTTTCATATTTTTAACTGCTTATTCCAAAGAATTATTTCTTTAATATATGAACTATATGTACCTATATTTATTTTTAATCTGTGAAGGCATAGCAGTTTAATAATTTTAAATAGCTGAAAAGCACACTTAAGCCTTAAATGTTACATGTAAGTATCTGATTTTGTCTCTGTGTTCCTCTGGAAGGAAATATGCCTTACTTTGCTTGCACAAATTCTCAAATTATTCCTGCCTCCTACTAATGCAGAAGCATTTGTCTGGCATCTTCTGTGACTGGGATTGCAGCCGGTTATCTATGGTCTGAAGGGCTCAAACTTGCAAACTATCATTCATGTCTTATAATTGTAGAGCACTTTGGTCTGGGTAGAAGTATTTATTATGCAACAATGCTCATCAAAGGTCGGTTATAATTATAAATTAAAGAATTGAGACAAGTTTTCCAGATATTTTGACACTTTGAACTGAGTTATCTGAACACTTAAAATTTGAATTACCTAAATAGTTATCCGAATTTCTCACTCACTAGCATGAGTACATAGAGAAAAATGGTACTTAAGATAAATCATTTGGGAAGTGTGAAAGGCCTTAGAAATCATCTAGGTCAATACTTCTTAACCATCTGGGAGGTGATGAGTCCCCTTGAGCAAATGAAGAAATGATAACACTATTATTTAAATTAAGTAAGCATTAAAATTGTTTAATACATGCCACCCAACTAGTTACTTAGGTAAAAACTTAATTTCTCTGAACCTCAAATTCCGTCTCAATAAAATGAGAGCGTTGGATTAAATAAAACTTTAGTGTCTCATGCTTTCTGATAATCTATGTTTATAAGTAATATAACATTAACTGACCAAATATCAGAAAATACCTAAAGATATACTAATGAAGAAAATTTATGAAAAGTATTTAAGACTAGACAATAAATACAATCCCAATTTATTATTTTCAAATCACTCTATTGGACTTTGAGAAAGAGTTCAAATTTAACCCTTATATTCAAGGAATTTCCTATATAATAGGCAATGCATTGCATAAATATATAAAAAGAGATATAAAGGTATGAGACTTAAACATATTTAAGAAAAACAATACAAGTAACAAGTAGTCTGTTATTATCTAAATAGTAAGCTAAAATGTTACTGGTGCTAGGATTTTGGATAAAGTTAATCCCGGGCTGAAGAGAAAGAGGAAAGTTTAATATAGTAAGAGGTGGTGTGAAGGACAGGAATAGAACGAATGTTGTATCAAAATATAAACATTTGAATGTAAGCATTGTTAGAGGTGGTCTTAATGGCTCCTCCTAGCATCATGATTCAGTTTTGCTATCCCCCCTCAGCCTCAGTGACTGCTGCTTAGATAGAGGAAAATTTGACAGTTAAGTGTGGACCTCAGTGCCTCGTTGAAACTGGATCAATGCAATTCCACTTCCAAATGTTGTGAGTTGTAACTAGGACCCAGACATTTTTATGTGTCTAGTACGGGTGCTGGGCATTGAAGGAGTCTTACCTCCCATTGTTCCAACCTCTCCAAAGTTGCAATATCAGAAATTAGATTTACATTTCTTCATTTGTTTACTTTTAAAATGTATACAAATTGGATTAATTTATTATTGGTTCAATTTCTTTAATTATTAATTCAAATTTATGGATTAAAATAGCAAACGATAAAAATGTATCATATTCTTATGGCTAGGCTTTAATAAGAGAATTTTGAAAATTATCTGAGTCTGTGCTCCTGGGAGACAGTGATGGTTGAGAAATCCTGCCATCATTTTGCATCCAAGAAATGGCATATTTCAAAGAATCATTCTTTCCTGCTTGATTAGGTAAGACCTGCAGATGGTGCCCTGATTTACCTATGACAAGGCCAGATAAAAGTCCTTCAAATTCTCATATTTTTGTCTTGTAGCCAAATTGTTTGTCCCTACTTACCAGTCTGAACAAAATACCCACTGACTGTGACTTGACTAAACTTTCCTTCCCCCAGGCCCCTGAATTTTGGGGTATTATTGATTTTAAGCAAGTATTCGGAGATTAAGCAAGTGTTGGAACATGGAGCAATCCCTATTTTCTGCTCAAAATGTCCTGTCATACTATCTGCTTAGCCCATCCCCCCAAACCCTATCCTTTCCATCTTTATTTACTCTGCCTTTTCTGCCTGACTTGTGAGATGCTTACAGATCTTTCCATAGCGATATTGTCCCTAATACAGCAGTCCACCTCCCCCTCTTACAGTCATCTTTTGGAATTAAATCTCTCCTTATTTAAGTTTTTTTTTTTTTTTTTTTTTTTTTGCCGTACGCGGGCCTCTCACTGTTGTGGCCTCTCCCGTTGCGGAGAACAGGCTCCGGATGCGCAGGCTCAGCTGCCATGACCCACGGGCCCAGCCGCTCTGCGGCATGCGGGATCTTCCCGGCCCGGGACACGAACCCGTATCCCCTGCGTTGGCAGGCGGACTCTCAACCACTAGCGCCACCAGGGAAGCCCTCTCCTTATTTAAGTTTAACTTTGTTTTCTACTTACCGAACATAACATCTTTTGTCCATTTCACTAGCTATTCAAAACAAATGAACTTTATGCTTAATAGATAAAGATAGGAAGTATGGCTTTTATATTTCAAAGAAAAAATCAATATTTTTTTTTTAGAAAATCCTACCTACAGGACCTTTTGTGAACAAGGTAACTTGATATAAACTTATAATCAAGGATAGATTGGGTTCACCAAGCCAAGCTTAATATATCTGTCAGCTTTATTAAACTTTAGACAGGCTCCTTCCTGACTCTGGATGCTGATTTCCCTTTTCTCAAACCTTTTTTTTTTTTTTTTTTGGAGTGTAATTGTTTTACAATGTTTTGTTAATTTCTGCTACAAAACGAAGTGAATCAGTTATATGTATACATATATCCCCTCCCTCTTGGACCTCCCTCTGCCCCTATCCAGCCCATCTAGGTCATCACAGAGCACCGAGCTGAGCTCCCTGTGCTGTACAGCAAGTTCCCACCAGCTATTTTACACATGGTAGTGTATTTATGTCAAACCTAATCTCCCAATGCATTCCATCCTCCCTTTCTTCCACTGTGTTCACACATCCGTTCTGTACATCTGTGTTCTCTGACCATTTTTTTAGAAGACTTTGGTTGTAAATTCTTTCTCTGCCCCTTTGATATATATGTTTTTGTTTTTTTTAAAGCCTCTTGCCAGAAATAAAACCAAGAAATGTCTTCTTCAAAAACCTAGGAGCCATCCCTTTGAAATATAAAAATCAAATAAGAGAGGTCCTCTATTACCTAGTCTCTGTGGGAGGGTAGGAATCTAACTTCCATAGGTGCTAAATAACAAACAGAGATGCTTTAATCGCTGAGAAAAATATATACAAAATCAGAAATAACTCAATGGGCTTCACACATCCCATCGATTATCCTCCCTCAACAATGTACCTCAATACTTTTTCACAACCACATCCTATCATTTAACCCCCCACCACCACCTTTTATTTCAATGGCATTGGGTTCAGACTGTATTCTATTCTATATCCTCTATTGCAATAGCCTTGAATAAAGTCTTCCTTGCCTGTTTGACTTTACCCAGTATAATTTCAGCCTTGGCAAGAATTTTAAATATTTTAAAATAAAAAGACAAATTGAAGTAGATACCATACGGAATCAGCCTTTCTTCTTTTGGCTGTAATAGATAAATCAAGCCATCCAAATATAAAATTAGATTTCCTTATTTCCAATTACATTCAAAGTTGAATATTACTCTATTAGTTATACTCAGCCTTTGGTATAGTTTTTTGGTATATTTTGATATATTTAGTAATATTTATAATATTTACACAGACAACAAGGGTTATGGAAAACTGAAATTTTTTTAAACTGATTATCTTACTCTTTAAAGCACAAAGCATTAAAGAGAAAATATTATTTTCTCTTTAAAATGTGCTTTGATTCCTTACTTACTTGACTATATGTTAATTGTGTTTCTAGGCTCATCACAGTGAAACCTACCCAATATGGGATAGATGTTTCTTGATGCGTATACCCTCCATACATATACTTTGATCATAACACTTTATTCCCTGTATTATGATCATTCTCATTCTTGATTCTTCTTTCCCTCACTTGTTATCAATTGTCAAATCCTCCTCTATAGCTTCCACTCTTGGTTAAATGCTCTCATCATGTCCTGTATACTGTCATCACATAGGGTGGAACAGATTATCCCCACACAGGGGCAGGCACATGGTAGAGAGGGACTGAAATGCAGCCTACAATTCACTCATCAAGCTATACTCCATGGTGTTCCACCGTGTTCAAGGAGGAAGAGCTGTCTTTTTCTAATTTGCATGAAAATGCCACAGGATACTGATTTCCCTGCTCTATATGCATCATGAGAATATTTGTAAAACAGAATTTTAATTTTCTGCTTCCCATTATCCAAATCCTAATAAATTTTAGAGGAGAGTCTCTGTGTCTTATTCATATCAGAATCCCAACATTTAGGACAGTGTCTGCAATACAATCTGTTAAATATATATTGGTTGGATAAATGAATGAATGAATGTAGATCTTTAAAATATATATATATATATATATATGTATGTATGTATATTCCTACCTTTTCTCAAACAAACACTGAAATATTTTAACTTTCCTAAGTTTCATCAATAGAAACAATAATGATTATATTTCATAATACAATAATGCTCTCAGACATATAAAATCTGCTAATGCCTTCCTCTTTTAAAATAATTAATTAATTAGGCTGTGTTGGGTCTTTGTTGCTGTGCATGGGCTTTCTCTAGTTGTGGTGAGCAGGGGCTATTCTTCGTTGCAGTGTGTGGGCTTCTCATTGTGGTGGCTTCTCTTGTTGTGGAGCACGGACTCTAGGAGCATGGGCTTCAGTAGTTGTGGCACGCAGGCTCAGTAGTTGTGGTTTGTGGGATCTAGAGCGCAGGCTCAGTAGTTGTGGCACACGGGCTTCTTTGCTCCATGGAATGTGGGATCTTCCCAGAGCAGGGCTCGAACCCATGTTCGCTGCATTGGCAGGTGGATTCTTAACCACTGCACCACCATGGAAGTCCCTGCCTTCCTTTAATGGTACCAAATATCTCCAATTTGGGGCATGCAATGTTGTTTTTATAGTTATTTTCCCTTTTCTCTTGCTGTCACATTGGCATGTCTAATGGACATCAATGCACCTACTTATTGCAGCTTCAGTCATTTCTCTAATTTACTTCTAATGTGCTGTAGATTTGGATAACAGAAAATAAAACTGTGAGTGATCTAGGACTTAAGGAATTCTGTCTAATAAGGATGAAGTACAAGAGATTTGATGATAGAATAGTGTGATTTTGAGGGTCATAAGTGAGTTGTCTTAAAGACTTCTTTTTAAAAATATACAGGCATACCTCATTTTATTGTGTTTCTTAGATATTGCATTTTTTATAAAGCGAAGGTTTGTGGTAACCCTGTTTCGAGCAGATCTATCAGCACCATTTTTTTTTCCAACAGCATTTGCTCATTTCATGTCTCTGTCACATTTTGGTAATTCTTGTAATATTTCAAACTTTTTCATTATTTATAATTGTTATGGTGATCTGTGATCAGTGATCTTTGATATTACTACTATAACTCACTGAAGACTCAGATGATGGTTAGCAATAAGTAATTTTTTTTCTAACAATAAAGTAATTTTTAATTAAAGTATGTACATTGCTTTTTCTTACACAATGCTATTGCACACTTAATAGACTACAGTATAGTGTAAACATAACTTTTATATGCACTGGGAAACCAAAGAAAATTGTGTGACTTGCTTTATTGCAACATTCACTTTATTGAAGTGGTATGGAACCAAACCGGCAAAATCTCCAAGGTATGCCTGTTATGTCTTAGTTCTGGCCTTTCCTTGTCTTCTTTGTCCTCCTCATCCCATCCTCATCCTCTTTTTCCCTCTTATGGTTCGTACCCTTATGGTTGTTGAAAAGTTGAGTTGAAGATATGTGAATATTTGAGGCTTTATGTCTATTTTGGTTGTGGAATAAAATGTGTTTCATTAATTATCCTCAATACCAAATAAGGCCACTTTCCAATTATCCTTAACCAATATAAAACCATAAAAGTGTTCCAACAGAAGGCAAGTCTGGTTTATCTATTTCAGTGATACAACAGCTATCTGGCCCTGAATTTATATTCCTATCATCTATTTTAGGTGTTCTCAGATGCAGTGCATTCAAATAAATTTAAATTCTCCCTGACAATGCAGGTGACTCCGTATGACCCTATCTATATTTCTGAGAGGGTTTTTCAATCTTCACTGCGTTTATATTACCTTCAGGGTGTCTTTTTATCGATATATACGTGTACAGTATTACAAATGGGATTGCTCTTCCCTAATCCTTTGAAAGTTGTAGCCAATGAATATACATAATAACAAAATTGCGGGCATGGCTACATCTTACTGAAACACACATCTTTCAAATAAATGACACTGCTATATATGGTTGTTGTGAGTTATAGTCTACCCGAAGAGTCATCATTGAAATGTTTGCTCAGAGCTTATATCTGTTTAAGAATGAATTTCTGAAATTAGTTTTACTTGTCTCTTTAAGAAGTAGTAGAATTGTCCAGAGAAACAGAAATGTTCAGAGTTATAGCTTTTGGAAAATAGTGTGATATAGTTGAAAGAATATGCATGGGTTATATAATTCTGGGTACAAACTCCCAAATTCAACAATAGCTCTGTGACCTGCAGCAAATCACTTAATCTCTCTGATCTTCAGTTTCTTTATCTTTCAAATGACTCATTTTATTTTATTCACATAGGGACATTTCAGAGTTTCTATGAGAAATAAATGAGATGACCTTTTAAGAACTAACTACATGGTGTGCTCCCAACAATGTTACTTTCCTTCTCTCTCCATTTTTCTTTAAAGGAATCCATGCACTCTGATGCTAGAGAAACATGATTTGCCAACAAAGTTAGACTGGAGTTTTCTTGGTGGCTGGCTCTAAGGATGTTTTTAAAAGTAGACTTTAAGGAACTAAGCTATCTATAGCCTGTGTTTCGGAATTCCCTGTTGCATGATTTAACTTAAGGTAACACTAGATAGCTGCTGACTCAGGCTAAAGGAAGCTCTGCCATATTCAATCTGTGGCTCCTAAGCTCCCCCCTGGGATCAATATCCGCTCACAGATGGGAAAGATAAAGTAAGTAAATGACAGATTTGAAAGTTTATTAAGCCTGGAAGTGGTAATCATAACTTCTGCCCATTTACCACTGGCCCCACCAAGAAACAAAGGTGGATGGGAAATGTAGTTACAGCCTGGGAAGCCATTGCTAAGCACCAACTACTCCACGGAAGAAGAGAATAAATCATTGATCGAAAGCTAGCCCCCTCTCGTCTTCTCAGAGAAGCATTGAGGATTGCTCGGAAAAGCCTGTTGTGCCCTATTAAGTGGGAGTAACTGAGTAATGTCATCGAAGGGGCTGCATTCTAGTCTAAGAGGATGAGGAAGAACATAACCTTGATCAAGGAGAAGTAATTATTGTTGAAAAGAAAGGATGAGTTTGAGTTTAGATTGATACAAACTGATTAAACTTTTACCTACATCATTCAAGCCTGAGAAAAATTAAAAACCATGTTCAGATTCTTTAAAAAGAGATTTATAATTACAGTACTAAATGAATGAAGCAAATACATGTATCTATAAATAAATACAACAGCATGAAATGTCTATACAGCTCTAGAAGCACCAAACAAACCTACTTTGCAAAACAAAATTGTCAATTAAATGTATAACTTGGCTAATCAAATTTATTTATAAGTAGGTGCTTTTGTTGTTTTTGTACTTTTGGTTTACAGTTATGAGACTATATAATTAAAGTAATTGAATTGCCTAAAACAAATGATAATTTGTAAGTATGTTTATAATATATTTAGAATTTTTATTGCTCAAATTTGCTCTGTCAGCAAATAGCAATTCCTTGACCTCAATAAGAGCTAGAATCCATATGGTAATGATTGGCCTTTTAATAATTTTAGCCCTGATCTCTGAGCTTAAACCAGCTCCTTATCCATTTCCTTAGGGTATTTCCAATAAGAATTTTACTGGCATTCCCAACTCAACATACAATAAGCAGCACAACCAAACCTCAAAGTGTGTGCTAGGCTAGAGTGTACATCTTCTTCAACCCTCATTTCTAATATTCCATACATCTTTTATAATATCTCAGGAAACTATCTTTCCCTCTGAACTCACACTGTCCATTGTCTTAGATCAAATTGTCCTTATCTCTAAAACCAATTAATGTGTATGTTTTATTTTCTGCTTTCCACTCTTGCCCTCTCCAAATCAGGGTTGTTATCCAAATCATGGTACAGAAATCGGATCCAATTGGATTAATCATTAACCTGATCATGCCACATTCTGCTCTTTTTATTAAAGTTATTCAATGATCTCCAGTGTTTATAGGATAAACTTCAATCTTCTAAGCAAGCTAGACAAAGATTTACATTCTAGCCTCTGTTTATCTCTCAAACCTCATCTTTACATAATTACAACAATTATAATAGCTATTTTCTACCAAATGAAACTTCAAGAAGTCTGTAAGTATTTGAAATTGTGAACTTGTTGTGAAAATGTTACACAATCTTTTATGGAAGAAATATTTTGGAGTATAATTATATATATAAGGGAAAATGTGAAGGTGATATCTGTTTAGGAATGTATATCACACAGGCAATAAAATAGTGAAATGAAAGAATAGAACCTTGTTAAGATTATGTATGTAACCTGATTTTATTTTCATTTTGAACAGAGAGTATAAAAAAAGAGTTAAAAAAATAATTAAGCAAATTTGATGTACAAAATTGTGGGAAAGAGTTCAGAACATGCCACTCCAAAATATGCCACTTTGGCATATTTGTTATTTTCAGCTAAAGGCACTTGAAAAATAGCAGATACAGAAAGGTGCTTTCTGGCCTCCCTTTTCTTCCTAAAAATATGTCATAAAATTTCCCATGAAAAAGGTGGCTTACCTTTAGCAGAAAGAGAAGAAACGTTCTTATCACAAGACTGGGAGTTGATGCTGAAATGGATTTGTACTAAAATAATCCTTATCTTCCATTAGATTCCACCATATATTTCCTAGTCCCTGTCTGAAAATTTACTGCCCCTAGTGCAAGCCCCTAGGTATTGTCACATCCTCACAATTTATCACTCTTTGAGCTCTTGAGCCTAATAGCTTCTTCAAGTCTTCATTTTCCTTTAGAAGGCTCCTTTGTGCATATAAAAATGTTACACAAAATTTGTATGCTTTCCTTCTGTTAATCTGTCTTATGTCAGTTTAATTCTTAGGCCCAGCACAGAACCTAGGAGGGTAGAAGGCAGATTTTTCTGCCTTACTGGGCATATCAATGAACAGCAATGAACAGCGTTAAGAAATGCAAACTCTGAAACTCAGGAATAAACAACTGCATGGCTGCATTAATTTACATGATGCCTTTATTTCCAAGACATACATAGATAATGGGCCTCCTGCATAGGTAGGGAAAAGAGACCTTATTCTCTATGGATCTTCTCCCTGAGATGACCCCATTGCTGCATATAGATGCAAGGAAATGAGGCCAGGTATCGTCACGTTTACCTTTAACAACTGGGCAATAAGCTGAGTTTCTTCACCTGTCACTAGTCATATACATCTAAGTTTGTGACCCTGAATCTCTGTGTATGCAACTTTAATTAAAAAAAAATGGATTAAAAATTATTGGCAAGATTGATGTGCAAATCCAGTAAAATAATATAATGGCAATATAGCATAATATAAAATTTTTGATGCTTTAAAGCATGATACTAGTTAGCATTATTCATATGACCAAG
This sequence comes from Grampus griseus, assembly GCF_964374135.1. Lineage (NCBI taxonomy): Eukaryota > Metazoa > Chordata > Mammalia > Artiodactyla > Delphinidae > Grampus > Grampus griseus. Next base: position 93,078,618 of record NC_139017.1, on the reverse strand, counting down.
CTATTATTCTTATCACAAAATTATTTAACCATCTCCTTAAATAGAGAACTATAAGGCATTATATGTTTTTGATATTATGGAAAAATTAAAAATAATATTCCTGTGATTCTTTCCTCACCATGGAATGGTAGCCATTTGACTGCTATAGTAGAGATAGTAGTGTAAAAGTAGGGTTAAGTGATTTCTTTGAATGCACTAGTGTTGCTAACATTTCCAAAATATATCCAGATATCATTTTGCCACATACAGATTATATATTTTAAGAGAGAGAGAAGAGTGAAACCAATATTTGACTAATAGATTACAAGTATAATTTCAATAGGGGATTAAAAAGTGGAAAACTTCGAGTATCTGTAACAATGTATAGATTGTTATGGTTTGACTTGAAAATTATTGAGTCAATTTACAATCCAGACGATATTTCCAAGGACAGAAGAAATCTGTAAGGAATATAGGGAAAATCTGCAATAAATTATGCTTGTACTAGAGATTTAATTAGAAAATTTTATCTAAAATCTATTGGAGTTTTGCCAGTTAGTCATTAGGCTTTATCCTTCTTGGAAGCCATCCTAAAACATAATGCTCTGATCCCCTGCAAGATACAGAGTGACATTCTGAACGTAGAATATTAGAGTGAACATTCAAGCACATTTTTCAGGTTTTAAGAACTTTGTAAATTTCTCTGAATAGTTAGCAAATTGATGTCAAAACCAGTCTTCTTTAGTCCCTTTTTTACTACAACCCACTCCCAATTTATCATCCTATTCCTAGCAAAAGTATCATTCTACATTGCTAAAACAGATCTCATCTATGCTTTACATGGAACTCTTCATATGATCCCCAGTACAGGGTGAACTCAAGACAGTGAATGTTGTGTCCAAGGCATGCCACTATCTATTGCCTATTTAATAAAAGAGGAATCTTTTTTTAGGTGTCTTGCAAGAATTTTATGTCCCCACTCTAGAACTATTACATCAGAATACCTCAGGTTGCCCAAGACTCTTCAGTTTCAACAAATTCTCCCTGCCTTTTCAACATTCCCATGGAGATTTAACATTTCTTTCCTATGAGTTTCCAATGCTTTTCATGTATGTAATATCAATTGTATTTTCATTATTTGTTTACATGGCTTTATTTATGCAGTGTCAATTGTATTGCAATTATTTGTTTATACAGCACTTACTGGTTTATGGATTACCTAGTAGACTGAGATATGTCAGGGAAGAAGTAATTATACTAATTTATGAATATTTGAAATAGAGCAAACCTAGTGTGTGAAACAAAGTGTGCTTGTTGAAAGACAGAATGGACCTAATACAAACATGGATGTGTAAAGAATGACTGGAAAAAAAAGAGATGCGTTTGAGGACCACAACATATAAAATATTGTACAAGTGGTTAAAAGAATAATATATAAATAATATTATAAGCAAAACCCATTACAGTGTATTAGACAATCTATGTTGAGAGAATAATGGGAAATATGCTTGGAATGATGGGCAGCGTTAAGTGAGATCAGGAAAAGTTTTGAATGCAAGCTTGAAGAATTTTAACTTTAACCTACACAGTAAGAAACTACTGAGGGGAAAATAATAGATTGAAAACAGTATTTTAGGGAAAAATAGCTACTGTAGCAAAATATATATAGTGTGATAGTGTGGGATAAGTTGGACACTAAAGAAAACTTAGAAACCACCATAATAAAAATTACTCTTATCATCTTGTATCATCTTATCAAGTGATAGACCATTCAGAAAACAGCTACAAAATTATATTATGATCTCATATATATGTCATAAGAGCACTTTAAACAAAATACTATCAACTTTTAAAGAATTAAAAGAAGAGAAATTGCTATCAATTTGTAAGCTTAAAGAAACTTCTTGCAAGGGATCTTGAAGGGTTGAAAATATTTTTAATTAATATTAGAATAATGTTTCATCATTTGACTTATGCACAATAATTATGAAAATATTGGCAAATTCAAAAACAGTGTTCTCCATAGGAAGAAAGAAAAATAATCACCCATACTCTTGAGAAATTGACTAGGGAGATAAGGTCTTTATTTACTTAGGTCCTGTTGATAAATTTGAACATTATGTAATTGTATTTTCAGCAAGAATGTGAGTAGTATCAGAGGGGGAAGGGACTATCTCTTTTGTTTATATTCCAAGAGTTGTAAAACAGATGGCTAAATGTATGAAAGAAGTTACAGTTCATGAAGAGACTAAAGATGTAAATTAAAAAGAATGTGAACAAATGAAATAACAAGATCCTAGAGGAGATGGGAACAGAGATTTGCAGAGTAAAAGAATGAGCTTTAATAAGTAGAAGGAATTTTTCCTTCTTTTATATGAAAGGAAGAGGGGCATTTTTAATAGTATTGAGTGTGCTTTATTGAAATGAGTGGATAAGTAATCAAATGACAACAAAATAATAGACCAGTAGGAAAAGAGTTAAGAAGCAGGAGTACTTCTTTGAAAGTATTTTGGAAATGGAGATAATATACTGATTTTAAATGTTGAACATGGAACAGATTCAGATGAATGCTGGCTCTCATGTGTTGTTCCTCTGTAACTGACTAAATTGGGACGAATCTAGAGTTGAGGTTAAAGAGGTAAGAGGCCAAGAGGTTAACGGTATAGCATCGTTTATCAAGTTATATAAGTTAGAAATGTCTGTAGGCAACTATCCTTTTAACCTATTTTGGTGAACAGAATATTTTATCAGACCTGAAAATTACCTTAAATATCACTTAGTCTGCCATACATACAAATTGAATTAGCCTCCTGCTCATAAGATTTTCCCAGAGGCCAACCTGTGCAAACTTCCTGTCCAAGTGAGCATAACTGATTGATCTAGGGTCAGAGATCCTTGACTCAAGAAAGGCAGGACAACCTCTTGAGAACTTGTCTTTAATGATGGAACATAAAGATTCAGTAACTTATAGACCTGAAAAAGTTAATGATAGTACTTGAGGAGGATGTCTATGAACACTGACTGATAAAGCCAGCGGATGTTTGTTATTTGCAGCCAAAAGAGCTGTAACTAGTAATCATTTATGTCTGAAGCTATCTAAAAATAAAATATGAAGAGATTTGCCCAATTCCATACATTGCCTGGGTGACAAAGCTACAAATTTATAATGTTAAAATGGCCATTAGAAATTATTATAAATCATTTTACATAAGCGAATTTTGGAAAAGACTAACAATAAGTAGCAACTGGATTAGATCTGCTTTTTAGATTATTGCCATTTTGTGAAACCTTAAGTAATTCATCCAGATTTGGTCTCTCCTTTGGGATCCATAACCCAGCTGGAATACTTAATATTCATTGAACCAGAACACCCATAAAAATATGTAATCAATATTGCTAATAAAATTTATATATTATCATTTATTTTACCAATGGAATTGATATGTCAATAATCAGATGGAAACAGAATGTATGTAAAAGTTTATATAGAGGAGAACTAGCATTTATTAAAGGTTTATGAATACCAGGTTGCCTACTACGTTTTAACAGTAACTGACTAAGCCTCTGTGTTTTCTTTTGCACATTACTCGGAAGGATTCTGGAAACTTATTTATCATCATTTAAAAGAAGTCATTTAGTAGTTTTAGTGTGACAAATATCACTCATTGACAACAATGTTTATTTTTAAGTTGAGCTATATGTTGGTTACTTTTTAAATAATGCATCTCTTGAAAAATATCTATATTTGAGGCAGTTATGTGTATATATGTATATTTATCAGCCTTTCTATTTATCTAAGTATAATACATAACATGAACTTGTGTTATGATGAGAAAAGTAGAAATAAAATCTAGTTTTGAAGCTTTAAGCATGGAAACTGTATCATACTGTCCAGTGGACTGTTGACACGCAGCTTGCTGGTTGGCACAAGAACAGTTATGGATCTGTTGGAGCAGAAGCTCCTTCAGATGAACCCATTGAGCTGAATTTTCAACTGTAAAGGTGTTTAGGCTGTTTCATATAGAGTACAGGGTATCAGTGAAAGATTTGCAGCTGTAAGGATTATCTAGGAGTCAGAATTCTGAGCACATAGAATGGGTACTAAATGAAACTTTGAGACATAGCGAGCTGTTAACTAACAGGATGAAGACAAAAAATAAAAATCCAAAACCTGAAGGACAATTAGATGAAGAAATGTCAGTTAGTTCAGAGGTAATATGTAAGATTTGCTCTTTTAGGAAATGGGCAACTGCATCTGTACCTGAAGTACAGCCTAGCAACTGAAAATCACTCAAGTAAGACAACCAGAGTTTGAATTATGTTTCCTGGGTAACCTAATTAATTTTCAAGTCATGCCTCAGGGGGTTGTTGTGAGGATTAAAGGAAGTAATATGTGCAAATTTGTTGGCATATTAAATATTTTAAAATACTAACTATTGTTATTATAATTGTTGTAATTGTTATTATTATTAGCTGCCTCATCTTGTTTTCAATAAGACAACTCTTAGTGGAGCATGTATAAAAGATGTGACTTTCCATTATAATCCTCAGTAAAATCATTGACAATGATAATTCTACTTATTTTGTTTCACACACTTAGTATTCCTCATGGGGAAATGGAAAGACCCGTGGACTAGAAAAGTGAATAAAAGCTCTTCAAATAAACAAAATAGTGAATTGTTTTTCAAAGATCTCAACTAGATTCTTCCTGTCCATAACACTTAAACCACAGCCTTTAATTGAATGATGACATACAGCTGGTGGTAGCTCAATAACAAAAGCATTGAAATACATGCCCTATTAAGACAGTCTTTATCCTAAGAACCTCATTTATTATAATTCATCTAAAAACCTCTGCAAAAATAAATTATTAAATTTTCTTTAAATAAAGAGTATTTTTGTCACAGTATACTCTGAAATTCTTGAGACAATATTTCATAGACTCTTTTTTTTTTTTTTCTGTATGATGATGGAGATCAACAACACCGGAAAACAAAGGAGCGTGGGGGACAAATGCATTTTTAAAAGTAATGTGGATGAAATGACCAGATGGGTATAACTATAAGGCATTGCATTCTTGCTACATAAAATGACCTTTGATTGAAACGAGTGGTACAGTCCTTGAATTTGTTAGCACTAATAAAACCAGCACTAAATAATACTAAATTTGACACTGTTTGGCTGTATTTTTGGGGGATAGCCCCTTTAAGCTTTCTTTTTCTTTTTCTTGTCTTGTTGTTTTGATGATTCTCAACCACAGCTCTCACTTCCAGTTTCTAGTCTACTAATACTAATGCACAATTACATTAATTGTTCCAGTTTACATGTATTGATGTCCTTTATAAATAATGTGTTGAACCAAAGGAGAGACTCTAATAGTGGGAATATCGATTTCTATGAAGAACCTTTAGGATGTGAGGTTGTTCTTATTAGCACCCCTCAACTTACTGCATTTTGGTAGCTGTTGATAGTTTCATTTCCCTAGCATTGTTCTTATCTACCATTTTGGAGTAGATCATAGACCCTTCTCAGATGGCCAGAGATGCCATAGCCATTGCTTTAAGATGTTGTTTATTTTATTTGTATCATACACTCTAAGAATTTAGTATGTCCTAATGTTTATCAACCAATTTGTCATCTATAATTTGTATTAAAGTTTTCAGTGTTCATGGTCGTCTCCTCATTTTTCCTTAGGTAATGAAAATAGTCAATTATGAAATTTGTGAATTTTTTCTACAATATGAAGTTTGGGAAAAGCTATTTCAAATTGTTTGGTGGGAAAAAAGAATTAAGAGGAGCTTTTATTCATTGGTAAAAGATATGAGTAAGGAATAGCAAATAATGAATAAAAAACATATTTGATAAGCTAACCACAGATACTGAGCTCCTAGTTTGCTTTGTTTTTTAGAATGCTGATTAGTTGGAAAATAAAATGAGACCTGAACCAATAAGATGAAGTAATATGGTACTGGTATAGGAGTATAATTTTGCCTATTTAAATAGAAATAAGAGTTATTATTAGAGCAAGGAAAATGCAAGGGCACTGCTACTGCTGAAGTTACCATTAGCCTTATCTGTATCTTTAGAAATATAATTAATGTAAGGGTGCAGAAGAAAATAGATGTGATTTAATAAACCATTATCAACATTCTAAACAAGCTTAACCTCCTTATCTCAGTACTTCTAATCCCCAGTGCTGTTCCAGAAGAGATGATACAATTTGATATATTGCGGTTGCAGTTGTAAAATAATTTTAAGCAAAAATGTCATAGATTAAGTCCGTAAATCTAAGATCAATGATCTCTATATCATGCATGCCATTGGGAAGTCAAGACTCCTGGGATTCACATTTACCAGGTTCTATTTTAGACAGTTTCATTTGTCCCCTTTTGAGTCCAAGACCATCCTTGGGAACCCAAATGTCTCTATTTCTCAGTAAACTTTACTTAATCTGCAGTGAATTGAGATAGGTTGGCATTCCCATACAATAACATTGTTGCCCCTCTCTGTATCCATATCACAGCAGAAAATAATTAATACACACAAAATGGGTAATTTGAGGAGAGTATACTGAAAGGATTATCCCTATATGGGCTAGTTATAGTAAAACCAAGAAAGAGAGTGCAATATGAGTTCTAGTAAGCAGAGAAAAAGGGCCACAGTTATCCTCATGCCAAAAGTGGAAGTGGAAGGTTGAGGTTATCAGAACCTGAAAATAGGAATTCTTGTGGAGAGGGGGGTCCTAAATGGAAAGAAGACCTTGGGATGAATAATGCAGTCAGCCCAGGGGACCCCAGAAGAAAAGATGGTAGACCTAAAGGAAAAGCTCAGAAAAAAGAAAGAGGAAGCAATCGCCATACTGGTTTAAATAAAAATTTCTCAGACCAGGGCTAAACATCAGATTTTTCTTAAATGATGAAGTATGTATCAATTATTAAAAACTTCTGATATTCAAAGACACTAATAAAAAGGAATAAGCAATCCATAGATTGGGAGAAAACATTTTTCAGTGTTTATATTTGACAGTTTGCATCCCAAATACGTAAACTTCTTAAATCTCAATAACAAGGTAAATCATTCATTAAAAAATGGGCAAAATATTTAAACAGACACTTGACAAAAGAAGATGGCTGATAAGTACATGAAAAGATGATCAACAGCATAAGTTTGTAGGGAAATGCAATTAAAACTGCAATGAGATACTGTTACACATTTGCAATACCAAGTACTGGTGAGGATGTGAGACATCTGAAACTGATAGGAATGCAAAATGGTATAACTATTTAGGAAAATAATTCGACAGTTCCTTATAAGATTAAAATTTACTATATGATCCAAGAGACATTTACTATATACATTATTATATTTACCTAAGAGAAATAAAACATGTCACACAATGCCTTTGCATAAGTGTTTACAGCAGTGCTATTCATAAACACCTCAAACTGGAAACAGTTAAGATGTTCATCAAGTGAATGGATAAACAGATTGTGACATATCTACACAATAGAATATTACCCAGCAATAAAAAAGAGCAAACTACTCATACACAGTAAAGCACTGATGAATCTCTGAAATGTACTGAGCAAAAGAAACCCAAACCAAAAGAGTCCTGTGACTGTGAAAATATGTATACAAAATCTTTTTTACCCTCCTCCTACTAAAAGATGTGGTCTAATTCCAGCTAACAGCCAGCATTAACCACTAGGCCTGTGAATGAGAGAATGTTCTGCCATATCTACTTTTGTAGAAGAAAAATTTATGTCGCTGCCACCACTGTGCTAGATGTTCTCTGGTTTTGGCCAAGTCATACCTTCTCCTTTATGCTACTGTATATTTTTTCCGCATTAGCTTTTAGTCACCAATGTTAGTTAGAGTGACCAGCCTTCCTGGTTTTCCTGGATGTGTGGTTTTCAGTGCTAAAACCATCAAAGTTCTAGGCAGACTGGGATATCTGGTCACCCTAATACACTTAAACTGGAAATTTACCATTCATAGCCCTGGTTCTGGATGACCTGTCTGAGGTCATTCCACAAATTGTACATGATTATACTTAATTTCTTATTCCTGATTAGTGATGGTAGGACTCCTTTTCCAATTTATATTTTTTCCACATGGTTTAGAGTTGATGTTGATTTCCTTTTCTAAGCCACTGTCTTGCCACCCATCCTTACTCCTTACCAGTTCTGACTCAGGGAAATAACACTTCCTGATCAAAGTGAATATGAGGCCCTTCAACCTGGTACCACTGTAGTAGGTATTACTCCTCTCTTGAGTGAGAACTGAGTCACTTCAGACTCTGCTTCCATTCAACTACTTTTGTGTCAGCTCCTGCTTTCACAAATACCAATATTCCACCAAGGCCCTACAATTTGGTCCTGCTCTACATTTCCAACTATCTCCACCACCTCAGTAACTCTTAGATCTGCTTGACAATTCCATGACTGTTTTCACCTGGGTCTCATTTTCCCACCACTGCTTGTAGAGTGCTTTAAAAGTATTCAAACGAAATTACCCTTGTTCTTTCTATTCCAGTATGCCTCACAAAAGCATGATTCTCTGGACTCTCCTGGGCATTTCAGAGCCTCTTTGGGGACTCTTAAATGCAGCTACTTTACTTTAAATAGCTCTATTTGTTGTTGCTGATGCTGTTAAATGCCACATGGTTTGCTGGCTAAAAGGTCTCTGTCTTGTCCTTTGCAAAACACCCATTGCAGAAACATCTTCCATTTTAGGTTATTATACCACTTCAAATCAATATTAAACTGAATGTCAACATAAAAATGACACCTTTCAGAATATTTTCTGGATTTAAAAAGCTATTTTAATAGCAAAGTCAATGTATAAATCAGGCTATCATAAAAATTATAAACACAATTCAATATCAACATTTATTGAATATTTATCATGTGGCAGACATAGTTTTATATATATATATATACACACACATAAATGTATATGTATACATGCATATATATACATGCATTATCTGTTACAGATTTCACATTTTAGCATCACCTTATGAGAAAGTACTAGTAATGTCTCCATTTTTTAGTTGAGGTAAATAAAGCATGAAGATACATGGAGAAGAAAGAACATGGAGTTTGAGTTTACATTCTGATTCTATCACCAACCTATTAAATATACCTATTATAAACTTGATCTCTTTGAATAAGATTTCTCTTTTCCATCCTTTCAGAACTTAATTTAGTCAAAATCTATGCCAGTTTCTTTAATCAAAGTCCACATTTGTGTAAATTTGCCAGGAGGCAGAGGAGTACAATATTAAAAATATTTTATAGCAGATATTTTAGAGTTAGAGTGAGCCGATTTTAAATTCTGGTTCTTTCACTAACCAGCTGTGAAACAACGGGGAAATTATTAAACATTTGAAGGGATCAGAGTGGCCTCATCAGTAAAACAGAATTGACTTGAGGAATTTTTGTGAGGATTAAGTAAATAATTATATTTAATACATATATTTTATATGCACACACATATATATATATATTTATATGTGCATGTGTCTCACAATATTATTCTAAACTTCAGTCCAGCCTGTAAGAATAGAAGGATTTTAATAATAAGCTGTATGCAGTTTTGTCAGTTGATCGTACACCATTGATTTCTTTTGAATTATTAACAAAATTTAATTGTATTCCTCCAAAGGAAGACTCATAGAATTACACTGAATTATTTTAAATTTTAGAAAACATTTATTGAAGATATCATTTTAAGTTTTAATTTGAAATTTTATTAACTTTATTATGTGAAAGAAACAGTACGAGACGCTATAATTATATAAATGATTCAGACATAATCTCTAAAATTCTATAAACTTATATAGTAGAACTTTTCTTATGGCTTTATTTTTATAAGATATAATCTTAAAATCACGTAAAAAATTGAAACACAGAAATTCAGTAATTTTCACAAATTCATACAATGATTAAAAGGTAAAAACCTGACTTCAAATTTATAAAACACTTCTTCCCAGCCCATGCACAAGTAACTCAGTCTAATTTTGATTTGTATGTTATAAATATAGCATTTTATAATATCCATATTTAAAATGAGGATACTGAATCTCAATTGTATTGACACCACCCAAGGTCATAGGATTTCTCCTCTGTTTTCTTACTTGAACAAATAAATGATAGCCTGAAATAAAAGGACTTTTTTGTTAAAGAAATTTAGGAAATATTTTAGAGTCTTTATTTGTTGACTCCAATTTAATCCTGTAAGGGTGGTTCAAAGTGTTAAATCTAAGGGACATCCCTTTACTTCTGAAGGCTGAGTCAAGAGCTGGACTGGGAGACATGTTTAGAATCTTGAACTTGGAATCTGCTGGCAGGAGGTTAGTTTCCTCTGACCTAAATGTCTTGCACTTTGCCAGTCCAAACAGAAGCTTATCTTTGGGAAACACCAAAATATAACATTAAACTAACTTTATAGCTCTACCTCAGGAATCATGAATGCACTGTTTACTGGTATATTTAAATTACTGTATTAAAAATAAATTTAGTTAGAAATACATTTATTTTATAATTTCCCTTAATGTCTAAGACCACTGATAATGAAGTTTTAACCGTGAGGCTAGAGAGCATCATATGTTACCAGAGAATTTATTGGAACTTCAAAAAGTAAAAATTGCTAATATTATTATAAAGATTTTTTTTTTTTTTTTTTTTTTTGCTGTACGCGGGCCTCTCACTGTTGTGGCCTTTCCCGTTGCGGAGCGCAGGCTCCGGACGCGCAGGCTCAGAGGCCATGGCTCACAGGCCCAGCCGCTCTGCGGCATGTGGGATCTTCCCGGACCGGGGCATGAACCCATGTCCCCTGCATCGGCAGGCAGACTCTCAACCACTGCACCACCAGGGAAGCTCCTATTATAAAGATTTTTAAATTCTTACTTTGTTTCCTCATTGTCTATTTCTCTCATTCTAAAAGTTAGTCACCTTTTAATCTGTGGGATCATTTAAGTCTGCAGAACTAATTTAATCATGGTCTACAATCTATAGGACATACATAGACCTACCTGTAATCCTGAAATCAAAATGTTATGTGATTCCAATCACAGGAATGTGAAGACACTTTGCTATGTTGCAAATTGGAAAAGAAGGAATAACATTTACGACTAGGTGTATAAAGAAGCCGGTTTTCAAGACAAGCCGGTTTCTCTTGTCTTGAAAAATTAAATCTCAAAATGTTTCACTTGTAAAAGAAGAATGCATTTCAATGTGCTGCCTTTTTCTATTAATAATAATGAGAAAGAAAATTAAGTTTATTTAGGATATAATTTCAACTTTAAAAGATTGAGACAGAGAAGACTTTTATTTGTATAATAAAGTTGGTATGAACTCATTTAGATACACCGTAGAGGATAAAGGTTAAGTTATTTTAGCAAAAGTCATTGTAATATTTGAAATCCTTAAAAAAAAGTGTGTTGGAATTTATTAAGCTCTTGAGAATGGTGTTTTATGTTCTGACTTAAAGCAACTAAAAAGATGTGGTTGTGACAGTACAGAAGTATGTTTTCAAACCGGACAGTAGCCTAGGGAATGACAACATTTGCTTGGCTAAGAGACCCAACCTAAGGGAAATTAAGTTGGTTTTTGGCAGGTATTTCAATTAATTAATTAATTAATAGCTCATATAATAAAGGACTCTAAACTTTATGTATAATAAAGGACTCTAGACTTTATGTATTTATAAGACCAGTCACAAAATTATATTAACACTATCTTTGCAATATATTTGATTTTCTTGTTTCGATCCTATTCACTTCAACTAAATTCTTCTGAAATATTCTAATGTGACAGAAAGGGATATGAGGAATATTAAATATTTAAGATAGGTGAGTAAATTTATTAGAGAATATCTACTTTGTCACATCAATACACAATGCTTCAACTACTTTGTTATATTAAGAGCTGACTTTCTTACAGTCAGGGATAACCCAATTTCAACTGTGTTTTTCCATTCCAGTGCTCACACAGTTCTTTTCTTGAAAAAGTGGTGAAGTAACATTGTCTGCTAGTTCACTCCCACAGTAAAATCACAGTAAGATTGGTGTCATTTGGGGAGAATTGTATACTAATTTTCATATTTCTTTTTTGCCCTACCTCTGGTAGATCATTGTCTTGCCAATCATCACTAAAAGGCAAAAAAAAAAAAAAAAAAAAAAAAGGGCATTACAGCTAAGAGCCAGCAGAGGGCACTAATAATCAACTGGAACAGGGATCAGATAACCAACAGGTGCAGCAAGAGGTCTCTCAGTTCTCCATTCACAGTCTATGTGTTGGTGATTACAAACAAGCATTATAGTTCTTAGGAAAAAGCAGAATCCAAGAAAGACGAATATGAAGGTTCCCTAAATGTCATCCTTCCTAAACTCAAGTTGGGAGACACAACTGTAGCCTAGGAGCATATAAAAGGTTATAAAAGGAAGGCTAAAAACAAGAACTCTATAACAGATGAAGCTATGAATGGACCATGTAGTAGTAAAAATACTAATTATACCATGTCTTACAAAGTTTGTTCCAATTAATATATAGAGTTGCTCAATTTTCTTTTTTGTAATCATTTTAAAAAATAATTATTTTTTCCTAAGTCAGATGTTATTAAGGAATAATTTACATAACTTAAAATGCATCATATTTAGATGTACAACTAAGTTTTGACAAATGTATACAGTTAAGAACCCATAATACAATCAAGATAAAACAGTTCCATCACATTAAAAAGATTCTTTCTGCTACTTTGTAGTGAATTTCTTTTCCCCACTCTTAACCCTTGTTAACCACTGATCTGGTTTCCCTTCCGTTAGTTTTGCATTAAGCAGTATTTCCTTTTCTGTCGAGCTTCAATCACATAGCATAATGCTATTGATATTCATCTATATTGTTGCATGAATCAGTAATTCAATACTTTCATTGCTGAATAGTATTCCACTGTATGCATAGGCCACAGTTTATCTGTTCACTGCTTGACAGACATCTGAGTTGTTTCCAGTTTTGAGTTATTATAAACAAAACTTCTATAGATATTCAGGAACAGGTATTCATGTGGGTACATGTTTTCATTTCGCTTCAGTAAATACCTGGAGTGGGACAGGTGAATTTGCAAGTGTACAAGTGAACATTTAACCTAATAAGAAACTGCAAAATTGTTTTCCAAAGTAGCTCTACCACTTTTACATTCCAACCAGCAGTAAATACCAGTTCCAGTTGCTTGTTTGGGTTTGTTGTTTTAATTTAAGCCATCCTAGTAGGTCTGTGATGGTATCCCATTGTGGTTTTGATGTGCATTATCTTAATAACAATGCTAAATATTTTTAATGTGCATATTTACCTTTTGTATTTATTCTTGGATGAAGTGTCTGTGCAAATTTTTTCCACTTTATTATGGCTTCTTGTCTTTTTATTATTGAGTTTCAAGATTCTTTATATATTCTGACTGCAAGAACCTTATCAGATATATGCTTTGCAAATATCTTTTCCCAGTCTGTGGCTTGTTTGTTAACTTTCTTTAGAGCATCTTTTGAATGACATATATTTTATTATGATGATGAAATCCAAATTATCTTTTTTTTCTTTTCGGACACATTCTGTTTCTTATACTGAAAATGTTTGCCTAACACAGAATCACAAAGATTTTTCTCCTGTTTTCTCCAAGGAGATTTATATTTGTAGAGTTTTACATTTAGGGTGACTTTCAAGTTACTTTGTATGTTTGCATATGGTGCCAGGTATGTGTTGAGGTGTTTTTCATTGTTTTACATAAAACACCTAATTGTTCCAGCACCATTTGTTGAAAGCACTATTATTTTTCCATTGAACTACCTTCACAACTTAGTTGGGAATTAATCATATATAAATGGAAACACACAGTATGGACCCTTTCTGCCTGGCTTTTTATCAATTTAGCATAATCTCATTAATAGTCATGCTATTACGTAAATCAATATTTCAGTACCTTTATATGGCTGAATAATATTTCATTGTATGAATATGTAATTGTGTGGATTGTACCACAATGTACACAAGGGATGGTTCTACTTATCAACTCTCCATTGCAGTTCCATTGATCTATATGTTAATTCCTGTACCGATGTCCCACTAGATTAATTTAACTTTATATTGCACCTTGAGATCAGTAGTGTTAATTCTCCAAATGTGTTCTTCTTTTCCAAAATTGTTTTGGCTGTCTAGATCTTTTGCTTCTCTTTATAAATTTTTGAATCAGCTTGAATCTATAAAAAAGTTGCTGAGATTTTTATTGTTATTATATGTACAGATCCATTTGAAGAGATTTGATATCTTAACAATACTCTCTTCCAATTCTTGAACACAATCTCTCTCCATTTATTTAAATGTCTTTAATTTCTCTTATAAATAACATAATTTTAGCACATATTGCACATACTTCATTAGATTTATCTTTAAGATTTTATGTTTTTGATACTACTGTAAATGGTATTCTATTTTAACTTGTTTCTAATTACCCATTGCTAGCATGTAACAATACATTTGATTTTAGTATAATGACCTTTTATTCTGCAACATAGCTAAACTCACATATTCATTCTAGTGACATTTGATTAGTTCTTTTGGTTTTCCTATAGACAATTCATGTATTTTCCTCCGTTTCATTCTCTATGCTATATATTGTATTTTTGTCATATTACAATGTCTAGGGTAATAGTGTCATATAAATTATGTCTTTGCCCTATTACGCTGCCATATTACACCTATTCAGTAAAAGTTGAACAGAAGTGTTGAGCATGTACATTCTTGAAAAGTTCCTGATTTTAGGAAGACGGTATTTCTTTTTTTTTTAATTATTATTATTTTTTTTCATTTTAACATCTTTATTGGAGTATAATTACTTTACAATGGTATGTTAGTTTCAGTTTCACAACAAAATGAATCAGTTATATATATACATATGTTCCCATATCTCTTCCCGCTTGCGTCTCCCTCCCTCCCACCCTCCCTATCCCACCCCTCCAGGCGGTCACAAAGCAAGGACAGTATTTCTTTAATCACAAAGAATAATATCAGATGCCAAGACTCACTTTGTCAGTTCAAAGAAGCTCCCTTCTATTCCTAGTTTAACAATTTTTTAAAAAAAATCTGGAAGAGTTAACTTTTGTTGAATGTTTTTTTCTGCTTCTATTGAGATAATCATATTGATATCCCTTTATTCTGTAAACATGGTGAATTACATTAATTGGTTTTTGAACATTGAAACAACTTCAGATTCCTCAGGTACATTGTTATACATGGTTATGAAGTAGTGCCCTTTTTATATATGTCTGTAATTAACTTGCTAGTATTTTGTTAAAGAGTTTTGGTCTATATATTCATGAGAGCTACTGGTCTGCAGCTTTCCATTACCTTTTGTTTTGAGGTATAAAAAGTGTTTTTGTTTTTTTTTTACCCTTTTAAAAATTGAAGTATGGTTAATTTACAAGGTTGTGTTAGTTTCAGGTGTACAGCAATGTGGTTCAGTCATATATATATGTATATATATATTCTTTCTCAAATTCTTTTCCATTATAGGTTATTCAAGATACTGAGTATAATTCCCTGTGCTTTGCAGTAGGTCCTTGTTGTTTATCATTTTTATATATTTATCGTTTAATATATGTGTATATATTAATCCCAAACTTCTAATTTATCACTCCCTCCACCCCCTGCTATACCCTTTGGTAACCATAAGTTTGTTTTCTATGTCTGTGAGTCTATTTCTGCATGTAATTATGTTCATTTGTATCATTATTTTTAATTCCACATGTAGGTGATATTATATGCTATTTGTTTTTCTCTGTCTGGCTTACTTCACTTAGTATGATCATCTCTAGGTCCATCCATGTTGCTGCAAATGGCATTATTTCATTCCTTTTATGGCTGAGTAATATTCCATTGTATCTATCTATCTATAGATATATATATATATAGATAGATAGATAGATAGATCTCACATCTTCTTTATCAATTCATCTGTTGATGGACATTCAGAATATTTCTATGTATTGACTATTGTAAATAGTGCTGCTGTGAACATTGGGGTGCACGTATCTTTGCGAATTAGAGTTTTCTCCAGATATATGCCCAGGAGTGGGATTGTAGGATCATATGGTAGCTCTATTTTTAGTTTTTTAAGGAACCTCCATGCTGTTCTCCATACAGACTGCACCAATTTACATTCCCACCAACAATGTAGGAGGTTTCTTTTACTTATAATAATATTAGATTTTAATATTAAGGTAATGCTGGCCTCATAAGTGGGAAGTGTTTCCTCCTTTGTTATTTACTTTTTTGCATTTATTACAGTTTGATATTTGTAACTCTTTTCTATAGATTGATAGATGTTGAACTGCCTACCCAACAAACTTACTAAGAGTTTTCATCAGTTTTACCTATGAAAATCTGCCAAGTTGAATAATTTCCCAGTTGTGAATGAGCCCATTCTTCTCTAGGTTGATTGTGAAACTTCTATTTTATACTCCCTCCACAAAGTGCTCCCTGATCAACTGTACATCTTTTGTCAACATTTATCAAAAGTATTGGTTTCAGTTCTTTGATATGTTTTGAAGACATAGGTTGATAAATATAATCATTAGGTTGAATGAATTTCTTAGATATTTGCAAATATCACCTGATTTTTTGGTATCCTTTAAGATATTGACAAGAAGAGATTGACAAATACTACACTTATTACAAAATTTTGTTTCACAGAATTTCTATATCATTCACTTCAGTGTTTTGCCACTATGGATTAGAATTGATACAATATATTCGAATAGCCAAAATTGATTCATTGCAACCAGATTCAAGGACGATCAATTGTATAGTGAAAAACTCCTCCATATTTTCATTCTCCTGATGAGTACTGATGTGCTTGGTGTGAAATTTTCCAATTTTTCATAAGGCAATTTTTATTCTGGATCACATACCTTCTTAATGTATAAAACAACTTTTATGCTAAGAAAATAGGATTTCCACAGAAAAGAGCTAAACAAAAACAAATACAGAGAACATTTTAAAATATGTTGACACTGACATAAATTTTCACTCTTAGAAAAGTGGAAATCTAGTTCAATTCTCAAGTTAATATTTTAAGCAAATACAATGATTATTGACATTTAGGATGGTAACCAAGAATATATCATTATGACTAAAAACAGGAATAAACTTGGCAAAGAACAAAACCTATTACTGTACCTTTAATAATTGAGATATTCTTTTCCATAAACTTTACCTCTTTCCATGATTCTAATACCCCAAAGAATTGTGTATAGTGACTTATATTTCATCAGAATCGCAGGTATGCTTACAAAATTCCTAAGAAATAGCAAAGCCCATTCTTGTTCAACAAAGACAATTTACTTTCATAAGATTTACTTGAGATTTATTGTTCAGTAAGTCAACTACACTTACAATGTGCAAAAAGCTGTTCATTAGAACTGACAAATTAGCAGCATGTATTTCTCATAATCATAATATACCTAAAAGTAATAGTCATCTTCCTATGTTCCATCTTGTGGCCAAGATGCACTTAGATCTCTGGCACTCCCAAATCCTCATAAGCAGACTAGTACACTTGTAAAATAAATTATTTAAAGCTATGAACAATAATATGTATTCATATATAATTTAATAACAGGCAAAGTCAAGCTTACAAAATAATAAAATATACAATATATGCCTTTGTAGATCATGATACAACATGCAGAGTTCGGAATGAAAACACCACTAGAATTGCATAAAGTCGAAATTTTGCATTAATTTTATGAATAATGGACAGAATTCTCCATTTGAAATGCCTAAAACTATCAACCAACAGAATATATGAGCTTTCCTCCCATTAATATTACATGGCTTGAGAAGGTGTTCCTCTCTATGCATATTTAAACAATATAACACATTTTAACAATATAACATGCTCAATGCACTATAGTTCTTGAAACAAGTATACTAATTTTCCAAAGGATATGGTGTATAAAATATATACATCATTGTATTACACACATTTTAGAGAGCTCACCACTGAAATTAGTTTGTCTATGATAATATAGATAGTGACAGAGTGACACAGTGCAAATTTGATTCCAGGTTTCTTAACTCCAAGTCTAGCATTTTTACCATTATAGCTCGATTTTGAGGAAAATATGTCATGAAAACACTTCCATGAAGCATTTGCAAAATAGAAACAAGCTGAGTATAAAGTTCACCATGCAATATCAACTCACTTTAGGAATTCTTGTTTGTATATCCAAATGAGTTGCTTAATAGTTAACTCTGGTAGAAATAAAACTTGGATACATTTAAATTCTTCCTCTTAAATGACTTATATACACAAAAACTCTTGACATGTCTTTAAAGCTCTATAGTATATGGGAAAAGAAATTTCAAAATTATGTGACAAGAAGAAAAATCACACCTCAAGCAAATGATTCCTGTAGGTCATTCACCCTATGAGTTTGTTTTCAAATAATAGACTTTAAATGCTAGGTGAAAATATCTTTGGAAGAGTTAAGTTTTTTTCCAAGTATTATTTAGGACAGATAAAAAGATTCTTACCCAAGCTTCAGGAAGTCTTGTTTTAAAAATAATACATCCTCTTTAAATTCTGAATTGAATTCAGAAATGAAACTATGAAGATGTGAATAAATAAGTCTATGTGATTATGCATTACTACAGGGGTATATAATTAATGGCCTGGGATGGACTGGAGTACATCTGATCAAGCTTTCTGTGTTTGTGCAATAATGTAGATTTTGTGATGGCATTACTTCTCTTTGTCCCTCTGCCAATATGTCCTGTGTTTCCTTTTCTAATTCTTCCTTCTCTGCCCTTGCCACACTATTGCAAGTCTCCTCCCCAAAGCCCCCACCACTCTCAATGATTTGTATCTTGGCATCCTTATCCAGTCACATAATTTTCATTACTATTTATATGTTGATTATTCCAAAGCTATACACAGGTTTCATGCCCTGGTTTCCCCCCCATCTGAAAGTAGAGTGTGCCTAAGAAACTTGCATAAGTCAAAAAAGCATAAAGTGAAGAAGCATTTACTTTAGGACACCTCTTGCTAAAGGATGCACAAAATAAATAGAAATAAAGCACAGATGCTCACAGAAACAGTTCAAAGCTATGGTGGCCTGATGCATTGCTTATAACTGCTTGCTGCAAAATGAATGCTGAATGCTATTTTTGCTTTTTGCCTTCTTTTCATAAATCCTTTTTAGATTTATTTTGGTTAACGAAAACAGGAACTAATGTAGGTCTTTCATAAAAGTCAAGTGGAATAAAGCTAACTTTCAAAAAGCAGGGGATACCTATACCCCATGGTAGAATGTATCCCTAAACTTCAGACTCATAGTGTTTCTGAAACATATTTACCCTGATGTCTTGCAAATATCTCTAACTTAGTGTCTGAAATTATTTCATTTCCTTTCTAACCAAAACTGCTGTTTCTTTTTTCTTCCAAGCCTGCAATCTGGCTTCTAAATCAACTACTCCCTTATATCTTCACAAGCACCAGATGCTCTGTTAATTTTACCACCTTAATACCTCAAATCATTTTACTTTTCTCTCACTTGTTTCAAGTTTCAACTGTTTTTTCTTGGTTTTTTTTTTTTGGTTATTTATTCACATTTTTAACCAGCTTTGTAAATTTCTATTGGCTTCAGAAATTGTGGATCAATGAAGGCAGAAGGGATAAACCCTTCTGAAAGGTTTAATTTTAATGCTGGCACTCAAATGGGATGCTGGCAGAACACATTTTTCTGAGGAGGCTTGGTTTCAGGCTATGATAGGACTGGTCCATTTCAAGTTTGTGTAGTTTTTTTTCCGAAGGTCCAGTCACCACTCTTTAGGTGAGTGCATAACCATTATGAGATGTCAACTTTAAATCCAGTGTATTTACTAAAGTTCATCAAGCTTGGCTGGGTCTGAACTCTCACTTCTGTCTTGCCAATCCAAGAAGTTTCTGAAAATGGATACTCAGTTCTTTTAGCCTCCCGGCTCTGTGGTCTGTTGGATTTATTGGAATCTTGTCCTGACACATAAGCTAGGAGCCAGCCAATGACATAAAGGGGAAATTGGACACACATGTTTAGGCTCATTTCTCTGTAATTTCCTCCTCTCTGGAATAAATGAACACATTTGCTCTCAAGGGAAAAGGGGATGGAACAGAAGCCAACTTCTCCCCCATTCTCTTCAAATTCAACTATTGAATAAGTCATTCAACTTATCCTAAAGCAGAGAGAGATAAAGTGAAGAGAAAGGCCAGTCATGTTACATTAATTGAGTTCTCTCCATAGGGATGGAAGAACAGGAAGTGAAAAGAAGTGCTTCTTTCAACAGAGCTTATAGTTATGATGTAGGGTAAGCAAAGTTTTAATGTATATACAGGCCACATATTTTAACACAGTTGTCAGGTGTTCAATAGCCCTCACACCACCAAAATTTTCTAAGTGGCAAAATAAAACATTTTTTAACAAAATTGTTAACTTGGGAAATATATATTTTAATGTATGCCATGTTCCAAAGAGAGCTTGTCAGTATAAACATAAAGTATAAAAAAACATGGATTTTATTCAACCAATGAATCCAAAATACTAGTTTGGACTAGATGCACTTTGGATACATAGCTGAAATGAAAAAAAGGGAAATAATTTGCCAAATTCATTTACTCTGGGAAAACTAAACTGAAGTTATTTTTCTTGAGCAATTTGATATTACAATGGATGTCTTAGAAATTATACATGAGAAACAATACATGAGTGATGACTAGGAGTGGGTTACACTCAACAAGACAGCAAAGTAAGACAATTTTCATGGTCAAAAATGTACTTGAAACTAAAAGTAGCATTGTAGAAATAAGGAAATTTCTCTGTATAACTGTTTGAAATTGGCTTGTTCACATATTCAACATTTATCGAACACCTCCTTTATGACAGGCACTAAACCAGGTGCTAGGAATTGAAGAATACATAATCATTGGTCCTTATTTGTGAAAAATTCTGTTTATATTGTACAGTTATAAAATATTTTATGATAAAAAACCATTTACATAATTTTAAAATACAATTCCTTTAGAATTTGTAATTGTGATAACAGTAAGCATGAATTTAAAAAAATCAATAAACATTTACTTTCATGGTAGTAGAAACAGATTAGGGTATAAAGGTAAAATGTTGAAATAACATGAAGAGTAAATGTTTGGAAATTTATCAGAGGACAAATCTACCTAGAGAAGTAACTGTTGGACCTTCAACACCAGGTTTATGCCAGATTTCATCAGTTTATATATCCTCTAGTATATCAATTTTAGACCAAAGGCATATTGAAGCCTAAATCTGTTTTAATTTAGGGATATTGTGTGGTATCCATATTTTACTCCATGGTGGAGAAAATAATTTTGAGATTAGACACCAATCCATAAAGATTTTCAAATTCATTCATTTCCATAGTATCCTGCATTTGTCAAAACATATTATGATTAGAGAGATGCCAATAGTAGGTAAACTCATAGAAAGCATTTTACAGAATAAATAAGAGGTAACAAATCTCTGGAGAAATCAGCTGATAAAGGTCTGTTGCAATATATAGAGTGTGTTGCTTAAAGCAAATATAGATAAATCTCAAACTCAGAAACTAAGTATCATGTGAATATAGTTATTGAAATGTCCTGTAATTCAAGAATGAAACATCAGAGGGAGAATTCACTAAGAAGACACAGACAAGAGGATTACTAGAACCAGGGAGAAATATCAAAATTTTCAAGATAAAGAAAACTATGGTATTAGGGGTTGAACAGTATTATGTAGTCTTGCCTTTGAAATTTCAGCTTTATTTAAATATGCATTTAATAAATATTTATTAATGTCCATTATGTGCCAAGCTGCAATTTAGGACCAAACCAAGTGCTACCTTTAAGAAAATGTCGGGCTTCCCTGGTGGCGCAGTGGTTGAGAGTCCGCCTGCCGATGCAGGGGACACGGGTTCGTGCCCCTGTCCGGGAGGATCCCACATGCCACGGAGTGGCTAGGCCCGTGAGCCATGGCCGCTGAGCCTGTGTGTCCGGAGCCTGTGCTCCACAACAGGGAGAGGCCACAACAGTGAGAGGCCCGTGTACCGCAAAAAAAAAAAAAAAAAAAAAAAGAAAATGTCAGTCTAGTAGAAACTAAATATATTACACACAAAAGTAGCAAGTATTGGTAGAGGAAATGACAGTGGATCTCATTTTTCATTAGGGCTTCAGACAATGCCCTTGAGAGTGATGAGATAAAGATGAACACTATTGAGTGGGAGTATATAGGGACATTCACTGAAGCTGGGAAACAGGTAGTGTCAGTCTGTGAAAATCTTGATAGCTATGTAAAATTTTAGATTCCATTCTTCTCCTAAATATAAAAGGAATCCATTTAGAGATTTTAAACAGAAAAGTGTCATGTTCCAATTTATGTTTTAGATTCATTGTTGCTACTAGGTGAAGAACAAATTGGATGGAAGCAAAAGTAAAAGCCAGGAGACCAATTCAAAAACACGGAGTTGAGCACATATAAGATGATGGCAGCATGTAAGAACTTAGTGGCAGTAGTGTTGGAGAGAAATGGATGGAGTAAAGATTCTGGTGGAGTCACTGACATTTGTGATGGATTAGTTAGGAAAGAGAGAAAAATGCTGAAAAATGACTCTCAGGTCCCTAGCTTGAACAAGTGAGTGTGTATTTTTGCCAATTACAGTACTTGGGAACAAAGAAGGAAAAGCAACTTAGAGTAGGGAGTTTGTTGAAAATTAATCACATTTTGACACAATTTAAGATACATGGAAAATAATCAGTACATAAATATTCAGTAGGTGATAGAATACACAGGCTTGACCCTTAAGGAGAGGTCAGTGTGCCAATATATGGAGAATTGTCGGAGTTCCTAAGTTGATAATGTACAGTTACGAGACTCTGAACTGAATGCAGAGAAAGTCTCATAAGTACATCTTGGATAAGAAAGAAACAATTACAAAGAAACAATAACAAAGGATTTTAAGAAACAATCTAAGAATCATGATGAAAACCAGGAAAGCATGATTTCACAGACAGAGGCACTTTTTATCACCTATTTTCCCAAAGTTCTCAGCACTTTTGATACAGTTCTTTGTTCTTTCTTGGAAAGGTAAGAGAAGACGAAATTAAGCCTACCAGTGGAGGGATTAATCCTCAGGAGGCTTTAACGAGAAATTATTTGCTTTAGTCCTTTTGGGATGCTATAACAAAACACCAGACTAGGTAGCTTAACAGAAACAAATTTATTTTTCACAGTTCTGGAGGGTGGAAATGCAAGGTCAGGGAGCAAGCATGATCAGTGAGGTCTCTTCGGGGTCACAGAGTTCTCCCTGTATCCTCACATGGTGGAAGGGGCTAGGGATTTCTCTGGAGCTTCTTTTATAAATACACTAATCCTATTCATGAGGGTTCCATCTTTGAGTGTTAGGATTTTAAGGTATGAATTTTGGAGGTACACAAACATTCACATCATAACACTACTTCACTGATAACAGATAAAATGAATGGGTGCTTATGTATGCATAGTATAGACTTAGTAGAGGGAAAATAAATCACAGAGTGGCATCCTTCCTGCCAACCATCTTTCCTGATTACTTTCGCAACATCACTACTTTGAGGAGTGACCTGTCCCCCATTAGGAGATTAAATGGGGTTGTATACCCTCCTTCTGACATCAGAGGCATGGGACTATGTTTTGCATGGTAGTCAAATTACCAAATTCCCCTACTCATATTCACGGTCCATATCTATAAATTCAGTGATTGTTTTTACTGATTTTCAAGAAAAATGTGCAAGTTATCTACAAAATTTGGCTGCAATCCATAGCCAGTCAAACTTTCTGCTCCAGTACTGAGTCACTATTTTTTCCCTCTTCCTTCCTGCCTTCTGTTTCAACTTCTGCTCCTTCCTGCTATAGAAACTAAAAGCCTGAACATCATGCCTTTCCTCTTGGGCCTCTCTGATCTTCCTCCCTGAAGAAGGAGGACTCTACTTAGCAAATCTCACATGACACTCTAGATAATGAAGCCGTGGGAGGCCAATACCCTCAAGCATTTAACAATAAATGAATCTAGAGAACGTAGACCCATCCATCAAAGCATTACCTATGCTAATTACAGTCTTCAAAAGCTAGTAATCAGAGTCTGGGATTCAAGTTCTGTGACTGATCGATAGTGGGCAAATACAGTAAATCTTTATCTGATGTAAGCAACCTAAAATTACATTCTTTTCTACTCACTATCTGGTTAATGCAAGACATGGTGAATTGAGTCCAATGTTGCCAATATGTAGCAATGAATAAATATGTCCTTTTTCATCAATCCATCGTTTAATTCTCACAACAATCTATGAGAAAGGTTTCGTTATTATCCCCTTATACAGATAAGCAAAGTTGAGAAGTTCAGTAACTTGCCCAAAGTTGTCCACCTATTAAGTCAATCATGCTATTTTGAAATCACTCATTAATGATTTATTAATCAGTGATGTGATTAATTACACAATGTTCAGAAAAGATTGGATTAAAACTTAATGCGTCCTAAGACTAGAGCATAATATATAAGCTAATACTCTGATATTAGAATATCAGTTATGATTACTTATATGCTGAGGATAAAATCATGAGGCAGCTAAATTTAGTAAAACATGGGTTTTTATTGCATAACAGTCTTTTGCTTGGTGCAGTTTGAAAAAAGAAGACCTTTCTTCTTCACCAGTTATTGATGGCCACCAGGAGAGTACTTACATTTGAATTATAGCATGTCAGATTTATCTTCTAAATTGTACAAAAACTGCACATTTTAATTAAGTTTAAAGAGCCCACCAGGAACAATAATATTATATGAGACATGGCCAACAGCAGGTTAAGAAACATGGCATTTAGCCACTGTGCCCATTTTTATAGCTACTCAAGAAAAAAAAAAAAAAGAGCAAAAGTATTATGTTGTAGTATATCTCTTCTTTGGTAATAGATTAATTTTGTCTTTGCATATGCTTCTAAATTATAATGAGCAATAGGTTGCATGCATTCACAACAAACATATTGAGATTAAATGAATAATAATATTATATTAGTAAAAATACTCAGGATGACAATGATTATAATGATTTTATTTGAACATAAGGACAGTTAGAAAAAAATTGCATAATTTTATTTATTATTTTAGCCCAGTTTTTCAGCTTAAATACATAATTCTGAGTTCTGTCCATAAATGACTAAAATATATATTGAAATTTGGTATGTTCGGATATTATAATACCAGGGTTGAAAAATGTGGGTCCTCCTGATCCCAGATGGATTTTTTTTCTCTCAGTATATTCTGTATAACATTTCAAACACTCAAGATTTAGAATAGATAAAGATCATTTAAAACAGTGAATCTTGAATTATTCAGTTATCATTTAATAATTGTCTCATTCATTCCTTTGGTTTTTTATTGATTCAATCAAGAAACAATTATTATAACAAACTGAATCTAGATATGTTGCTTTTGTCCTGAATAAAGTCAAGTTTTCTTGGGGGAAAATCAGACTTCTAAAAAAAAATTTCAATCTAAGGAGTTAACTATTAATATACAGAAGTATGAGGTAAAGGTACAATTCAAAGAAAGGAAAATCAATTTTGCCTTGAAAAATCAAGGAAGATATTACAGAGGCAATACTTGATCTGAGAATCAAAATGTGAGTAGGAGTTGAACATATAGCCTAGTATATAGCATGCAAAGAATGTCAAGAAATCTTACACATTGTTCAATTTATCTCAACAAATATATGTTGAATGATTTAAGTCAATAAATATGTGTTAAATTTATATTATCAGGGAATACAAAGGAGAAAAACAACAGTTCTTGCCTTTAAGAAAGTCAATCTGAAAGGTTAACCAAAGAAGTAACCAAATAATTAAAAAACAATTAATTCTTTTTAAAAATTTATTTATTTATGGCTTCATTGGGTCTTTGTTGCTGCACGTGGGCTTTCTCTAATTGCATTGAGTGGGGGCTACTCTTCGCTGAGGTGCACAGGCTTCTTATTGCGGTGGCTTCTCTTGTTGCAGAGCACGGGCTCTAGGCGCCCAGGCTTCAGTAGATGTGGCACGTGGCCTCAGTAGTTGTGGCACGTGGGCTTCAGTAGTTGTGGCTTGTGGGCTCTAGAGCACAGGCTCAGTAGCTGTGGCACATGAGCTTAGTTGCTCCGCGGCATGTGGGATCTTCCTGGACCAGGGCTCGAACCTGTGTCCCCTGCGTTGGCAGGCAGATTCTTAGCCACTGAGCCACTAGGGATGTCCCAATAATTAATTCTTGAGTTGAAAAAATTACAACCCAAGACTATGCATAGTATTAAAAAGAAATATTGAAGAAGGAATAATAAAATCTGCATGTGGCAGGAGTAAGAGAAGTTTATTGAAGGATGAATGGAGATCTCTCCTGTAGTTCAGAGAGGGTGTTCCAGAAGAGTACACAGGAAAGTCACCCAAACTAGAAACAGCATAGTGTGTGTAACAGAATTATTCTATGTTGCTGGAGCATAAAGTATAGAGAAAGGTGCTGAAAGACAAACATATAAATGCTTGCTTATAATCTTTGAATCATTAGTAAGCTTCCAGGAGTCTCTAAGTTTGAGTGTGTACCCCCAAGAGTCTGTGCAAGATAATTCATTAGAATGTCTGAAGAAAAATCTTGTTTTCTAATTATATTTATCTCACCTTATTTTCTGTTGGTGTATATTTTATAATTTCTGCAAATAGTAGTTTATGTATATAATTTATAAGTAAATATAAATATCTTGAAGGCAGGTGAAGAGGATGTTGTAGAAGGTAGATAATCATGCAAAATAGGAAGGTGATAAAATCAAATATTTGTTTTGGAAAGATGCTTTGGAAAACTTAAGGATAGAGAAAAGGAGACTAGTCTGCAGACTAGTAGAGTAATATAGAAGAGATAATAAGGGTCTGAAGTATTATGGTTTAATAGAGATTGAGACAAAGCATCAGATTCAAGAAATAATGAGGAGGGAAATGTAACATTCCTTGATTAACTGGACGACTAGCTGATTTGTTGACCACCTATTAGGGACCGTTGCTACAGTATGTGTCTCAAGTACCTAACTTAATCTTCATAGCAATGAGGAGGCTGTCATTCTTATCTTACTTATGTGAGAAAAATTCAGCTTAAGGAAGTTAAAAAATTTATCAAATGGTACATAGCTGGAAAGTGGCAACACTTGACTTCAAACTCAAGTTAGAAAGGCTCCAGAGTCAAGGTGTTAACCATTTGTCTCTGAAGGAACAAACCAACAGGGAAAGGGAGAGGCAAGAAGTTGACTGAGGACAGGAGTTGGTGAGAGATGGCGATTTGTGCAAGGTTTCCCATGTGATATGCTGAAGAATGGTGCTGTGGTAATGAAGTACGTTGTCCAATTGATAAACATTTTCATTCATTATGTAGTGATTTTCACATGCATCAAACAATCTAGGTCAGTTTAAAATTCTATTCTATTTTAATATGTACATCACCAGCAGTTATAATTTCTGTACTTACTTGTATCAATCACTTAAAACCATAAAATAGTCAAGAATTTCATTCAGACTTGAAAATCGGAAAGAAAAATTTACGTTGGGAAGCAAAATATCAACAAAGCAAACAATTAGAAAATAATTTGAAAAAAGTACAATCATATAATAACTTTCAATTTGGGAGGAAACTTTAATAGTTAATTATAAATATAAATTAATAAAATATATCACAACATACCAAATTAGAATTAGTCCACCCTCATTTTCGAACATAATGCTACAGTTTTTCTTATTTATTAACAACAAGACTAAGTAGAATATTGGAGCTATTTCCATTTGTTTTTATTCTAGATTGTTTCCTTTTACATGTAAGACAAAATATTGAAAAGAATTCTGAGATTTAAAAAAGACCACACTGGTAAACTCAGCAATCACTATCTTTTTTTTCTTCCTTAAGTAGGTATAATTTTCCAGTTGGGTAAGACTCTTGAGTCTACCCTAACAAAAGTGGTGTTTTGTTAGGGAAGGGAGTTAGTGCTAGTCAGAGACCTAATAATCACCTTTCTCCCTATTATCTCAGGGCTTTGGAGCTCTTTGATATTTCTATCTTCCTTGAAAGGGATGGCTGCTGCTGGACAGAAATATGCAGATGTGGCTGCCTGAAGGACTGAAATCCACTCAAGGGAAGCTTCCTTTCAAAATGGGTGGTGGTTTTTGTTGAGATTTTAGGAAACCTCCACAGTAACGATCAAGGCAAAGTATATAGATCTGAAAAATAACATAGTTTTGGTGTAGAGGCCATAAAAAGATTTTTAAAATTCTATTTTAGAGCCAATTAACAGAGTAAGTTCTGACAAATAATGCAAACAACTCTGTCTCTCGACCTCTCTATCACACACACACGCACACACACACACAACTACAGGTGCATGCACATCACTGTTTGATCTTTCTGGACCCAAAGGCAGAAGGAATTTAATGAACACTGTGTTTCACCCAGTGATATGTTTATCACAGAGGATGAAGATTACAGAGAATAAGAAAGCGCATTATCTTTCTTATTTCACAGATATCAAAGGTAAAATTAAATTCCATTAAGCACAGTGTGGGTATATTGTATTCTATCATAACAGCAGTATATTCATACTTTTACTTCTCTATTTGTGCTTCCTAGTTTAAAAAAATATACTCTGCATTTAAAATTTTTTAAACTAATTAATTCCTTCTATTCCTGGAAAATTATCAATTTGTATCACTCTTGATACCATTTCTTAATATTATTTTATGTGATTAAATATTAAATAATTTGAATTTTCACTAAACTCACAATAGTCACTTTAACCCAACTACTGTGTTGGAATGGCAGCTACATAGCCAGCAATAGGTTTGAAATTATATAAATTATGTACCTAGTAGCCACACTTGTGGATTTCTCAAATTTTCTAACCATTTTTAGAATAACACAACCTGATTTACGTTAATTGTTACATCCCATAGGTTTACACAAGTTCCTGAGTGAAGCTGTGGAGCAACACAGGGGAGTAAGTGGGGTCATAATAAGCCTGCCCGTGATGACATTTTGCACACAATCAACTGTGCATGTAGCTCCTGGAAAAAAATGTTAGATGAGACGATATTCTGTTTATTTCATTTGTTTGTTTAGTCACATCCTTCTTTTTTCCAGAAAGCACTTAAAATAGCTTAAAAGCATGCATTTACATCTGCTGAATTTTAAAAATAAATGAAAAATCAAGAGAAGATAAGAATATTAAAAAAAGAATTGTAAAGTCAGGATCAGAGAGGTTGAGTCCGATAGCCACAATATGGCATAAATTTGTCTGTGGGTTTTTTTGCAACCAGTGCAAAAGAGAACATGTTTACTTATATGATTTAAAGCTGTCATAAGGTTTTTAATGCCATTTTATTAGAAGCAGCAAAAACATTCCTAACACTAGTACTTATGTATGTATTTCTCATATGCGAAAGACACTGAAATGTAGTGAAGATTCTCAAAAGCCTTACAGCTTCAATAAAATGGAGGTAAGATGATGCATAAAGGCAAAATGGCATATTTATAAATTGCTTAATAGGTGGTCTTGTATTGGTGTTTGAGAGAGCACCATATAAAATAGTCAACAGCAATTCAATAATACATATGTTAGAGAATATGCCCAAGTCATTATAAAGTTTATGCCTGTATGAGTAGTCACTAAAATGGGAAATATGCTTTGTCTTCATATTTTTGCACTAATTCAAAAAAGCAGCTGTGGAAAAATAAGCTGAGTTACCATCCAAGCTCAATAATAAAAATATTGGAATGACACTCTTAAGTAAATGCACGTGGAAATATTCTCCATCTGATTTTAATAGCTTAGTAACATTAATTTTCCTATGCATTGTGCAAATCCATGTATCTCCCACCAAAAAGCCGACATTTATCTATCTAAATGTTTATGTCACTATTTGTGCATCCATCCATTCCTTCACTGACTCATTGATTAAATACTTATGAGTATATACTATATGCCAGGCACTGTTCTAAGTGCTTGGGATGTAGACATGGCTGAAGCAGATAAATCCCTACCTCCACGGGTCTTATATTCCAGCAAGGAGAGGTAGTCAATAAACAAAAGTAAAATAAGTAATTACACATGTATAAAGATTTTTGATAAGTACCATGGAAAAACAGAAAAAGTAGAACAGGGTAAAGTGTGGGATTGCAATTTTAAATAGTATGGTCAGAACAGAGCTCACACACAGAAGATGATGGAGCAGAGACTGGAAGAAAGTAAAAGGATTCAAGATGGGATTCTGGTAAAGAATATTCAATGCATAGGAAATAGACAGTGATAAGGCCTTCAGGTAAATGTGCATGTGATACTTAAGGAATAGCCTGTAGCCCAGTGTCTGGAGTTGAGCTGAGCTTAGAGTAAACCTTGTATTACTTTTATGTCCCAAACATTGCACAGACACACATTTTTTTAGAAGTGTGATTATCTGATATTCAAGTTTAATTGAAATTCAGAATATTTATTAACACCAGGCCAGAAGGGTAACAAGGGTGGGATTAAAAGATTAGCCAGAATATATGAGTACCTCCTTATATTTAAAGAAATATTTTATCTTTATCTTTCATATTATGTTATTAAATACAGCATATAGTATCTGAGGTCCTACAGAAATAAAAAAATACAATTTGTTATTAGCTTGATATAAACTCAATAACTCATACATAATTGTTTTAATACTTCTATAAGATGCTCTTCCAAGTCTTATTTTTCTGAAATAGTTAATGAGTCTTAAGGAAAAAAAGACATTTTAGCAAGTACCCCAAGTGGCAAGTGGCACATGCAAAAAAATGTTACCTGGCTTAGTTATAAAGTTAAAGAAATGAGCAATAAAAATTTACTTTAAAATTTCTTCTGAGCTAAATTGTAGTAATAACTTAAAAGATTTTATGAGATATTTATATAATTAATATTAAGAGGACATAACTTTGAAGTAGTTTTATACTTATGTGAAAATTGCACAATATATTTAAAGCATCATATTTTCAGTTTAAAATAACTAAGGTGGGACTTCCCTGGTGGTCCAGTGGTTAACAGTCTGTGCTCCCAATGCAGGGGGCCCGGGTTCAATCCCTGGTCAGGAAACTAGATCCTGCATGCTGCAACTAAGACCTGGTGCAGCCAAATAAATAAATAAATATTTAAAATAACTAAGGCCATTAAATTGAACATTTGATTACCAGCAGATTATTTACATATGTCTCATATAGACTGGGTTTATATAATGATATGCAAATATTTTTATGATGAAAGCAGGAACAATCTCAATGCCATAACCCCTAGGGTTGTAGGTTTGATTGGCTCAAATCTACTAACCCATCACCTTTGAAAACCCAAAGATCCCTGTAAATTTGCTTTTCTATTCTGCCTTCTTCACTCCTGGTACCATGTGTACTTTCCTATCACTGAATCCTGCACTCCCATTTGTAGAACTCCATCCCTTCAAGAGCAACTAAAATGAAACAAAAACAAAAAATTCTTCCTCCATGCATTTCAGAGCAAAGTAGAGTAAAGAGGATATTACTTTACAGTCTCATAAACTTGTTAGGGTTATCTTTCTAAAAATATCCATTGGCTGCTGCATACATTTTTCAAGCTGGTCACTGCACAGTTGCACCCAGTTAACGGGGTGTGTGAAGGGTAAAACCCACCCTGCACTCTGTATACCAAGCTGTGAACTATGTATGTAAAGAACTTTTACACTGTCAAAATAAGGAGAAAAACAACCCAATAAAAAAGGAGGGGGCTTCCTTGGTGGCGCAGTGGTTGAGGGTCCGCCTGCCGATGCAGGGGACGCGGGTTCATGCCCCGGTCCGGGAAGATCCCACATGCCGCGGAGCGACTGGGCCTGTGGGCCAGGGCCGCTGAACCTGTGCGTCCGGAGTCTGTGCTCTGCAAGGGGAGGAGCCACAACAGTGAGAGGCCCGCGTAAGGCAAAAAAAAAAAAAAAAAGGAGGGGTCAAGAGATCTGTACAAAAACTTTATCAAAAGGACATATGGATGGCAAATAAACACAAGCAAAGGTGTTCAAAATCATTAGTCTTTGGGTAAAGCAAATTAAAATCATAGCCACATACACTACAAGTTTATACAAGTGGTTAAAAATTCAAGACACCACCACCAGTATCAAAAGACTACAAAATGCTGTCAAGGAAGCAGAGTAACTGAAGCACTCAACTAATACATACTGATGGCAATGTAAAATGGTACAGCCATTCCAGAAAAACGTCTTGGAAGTTTCTTATGAAGTTAAACCTATACTTACCATACATCCTAGTTATAACAAGAAAAAGAAAGCATATGTCCATACGAATGTTTATAGAAGCTTCATACATAATAGCCAAAAACTACAGCAATTCAAACATTCATTAACTGGTGAATGGATATATAAATTGCTGTAGTTTCATACAGTAAAATACTATTCAGCAATGAAAAGGAACAGATTTCAGATACAAGCGTCATGCTCAGAAACCAGACACAAAAGACTACATACTGTATGAGTTCACTTATACACATTCTGCAAAAAGCAAAACTGTAGAGACAGAAGTCAAGTCAGTTGTTATCAGGCATGGGCATAAAGAATGGGATTAACTACAAAATGATACAAAGAAAGTTTTTGGTGTGATGGGAATATTCTATATCTTGGATTTGGGTAGTTATTACACAACTGTATATAGTTGCCTACACTCATCAAGGTGCATACATAAAAAGGGTGAGTTTTTCTATCTACAAATTATACTTCAAGAAACAAGAGTTAAAAAACATCACTTGCAAAGTCATCATAAAAGGATCAAATATATGAATGTATATAATAAAAAATGTGCCAGTAAAGAAATTAAGCGGTGCTTTGTGACCACCTAGGTGGGTGGGATAGGGAGGGTGGGAGGGAGACGCAAGAGGGAGGGGATATGGGGATATATGTATACGTGTAGCTGATTCACTTTGTTATACAGCAGAAACTAACATACCATTGTAAAGCAATTATAATCCGATAAAGATGTTAAAAAAAAAAGAAATTAAGGAAGCTCTAACTAGCATTTGGGTAGTTTAAAATTATTAAAGTCCTAATTCTTTTCAAACTGATCTTTAGATTCAATGCAATATCCATCAAAATACCAAGCAGTTGGTTTTGTTTTTCCTGTGTGTGTGGGAATGAGGTGATGAGGATGACAAATGATTCTAGAATTTATAAGAAAATAGGAAATTTTAAAAGCTTAGAAAATTCTGAAAACAATGAAGAACAACACCGAAGAACTTGCACTTCAAAGCATTAATAATTATCATAACATTACAGCAATTAAAACAGTATGGAATTCATTCAAGGGTAGACAGACTATTTGTACAATATGGGGAACCAAGAAAAAACTCTCGTATTTATGGCCACCAGACCTCAAAATAGATGTAAGTGCAATGTATTTGAGGAACGATGGTCTTTTTCACAAATAATACTGGATCAATGGTATATACATATGGAGAAAAAGTCCATTTTGACCATTATCTAACACCATACAAAGAAAACTTTTCCATTAGTTCATAGACCTAAATGTGAAAGGTAAAATATGGAGCTTCCATAAAAATACAGGAAAATAGCTCCATATATATGCAGGTATTTCTTCAATATGACACAGTAAGTACAAACAATAAAGCATACATTAATAAATTAGCACAAAATCTATAAAGGTCTATCTATTAAAGACACCATTAAGAGAGTGAAAATGGAAGTCACAGACTACAAGAAGATATTTTCACTGTATATATCCTGTTTTAAAAAAACTTGCATCAAGCATACTTGTAAATCACTAAGAAAAATACAAGCAAAAGAAATGACAGTGGAGGATATAAATTAAGACCAAAAACAATATAAAATGTTGCTCAGCATCATTAATCATTTACAAAATGCAAATTATAACCCAGAAGTGACAAAACAAATTCACCAACCTGGATTAAGTTAGAAACACTTGCGAAAATTAATAAACAGAACCATCATTAAAGAAGGAGTTGGGAGGCCAGGAGAAGCTCTCTTGTACTACCACTAGTCGTCAGTTGCAGATCCAATAGGAAGAGACATACCTGGGTAACTACTCTACTACCCCAGCAGAAGGAAGGAAGAAATTCTCCTTGCAATAACCTTGCCCATGGGAGACTGTCATAACTCAGCCAATGAAAAGCCACTACAACTTCCAATTCCCAGGACTCCAATGGGCTCTATTTATAACAGCCTTCCCAACTCAGCCTTCTCCTCTATAAAAGAAACTTTCATCTCCTTTGTTCTCTGGACTTGCCTGTGGTTCACTATGGATTGTATGCCCCAAATTGCAATTCTCTGACATTCCCAAATAAACCAGTTTTACTGGTAAAATAACTGGCTGTTTTATATCTACACACTGTAACAAGTGCTACCAATGATATGAAGCAAATGGAATTCTCATAACTTGCTGCTGGAAGTGTCAACTCCTGCACTCAATTTGTGCCTCTTGTTGAGATCGGTAATAAGTTGATCCTAAACATTAAGAGAAGCCCCAAGTGGGACAACTCTATTCCAAATAATGGGAAAAAACACATGATCTTTAATATATGTATTCATTTATGTGCCTAAAACATTTATCTGATTTTAAATAAAAACAACTTATATGAACAAGACCAATCAAAAGTGTGTCTAGAAGTTATAAAGTACACTCTGCTTTGGCAAAAAACCTGAAGCATAATATATAGAGACTCAGTAAAAATAAACACTGGCATAGTGCTATTTCATTTCTGGAAGACTTACTCTTTAGTAGAAGTTTACCTTTAAAGTCTTCAGTCATATAACCAAACTAAAATCTAAGAATATCATACTGCCAGTTGTTCCTCTGAGAATAGTTTAAAATACATTGGCTGACACTGCAGAGTTAAAAATGGCTACATGATATTCATCTATCCAGGAAAACAAGGAATTGTCTCAACAGTTTGTGAATCATATGGAGGACTTACTAGACTGTGGCCAAAAGCTATGAGCAGTGTTCTGTATGTTTTTGTGTAATATAATCTTCAAGCATGTCTAGAGACTAGCTAGTATTTTACTCTTATGAGGTTCAAAACATTATACATTAAGTGACTGGTAGACAGGCTCTTTAATCTGTAGGGATAGATTTCAGGAGAAAAACCAAAAATGTGATTAGAGAGAATTCTAGTCTAGATTGCCATAATCATAACGACTAGTAAATGATCACTCATCACCATGACCTTCATTTCATCATTGTAAGGAAAAGTATGTATTTGATTTTCTAAGCTTTTATTGCTTTGCTTACAGAAAGTGTATCCATTATAAAATGTGATCGTATAGTCAAGGTTCTGCATCTCACAGAAGGAAAAATTCTTTGAATTGAGTACCTAAAAATAATAATGGTTTCATTCATTATGTCATTATGCATTTCACCAAGTAGCAACTGACAGCTATCTTTCACTTTTTAAAAACCTCGATTAAATATAATAGTAACAAAATCATTCTTTTCTTATTTAACCCCCTGCAATAAAAGGCAAGGAACCAACATTATATTATAAATCACTGTGATGTTAGCACCTGGGGAGCACCTCTAACATTTTACATAGCTTAGAAAACTATAATATTCTTCTGTAGTAGAACGAGTTATAAATTACCAACTTTATCCTTCTACATCTTGGTTGAAAGATGAAAATTGAATTTAGAGATTTATATTTAACACAGAATATAAAATAATTCATGAATATTTTTTGTAGTTCAGGTAGAGGCCAGGTGAATTTGCTTATTCAGCATTTGTGTTGTGAAATCATTTATGAAGTAATGGCAAAGGTGACCAGAAAATTGAGAAATAAATGCTAATCTAAAAAGGACTAAATTGAAGCATTTCATAGTACATGGACAAGAATGAGAATTGCAAATGATATTATTATTAACAGAAATGTAAAGAAGAATATATCATTCATATGTCTTTTAGATCTTTTATATAAAATATTTAAAATCTTAAAAGTTCTCTATAAATAATCATTTACCTCAAGTGCTTTGGGACTTAAAAGTGGACATTACATGTAATTTTATGATTCTATTTGCAGATTAGTTAAGGGAAAATAAAAAGAAATTTTGCTTATGAAGCTTACATATTACATAATCATTTATGAAACAAGAGAAAATTTTGATTTGGAACCATATTGAAGATGTTTGATGTTTAGAAAATCTTTATATGGAGGTCATCATCCCCTTCATGTTAAAGCAATGAGCTGTTCTATCTCCTATTTTACAGATTTATCTCTTTCATAAACCAAGTTCTAATATTAATAGATCTGGAAATAATAGTTGTATATCTATCTTTTATTCTAATTAAAAAGCCTATTGTGAAATGAAAATTAAAATGAGATACCAGTTTCACCAGTTTTAAAAAAGATGATGAAACAAGTAATACAGGGAAAATGCATCTCAACTTCTGCCTCACCACATCTCCTTAAATGATAACAACAAAGTTTCCAAAAGATGATGTGAAAGAATATCTTCATGATAAGGAAAAGAATTTCCTCAACAGGTTATAAAAATAATGAATTGTTAAGTAAATAACTGTTAGATTACATTAAAATGATAAACCCTCCAATAATAAACACAATTAAGAGAATGAAAGACAAATGAGCAGATATGGGCAATATATATAAGTACCAAGGACTCAAATCCAGAACATAAAAAGAACTCAAAAACAGAATAGACAACCCAACACGAAAATTGTACAACAGACTTTAACAAACACTCTCTACAAAAAAAATCTAAATATCTACACACAAAAAAAGTATGAAGAGATCCTTTTCAGTTGTCAAGCAAAAGCAAATTTTAATTAAAATGTTATCATCTACAGTTTCCTCAGAATTGTTCAAATAAAATAGAATGAAAAATCCAAGTGTTAAGGAAAATATGGAGCAACTGGAACTCTCACACACTAATGCTATGAGTTTCAAATTGCATAAGCACTTTCAAATACTATTTGACATTATTTTAGAGTTTAATAAATGCAAGTCCTATGGCCTAGAAATGCAACTGCTAAGCACAGACTCAAGAGAAATTTAAGAATATATGGACCAAAATATATGCATAGAATCTTCATAACTGCTTAGTTAAATAGCAACATCCACAAACAACCAAACAGTTTATGAACACTAGAATGGATAAACTATTTTATTTATATAATAGAATACAACAATAAAAATGTACAAACTTCTGCTGCATGAAACAATGTGGGTGAATCTTATGCATATAATGTTAAGCCAAAGAAGACACACACACACTAATATATACCCTATGATTCCATTTATATAATATTCAAAAACAGGCAAAATCAATCCATTATAGTAGGAAGTAGGGTGGGATTACCTTTGTGGGAAAGGAGGATAATGGTTAGGAGAGGTCATAGGGAAGGCTTCTGGGGTTATTTTGATATTTTATTTATTGTGCTGGATGCCATGATCAGATGTTTTTATTTTGTAATAATTCATCAGACTTCTTTCTTACAATCCGTATGACTTTCTGTAAGTATATGATACTTTAATAAAAGTATTTATTTATAAAACAACACCCAGAGTTATTTTCCATGTGTAAACTAGACTACTCTTTGTTGGTTGAAATCACAAAGTTTTTTTTTTTTTTTTTTTGCTTTGTGTGTATGTGTATGTGTTGGATGAGTGAGAAGACAAATGACTGTAAATTTAGGATGTTGATTTAATTAGGCCATCCAGTCACCAAGGTCTATTAACTCATCTGGAATGATGATAGTTAGCTGTTTCCTTTAATTTATTATTTAAACAACAACAAAAAATAAGGTGAGTTTTCAACCAAGAAATCTTTCAGCAGAGCTTTTACAGACAGAACATGCTCTCTTTACCCACTCCAGTGGCCTGCTTTTGTGAAGGGGCACATAGATCTTGGCCTGACTTGCTTTAAGTAAACAGAGACTGTAGACAGTATATTAATCTCATTTGCTTCCCATGAGAAGGAACATCCTTATAGCTTACCTTTGAAAATTCATTTATTTAAAAAAATACATTCATGTATTCTGAGTATTAAAAAATACTCCAAAAATGTATTTTTAAAGGCATCTTCGTATTGGGGTTTGATCTGTTTTCAGATGTGGCCAGTATGCATGGTAGCAGTATAGCAATGGACCAATAGAAAAGTAAGACAAGCAAGAAGTGTGAATGGGGTAGGGAGAAAAACTAGCATTCAGGTAGGTAACTTAAATTTAGAGTTTACTGGGACAGTCTCAGGTGTCTGAGAATCAGCTTACACTGGAATGAGTGTGGCAAGAGCCAGATAAATGATCAGATTCTCTACCTTGGATGTGCATGAGGGTGAGTCTCTTACAAGGAGAACTGAGTATAAGTCAGAGAATCAAGAAAGCAATGAAAAAAAAAAAGGCAGTAGGAGTTAAGCTGCAGATTTGTAGGCATCCAGGGTAAAGTTTTTGTGTCAATTATATCAATCTACAGATTTGAGATAGTGTGTCTTCTGATTGCTGCCTTCTTTAGTCCAGAGTGACTCAAAGATTGGGAGTATCTGAAATAGCAGGTGAAAGGCCCTCAGGTCCTAAACACAAGTTGGGCATTTAGTGGAGTTAATCTAGGCTTTGCATTTTAGACCTTGAACACATTGATTTTTAGAAAAATGTTTTATTTCATTTTCTTAAATTTTTGAAACAAAAATAATCGAGACTGAGAATAGGTTATCCTTTTTATTAATTTCAGTGCTTCTTTGGCTAAATAAATATTGCTCAGAATACAAAGAAAAAGGATGTTTCTGTTTTCTAATATGCCAAGAATTTTACATTGAAATGTGAATATAATAATAAAATTCTAAACAATACACAGTTTCAATAGTTCCAAACCAGAAATTGAGTTTTAAACACGTAGATTGCATTAGTTTTTCCTAATTGATTATTGGTGATAAAAGTGAGCTCTCTGATAATTTTCATTCTTCCTCATTACATGTGAAAATAGTTAAAATCATATCCACAAATTATAAGATTCCATTACTTTTAAGATATATTTTTCCCACCTATTGAAATGTATTTGAATACATTGGCTCGCTTTGTTTTTTTCCTCAGTAAACAAGTCACATGATTTCTCAGCAAAGATTTATCATTTCTGAAAGTCACCCAGGTACTTAAATCATAGACTCAAAGCAGTTTTTAAAATGTAACTAAAGATAGATTGTGACCTTTTAGATGGTGAAAAGACTTATTTTTGAGTCATATGGTCAGCCTCAGGCTTAAGACATTAACATTGAGGTTGGAGGAGTTCAAACTATGACACTAATTAGTGCATATGTCTCTACATTAGAGGCACCAAAAGACAGCAAGAAAATCTTTTATGACAACTTGTCTGTTCCCATTAATGCAATCCATGGAAAAGGAAAGAAATCACTCTTGGATATGTCAATGCCTGAGTTTGTTAGATCCACAACAAATTGTAGGAAGTTATCTGAAATACAATTTTAGGCAAGATTTAGAGGGCTAGAAAACCGAACAGATCATAATTTCGGGGGCACTTTTGATTGCTTTATCACAAAAGACACCTGAGTTATCACACTTTTCCTCTATTGATATTAAATCCCTTGATATTTTTTACTGGGGTGTTTTTCATGGGACAAAAATGAACTGGCCTTGCTCTAAAGTCATGATACTCATGGTAAATGTCTAGGTACCAACTTGCTTATTCAGTTAGTTAATTTTTTAAAAGTTACTTTATTCCCAGTTATAAGACAATGTAATTGTCATTTTATCTTCTGATTCTCACATTACAGCAATAAGGCAGAGAATTCTTCCTTTGAAATAATATTTGCTTTTTTCAGGCTGAAGAGTGTTTATAAAGATGGAGAATGAAAAATTGATGTGACAGCTTGTAAAATTTCATAGTTATCATTTCTTTTTTCATGATTTAAAGTTAGAACCGTGATGCAAATTCTCTAAGACTATTATCTCACCTTATCAACGCAAGCTTGAGAGGCTAAGGGATTTTGAAATACTGACTGGCAGGAAGAATATCAGACACACGTCATATTTTCAGGTTTTAGTATGAAACAAATATGCTTGATAAGACTCCTGTGGTCTTCTTATTTAACAGATCATAGCAGAGTAATAAAATGTTGTTCATGATACTGTAGAATTTTTTGTTTTTTTCCATTATTACCTTCATCATCATGTACCTTCAAAACCATGATAAAATATATAAATATTTTAATGGGCCTTGGATACCTACTTTATGCAAGGTGATTACTCAACTCTAAGGAGGGCTAGGCCTCTCTGGTGCTGACATGAGCTACTGCTGTCCATCATTTACAATCAAACCAACATTTAATTTTCAAGAGAATTCTGAGAACACTGGTCCTTTTAGAGTCTCTTCGAAGGAAAGAGGATTTTCTGTGATCAAATATATTTCAGAAATCCCACATGCTTTACTCTACTGTAAAGACATAAAATGTTCATTAGCAGAGACATCCTTCAATAAAGAAACTTCTTTGACTTGTTCAATTCAAAATTCTCAGTCATTTCAACACAGCAACCTTTTCTAATAATAGTTCTTAAAACCTCTAAGAACTAGTGTTCTGTGAAACACACTTTGAGAAATGT
The DNA here is from genome assembly GCF_964374135.1 of Grampus griseus. NCBI lineage: Eukaryota > Metazoa > Chordata > Mammalia > Artiodactyla > Delphinidae > Grampus > Grampus griseus. Next base: position 93,037,870 of record NC_139017.1, on the reverse strand, counting down.
TTTCCCCAAATATTTTAATGACTTTTGAACAAGTTCCTGGCCTTGAAGGTAATCATGCCAAAGTAATCAACACATTTTATGATATAACTTCCCTATTAAAAACATTCTATGTATCCCTATTGCCTCCTGAACAAAAATAAGTTCAAACTACTCAAGCTAATATTCAAAATCAAGAACAATATTCCCTGAAGCTGCCTTTTTAGATGAAAATGCCACTATTTATGAAAACAAAATTCTTGCTAAGGTCAAATATGTTCTCTTATTACTCCTACATAGGACAAGTAACCTAAGTAACCTAAGTTCTCCAAGCCTCAGTCTCCTCAAAGCCTATCTAATCATTAAAGTTACATATCAAAACTTTGCTAACTCATTCTCCCTTGTCTGTGCTCTGAAACTCATGAAATGCTGTGCACTTGGACTTATCCTGCCTTTGATATGTTTTGTTTTATTCAATGGGCTCAGAGAAAATATAATGAATAGAAACTGTGGGCCCACATGCTGAGCAAGATCACTTAATACATAGGTGAATTCAAATATTATTTGCTCTTGTATGTTTCTCTTTCCTGATATCAAAAATGCAAATAAATATTAGTTAGCTGGATTTTCATGAGCATTAAATGAGAATATACAAATATTTTATATATATATAAAACATATATTTACATACATATAAAAGTGCTTTCTAATATGTAGCTTTCGTGACTAAGATTAGATTGCAATTTTTTCATGTCAACATCCAGCTTTTATGCTTCTTTGTAGTGTCCTCATTTTGTATAAAAGAGTTTTTGCTTATGGAAAGTATTTATAAAATATTTTATGGAATCAAAACTATCAGAACTTTAAGGGTCCATAAGGGTCATTAAATCCACTCTCCTTATTTTATAAACTGGAAACTGATGTACTGAGCAAGTTGTTTACTTGCCACACAATTAGTTGATAGTACATATGGTCATAGTCTTCTGGGCTAAATAAGACTTATCAGATCCAGATTTTAATTAATTACTTACCCAGGAAAAAAACTGGTAAGCTATAGCTGACTTAATATTTTAGTTTACTCCCAAAGTAAACATTCTTCATGTAGTATGTGATAAAATGCAAAAACACCCCCAAATTTTTCTCCTCCTATGTCCACATCCCCTCACTGAGTAACTTTATGTGGTCTCTTACTTGCGTTCGCCATGAGCAATATGATGTTATTTAGCATGAGAAGTTTGAAAACCATTTGTGACTAGGGCTTTTCCTCTTTTGAAGCTTTTAGAACCTTCTGGACACCATATGAAAATGTTCAGACAAGTCTGCTGAGATACGAGAGACCACAGAAAGAACTGATTCAGTGCAGGCCCCCCAGAACTACCTGCCCCACCCAACTTGTTAGCTAGCTGACCACAGAGCATGAGTCTGGCAAAGTTTAGCAGAAGGATTCACCATCTGAGTCCAGCCCAAATTTCTGACCCACAGAATCATGAGGTAAATAAAAGGTTATTTTAAGTTACAAAGTCTTGGGGACAGTGTTATACACAGTGAAAGTGAACCAACAGAAACTACCTTGTGGATTGGTTATTGGAAAAATAGGCAGATATTAAGCCTCTTGAGTCCAAGTCCCCTCAGACACAAGAAGATCTTACTTACGTTTCTCTAAACAAAACAATTATTTATTTAATAAAAACATCACAGACTCAGATATTATAAAACTGAGTGTTTTCATCATCAACACTTGTCAGTTGCTAGAGGATGTATCAAAAAGATTTTACTCTCTTAGCAGTTGGGTTTCCTTGTTGATGTTCTTTGGTTGTGACTCATTTTTCAGCTTACCAATTGACTCTGGCACATTGTGTCCTTCAAAGCAAGTATTTTATGACATAAAGTACACTACTGACAATGGCTGTGAAAAAATAACTGGCATTTGAAAGCCATCTAGCATATTTAAAGAGGGTGATAATATGTTATAACATTCTACCTAGATCTTTGAGACAAAAAATCAGCAATTTGTTTCTCTTCCTTAAGCAATATAAAATTTCACACCCATATTGTTGAGTAAAGCACCAGAAACTTATACCTTAGCTTCACACAAAGACATTACATATATATTCATAGTGCCCTTGGTAAGATAGAGCAACATGATACAGAACATATAGGAGATTATTTGATTTTTTCTATTTCACGCAGATCTCCCTGGAAGCCTGAGAAACACTTCATTGAAATCCACGTGGTGTTGATGAATGTTTAGCAAGGACTCTTAAGGCACATTTGAGTATGTAAATTATTCTTGAAAAACAATAAATATATAATCCATATTTTGCATAATGTTCAGAACACATATATGTATCATGAAAACAAATATTTCTATTTTCCCATGAATTTTAGGCAAGCTTATTCTTTCCTAATGATATTTGTTAAACTATTTATAAACATATATATTTTTGGAAAAACTGGTAAACTTTAAACTTACTATACAATGTATCCAGTGAGAGTATACAATTTAAATTTGATGGTGATTGGAGTTTGTGAAATCACTCTAAAAATTTCTGTGAGTCTTGTGGCTGTGGATAGCATCAGGTAGTAGAGGATTGATGAGTCAAGGCTAGAAACAGCAAGGTGAATAGACACAAAATAAGGAAAGAGTGCTTTTTAGCTTCTGAGTAAGCAATTAAAAACAAAGTATATATAGATACCAGAGATACACTATACAATGGATTTCAATTATACAAATAGTCATGAAGTAGGAGGGTATAGTCACCAAAGCAAGTAGATAACTGTCAGAGAGGCAAAAAGGGATGACGCAATTCCCAGATGAGAAACACTCAGACAAGTTAAATAAGTGAATAGGTAAGAGACACTAGTACCTATATGATACTGATTTGAAGTTAAGGTTCTGTTTCCTCTAGAATTTGTATTTTAAATTATGTAAAATTATGTACTTCCTCAGGAGTAGAATCCAATTTTCAAGTCACAGCCATTATAGGAATATTACAGAATATAATCCTGAAAATTTGGACTACATTTGGGCTATATGTAAAAAAGTAAGAAATAAGAATACAGAAATAAAATGAGCAAGAATAATTTCTCAGTCAGTCAAGACATCTTTATGGAAAGCCTATTATGTACGGGAACATCACCTCATCACTGGGGTGGAGGACTACAGCAGACAATCTATTATAAGAAAGAAATTGTTGTACATTTGAAACTAACACAACATTGTTAATCACTATACTCCAATATAAAAAAGTTAAAAAAGGAATTAGTTAAGATATAGTAATAAAATAGTAATTATTTTTCAGATTTTACAGTTTATGCACTTATTTTACACACTTAGTCTACTATTTTACTATATATAATTATTCATATTAAGCTGATCAATTACTTTTTCTAATTTTTAGACCTGTTTAGTATTGACCACAAAAGTCCTTATTGATATTTCTTGGTTCATAAATTGCATATTAATAACCATTGGCCTCATGGCATTTTTTTTTTATCATTTATGGAATCCAGAACCTAAAAGCTAATAGATTGATTCTGCTGTCACAAAATGGAGAAGTCTCCCTCACTGTGCTAAAGTCATGAGTTCATATTCTAAAGTTTATCCTTATAGTAGATGCTTTTTATTTTCTGACTAACCAAAAACAGGATCCTCTCCTGGGGTCATAGAAGACCCTTGAAGTTGGAAGTTACACAATGCATTTTGTATATTTAAAAGGCTGATTCTCCCGTGGAATTTGAGCTACAGAGAGAAGAAAGAATGTCATTTCATTTTGTGTCTCCCAAATCTATCTTAATGCCTGAAACACACTGAATGTTCTATAAGTATTTGTGGAATAAATAAATCACAGATAAATGAACGATGAGGCTATGAGCTCTGACTACTCACTATTCTGATAACATTATCAACTCCAAAAGAACGGACTTGAGGTTATGGGGAGGGGGAAGGGTGAGCTGTGACAGGGCGAGAGAGAGTCATGGGCATATACACTAACAAACGCAGTAAGGTAGATAGCTAGTGGGAAGCAGCTGCATGGCACAGGGATATTGGCTCGGTGCTTTGCGACAGCCTGGAGGGGTGGGATGGGGAGGGTGGGAGGGAGGGAGACGCAACAGGGAAGACATATGGGAACATATGTTTATGTATGACTGATTCACTTTGTTATAAAGCAGAAACTAACACACCATTGTAAAGCAATTATACCCCAATTAAAAAAAAAAAAAAAAAAAGAATGGACAGGGACAAAGCCAAAAGGACAAAGGAAAGAAATTAAATTGAGTTTGCTCAACATATGTTTGACTCTAAAACTTAAGAAAGTCATTTGGTTATGTTATCATAACCAAATATTGTAACAGTGGCAAACACAAAGCTAAATAAAACCATATCACATGGTAGAGAATACAGTCAGTACGTTGCTTGATTAACCAGAACATTTTAAGGAAAAAAATAAATCTTCACCTACTATAAAATTAATTTGGGGGGTACAGTATACATCAATCAAAGTAATTTTAATCTAGACTTAGCTAAATTCGCTTTCTTGAAATTTGAATGTCCTTTTTTTCTCCTGACAACTAACAAGAACTTTAGGTCAAAGTTGATTGACAGAAGATGCTTGGCAATAGTTGATGTTCTTATAAAACAGAATTAAGTTTCAATTTTTTCATCTTGTTAATGATACACATATGCAATGCCAAGTATTTAGCAATGTTAGTTAATCAGAAAATCCATTGTGAATGATTAAAGCCACATTAAACTTGAAATTTGTAATGCAGGTTCAGGGCAACTATTGCATTTTTGCTCAATGAGTTAATGTGTTTAAAGAAATGATGATGTTAGACTAAAGTTGTTTTAACTTTCAAGAAAAGTGTTTTTAATTAAAATAATGATAGACTTTCCTTGAAAAACTCATTTTTTAAGGGGGATTAAGAAATTGCATCTAGCCCTGCAGTTAAAATTTCAAAATACTAATGAAAAATGTAGTAAGAAATGATCAGTAAGGTAATGGAAAAATACCTGGTTCATTCTGGATGCAGCATTTGTTCAAATTGGAGAACAAGAAGGGCAGCAAGAAATAAACATCTTTGTAAGTCATGGACAAGCTGAAAAATGATATTCAGCAGAGTGATAGTTTGACTGTTACACAAATTAAATACCCAAATAAAAATGCCTGTAGAAGAAAGATTAATTTGGCTTCTTGCATTCAATTAGATAAGTAAAGATTGTGTCACCTTATAAATTGAAGTGCATCTGACATATAAAACTTTTTTAGGAAAGAATCTATTCCTTTAAAATTTTTAAGTATTATCAGTAAACTCAGACATAGGTAGCTGTTACAATCTGACTTGAGTTTAATATAGTCTGATATGTCAAGACTTGTGGGTTAATATTTGGGGAATATTTTTTATCAATTCTTTGTTGTAGGAAAAATACCTGAAGATAAAGAAATGAACATTATCTTGTCTGAACCAGTGATTTTCAATAGCTAGCAAAATGATATTTTTAAGTTTTTATAAATGATAGGTCAAGAGCTTTGTACAGAAGGTAGATCATATTGTCAAAATGAGCCTTCATTGAGTATTGATGCTATATCTGACAAAAGGACATATCAAGAGAGATATGTTATCTTAGTTATTGTCTTCATTACCATCATCATGAAAATCATCCAAAGTATCTGTCATCATGATGGTCTAAAGCAGTTATACATTGTGCATTTCAGTATATACTGCTTTTCTAAGCATTGTCATAAACAAGACAATAAAGTTGTTATTTTAGTTTCATCCATTCTAAGAGTTGTAATTCCTATTTGGCTTCAAAATGTACTAAATGTGGATGATAACCCTGACAGGAAACTGGAGAATAAAATATTCAATTATATACTAATTTTCTTTTCAGCTTTGACAATTCACCTCTTTGTATAGGTATGAATAAAATTAGAACTTCTTTAAATTAGACAAGTTACATTCAGAGGAAACAAGGTGTTTATAATACTTTAAACTCTTTTTAGAAATATTATTTATATAATGGATATTTCTTACCATCTAATCTAATTTCAACCTGAAAATTTATGTAGAAAATTATTGGAAATTCTATTTTTATATTTAATTTTTAATAGTTCAATTGAAAATTCAAATAAAATGATAAAATACAAAATTGATATGCTTGGAAAAGCAAATATATTTGTCTTTGATATTGTAATTGTTGGAATATTTCTCATATATCTGACTGATATGAACCATCTGGCAAATGTGAAGTTACAGCTTTTTTTTTTTTTTTTTCTATAAAGGCAATGATGCCATAGGACAGCAGACATCATTATTTAGTATGTTTACTAAATGGAGCCCAGAGTGAACTTAGAAAACCATGTTTTCCTGGGAATGTGAAAAAGCAGAAAGGCTACTCTATCCTGTTGAGCTCCTTTCCTAAGAAGTTTTCACACAACGGGATGATTTTTCATCTTATGTGATGAAAACCTGCATCTTAATAGGCAACCAGGATCTTTGAAACTAGGGAAGTGTTAAATGTTCTCTAAGATCTACTCAGTTAATAAGCAAACAAAATGCTTTAATTAACAAATTCAAGTCTACAAAGTTTTAGAAAGAGCAAAAATGTGTTAAATATGACTATACTATATTAAATAGACGGAAACATCATGAGCTGAATAATAATTCTCAGAAGCATGAAATACAGACTCAGTGAATAACTGAAAAATGATCTATGGCAAACAATGAGATATAGATTAGTTTAGCTAGAAAAACAAAAGTAGATGATATGAAAAGAATAATTTGCAGAGTAAAATTCCCCATTGAGTGTCAGAATAAGCAAGTAAATACATGAGTATTATCAATCACAGCAGTAAAGAAAGATTAAAATATTCATAATTAGCATTGTCAATTAGCAGTCCAAAGAAAATGATAGAGGTACTGGAAAATAAGAATTGTATAAAAAAACATATGAGGCAAAATTATCATCAACTGTTATGATCAACAGATGCAATGCATGGTGGACTGTTGAAAGGGAAGTGAATTTTTAATCAGGAGCAATCTTATAAAGAAAGAAATCAGAGTAAAAGTTTTCCTTATAATTTAGGAGATTAAAGACTACAAGCAATAAAGTTCTTTGGCTGGGAATCACATTTTTTCTGCTTGTTAAGTTGATTTTTACATTTCTGTTCTGTAGGTCTTTATAAACATCGTGATAATACAATACTAATCATTCTATTTATCTTAAAATCATACCTATTTATCTTAAAATAAATATACTCATCTAACTTCAGAATTTAAGTTTGATAACGTTTAAATTACATTAGCATAGTTTCTCAGAAACGGCAGGATGTTTTAGATTTATTCAGAGAGAAAAGAGCTTCTACAGAACTCTTAAAGCAAGATTTTATGCTACATATACACACAGTTTTAGTATATATTTGATTCTGATCTGTTAATTCAGGTATTTCAAACATTTTTATCCAAAACAAATCTTCACCTAAAGACATTTTTTGGTAAACTTTAAAAAATATGGTGTATTCCACTTCTCCAATTAAAATATCCACTTTTTATCAGATACCTGTATGGTTTATGGGGAATCACACATTGAGGGCATTATTTTATCTTTTTAGCTTTTATTGCATTATTTATTATTTCTTTGAAATGAGTAGCAAGAAATATAAGTCACACATGCCAGAGAGACAGAAGTAGACTTAAGAGGAAAAGATTCAGTGTTATATGTGAAGACCATTTCACTCATAGTTTCCATGGAGCAGGTGGAGGCAGGAGTAGGCGCTAGGTATAAAATTCAATAAAAAGAGCAAGAAGCAATGGTTTTTAAGAAGCTGAGATATATTTGGCAGCAAATTTAAGCCTTCTGTTGATCCAGACACTGACTTCAAATGCTTTTCAGACTATCATTCAAAGATGCTGGCCTGAAGATAGTTATCTCTGAATGTTCCAGATGGATGTGGAATGATGTCTGCCTCATTCCCAAGATCCACTGTCTGTGTTCAGTGTCAGGTGTTATCCAAGGGCAGCCAGTAAGGTTGTTTGCTGCTAAAAGTTCACAGTCAAAGGATTCCAGAAGTCTAAAAAAGCGAAAGGAGGCTGAACTGGATGGAATCACTCAGCCTCTGGTGAATGGAAGGGTTCTCCTTCTGCCCTGATCATCCTTAGAACCTAAAATGTTACTTAGCATGTCATAGATGCTAAAAATTATATGTGTGAATGACTTAATAGTCTTGGCTTTGAGGTTTGTCCCCAGTGTATCCCTCAGCTCTACATTGTTAATTATTATTTGCTTAAAGTTATTACTGACAATTATTGTTTCTTTACTATTTTTATTTCCTCTTGTTTAAATGTTTAATGACTTTTATTTGCCTAACCTCATTTCTTACAGGAAATAACTTACAATCTTTTATTTTATTTTAATTAAATATTCACATCATTTTATTTCTTCATTTCTTTTTCCATAGTACACTTTCGACTGCCCTTATCTAATTCTGTAAATGTTTGGTTGATTACTTAGAGAAATTGAGTCACCTCTTGAAAATGTGACTAGACCTCTCTCATCACTCTTTTTTTTTTTTTTTTTTTTTGCGATACGCGGGCCTCTCACTGTTGTGGCCTCTCCCGTTGCGGAGCACAGGCTCCGGATGCGCAGGCTCAGCGGCCATGGCTCACGGGCCCAGCCACTCCGCGGCATGTGGGATCTTCCCGGACCGGGGCACGAACCCGTGTCCCCTGCATCGGCAGGCGGACTCTCAACCACTGCGCCACCAGGGAAGCCCTCATCACTTTTTTTTAATATCATACTGGAAGTCTTTGCTAATGCAACAAGGAAAGAAAAAGAAATATAAGGAACACAGTTTGGGAAGAAAGACATAAAACTGTCTTTGTTTGCAGATAACATGATCATCTATGCAGAAAATCCAAAAGAATTGCCAAAAAACCCACCTCACCTGGAACAAATAAGTGATTATAGCAAGGTTCCAAAATACAAGGTGAATATACAAAATTCAATTGTTTCCCTATATATCAACAATGAACAATTGGGATTTGAAATTAAAATATCATTTACATTAACACCTTCAAAAATAAAATACTTAGGTATAAATCTAACAAAATCTATATGAGGAAAACTACAAAACTCTGATGGACAAAATCAAAGAAGAACTAAATAAATGGAGAGATACTCCATATTCATGGATAAGAAGACTCAATATTGCCCAAATGTCAGTTATTCCCAATTTGGTCTAGATCCAATGCAATTCCAATCAGAATCTTAGCAAGTTATCTTACTGATATCAACAAAGTGATTCTAAAGTTTATATGAAGAGGCAGAAGACCCAGAATAGCCAATGAAATATTGAAGAACAACAAAGTTGGAAGACTGACACCACCCAACTTCACAGCTTACTCTAAAGCTACAGTAACCAGGACAGTGTGATACTGACAAAAAAATAGATAAACCGATTAGTAGAACAGAATACACAACTCAGAAATAGACCCACAGAAATATACTAAACTGATCTTTGATAAAGGAGAAAAGGCAATACAATGGAGCAAAGATAGTCTCTTCAACAAATAGCACTGTAACAACTGGACATCTGCATATAGAATAAAATGAATCTATATACAGACCTTACACCCTTCACAAAAATTAATTCAAAATGGTTTATAGATCTAAATATAAAACTCTGAACTATGAAACTCCTAGAAGATAGCATAAGAAAAGCCTAGATCACCTTGGGTATAGTGATGCCTTTTTAGATAAAACACCAAAGGCACAATCCATGAAATAATTAATAAACTGGACTTCATTAAAATTTTAAAATTCTTCTCTGTGAAAGACAATATCAGGAGGATTAGAAGACAAGCCACAGACCAGGAGAAAATATTTGCAAAAGACATATCTAGTAAAGAACAGTACCTAAAATTTACAAGGAAACTCTTGAAAATCAACAATCAGAAAACAAAAACCTAATTAAAAAGTGGGTCAAAGACCTTAACTGACACCTCACCAAAAAAGATATACAGATGACAGACAAGCATATTGAAAGATGCTCTAAATCATACGTCATCAGGGAAATGCAAATTAAGACAATGAGATACCACTACACATTTATTAGAATGACCAAAATCTGGAACACTGAAAACAAATGCTGGCAAGGACATGGAACAACAGGAATTCTCATACATTGCTGATGGAAATGCAAAATGTTATAGCTCCTCTGGAAAACAGTTCAGCAGTTTCTTACAAAACTGAACATCCTCTTAACTCAAAATCCAGCAATCATGCTCTTACGTATTTAAGCAAAATAGTTGATTACTTGAGCCCACACAAAAACCTGCACACAGATGTTTATAGCAGCTTTATTCATCATTGCCAAATCGTGGAAGCAACCAAGATGTCCTTCAGTAGGTAAATAAGTAAATAAACTGTGGTATCTAACAATGGAATATTATTCAGTGCTGAAAGGAAATGAGCTATCAAGCCACAAAAAATATGGAGGAAACTTAAATGCATATTACTAAGTGAAAGAAGCCAATCTGACAAGGCTACATACTGTATGATTCCAACTACATATCATTCTGAAAAATAGGCAAAACTGCAGAGACAATAAAATGATCAGTTGTGGAAAGGGGTAGGAAAATGGAAAGGAATAGGTGGAGCAGAGGGGATTTTTAGGGCAGAGAAAATTCTCTGTGCGATATTACAATGATGGATACATGTCATTATGCATTTGTTCAAACCCGTGAATATACAACACTAAGAGTGAAACATAAGGTAAACTATAGACTTTGGGTGATTGTGATGTGTCAATATAGGTTCATCCTTGGGGAAAAAAAAGTATACCACTCTGGTGAGTAATGTAATAATCAGGGAGGCTATGTGTGTCAGGGGGCAGGGGGTCAATGAAAAGTCTCTGTACCTTCCTCCACATTTTGTTGTAAACCTAAATTCGCTGTAAAAAATTATGTCTTAAAAAATTGTGTCCAGGTACCTTAACCAAGACTTGCTTTTTAACTTCATTTCTCCTCATGTTTGTATTTGTTTTACATTACTTAAAATTCCAAGGGTGTTTTCTTCAAAGCTGCTTTTCCCTCAGAATACCTAAAAGTTGCCTAGATGCAGTATTTTGAGATGCTGTCTGAAAAATATAATTAAAAGCCAGGAAACTGAGTAATATTTCTGGAGCCATTCTGTTACATGAATTATATTTAGTGGAATCATATATCAAATTAGAATTTGTTATAATAAAAGAAGGAGAAAATTGTCAACTCAGCCCTCAATTTTACACATTAAGGCAGGTCATCCAGAGAATTTTAATTCAAAGATAATATTTCAATGCCCATGAAAAATTTTGAAACTGAACTTGACTTGGAGGATTTGGGGTGATATGGGACATGAAAGCAAGTAAAATGCTTGTAATAAATATGTTTCTATAATTTCCCTTAGATACAGGTCAATACATTATATGTAAATGCAATGTAGTCTTTTAAATTGCCATTGCCCTCAAATTTCATTATCTTATAATTTTGAAATTTGATTTTTTTCTTACCTAATTGAGTTAGATGCTGTCAGCTACACTTTGCACCTATTTTCTTTCACCCTGGAGCTCTTGATCCCCCATCCTGCTCCAATATTTCTTTTTCATATCACATGTGTTACTCAATATTTAACACAATTTACTTATTTTATTTTTATTATTTACCGTTTGTGTCTTCCTATTAGAATGTAGATTACTTGAAGGCAGTGATGTGTGTGTGTGTGTGTGTGTGTGTGTGTGTGTGTGTGTGTGTGTGTGTGTTTGGTAATTAACGTATCTGGAGCACTTAGGGACCCTTCTGGCACTAAGTAGAAAACATATATTTAACAAATAAATATTTATTAAAAGACTCTTTTTAAAACAGTGATCAAAGTAAAACTAATAATCTTTTCCATTTCCATAGGATGAAAAGTTTCAATGTGACATTAAGGATCTGGATATATTTGCCACCTTTTCAGCACACAATTTAAGTTATATGTCAAAAAATACTTAGCTCTTTATTGTTTTTGTTGCTGTTATTAACATTTCAGTGATGATTGTAATTTAAGTCTCATCTAAGTTTGCAATAAAGTTCCACCTTCTGGCCACATTCCTAAAACTGTATTATATGTTTGAATAGCATAGAAATTGGTAGCTGTATAATATAAAAATTAAATATTATAAGTTTTTAGAATTAGAAATGATCATTAAAATTATACAGTCTCAACTCACTGTTATTTACCCATGGAAAAACTGAGTTCACACAGCAAGTTAGGAACAGATAAAAAGGAATAAAACTTAAATATATTTTCTTTCTGTATAGAAACTGTATTTGGTTTTATAGTTTTGCTACTTTGAGAATGAGTTTCTGTAATCTGTGTGGCATGTGTGTAGTTTATATCATACAAAAGAATTATATTCAATGATTTCATAAGGTCTTTCTGAACTTTAAAACTGAAATTTGTTATTTATTACAGGTTCTTTCAGTACATGATATTTATAAACCATTTCTATAAATTGTAGAATCAGCTCAATAATAACTCCATATCAGAAACTAATAGAGCAGATCATTTTTTAATAGACGTCTCCTTAAAAATCACATTATCCTTTTGTAAAGATAATTACAAGACTATTTTGGCCTTATTTCTCCCATCATTGTAAATCTATAGATGAACATTAGCTTATGGAGCAGTTGGTAAGAAAAACAACTTAAAGTAATTCTTACCTTGAGCCACTTAGTCAAAATTTATCCGGTTAAAAACAGTCATGAACAGAGTCAACTGAAAATAAACATGGAATAAAATTACTTTGTCAAAAAAAAAAAAAAAAGAAATCTAAATAGTCTATGTATTTAACTTACTTGGCAATAAATAAATAAATGTAATCAACTTTCCCTGGACTTTTCTACCTTTTTGATGGGGAAGGGGTTTAGATGTCTTACTAATAGACATTTATTTTTCTTACAGATTCTTAGGCAGAATAATGATGAGAGTAGAATATGAGTCATTGTTTAGTGACCCAGAATTGTTTATTCTTTACATGTGAGAGAGAATATGTAATTGAGGGGCAGGAGACTGGACTTGTGGTTGTTCCTGAATTATTTCTGGTTGGACATTCATCAGAGTAGCATTTTCTTTGAAAAATAGGGATCAAGTCTACAAATAAAAGAATCCTAGTTCAGGAAATTAGGAAGAGGTCAAAGAGTGGCAGAGAAAGAAGCAGGGAGATAGAAGCAGAAACAAGAAAGAAGTGCTTATACACTCAGATGTACCAATGACATTAAATGATCCATCCCAGTATGGAATCTTCATGCTACTGATTCTTGTACAGGCTAGTTTATAGTTGACATTGTTAAGTATTACACAAGAAATAACCACTATATAAACTAGCAGACTCACTAACCACTTGTATTATGTAGAAATTTTGACTGATTGTTTTTATTTGCAAAATAATACATGATTATACCTCCAACATGAATATTTTTTCTTTTTTAAAAAATCATCTTTGAATGTACAATGAGGATAAATGGAGTTAAAACTAGAAGTGATCCTAATGTTTGTTTTTACCATAATTATTACTTCCCGTGGGAACCATTTTCTATCCTGTTTTTATTTATTTATTTTTTAAGGATTCAAAGACTTAAAAAACAAAAAAAACAATTAATTTACTTAGGGCTATAGGGTCCGTGGTAGGCTTGTACCTAAAGCTCAGATTTGTTTTCTAGCCTAGTAATTTAATTTATACCAAGTGATGTTTTCTGTATGGATAACTTCGATCCATAAACCTAAAGATAATTTGTGAGTAAACTCTGATCTTGTCACACTTTGTAAATCTGCTGGTGTTTTCCCCATTGTAATTTTAAAAATCATGCTATAGTAACTAATTCTTGCCCCATACTCTTTTTAAATTTTTATTTAAATTTTTTCTTCTTTTTACATTTTGACGCCCTTTGCTCATTTTTCCCACCCTCCATCCCCCACCTTTGACAACCACCAGTCTGTATCTATAAGCTTTTTTTTTTTTTTAATTTTTTCAAGGTTCCACATATGACAGAGATCATTCAGTATTTGGCTTTCCCTGTCTGACTTATTTCACTTAGCATAATGACCTCGTGGTCCATCGATGTTGTCACAGATGGCAAGAATTTCTTTATCCATTCGTCCATCAATGGACACTTAATTTCCATATTTTGGCTGTTGTAGATAATGCTTCAATGAATATTGGGGGGGGTGCAGATATCTTTTTGAGTTAGTGTTTTCTTTTCCTATGAATAAATACCCCAAAGTAGAATTGTTGGCGCATATGGTTTTGGTTAAATCTTGCAAAAACACAAAAAAATAAGAAGAACAAAAATGAGAATTCTAGTCTGAGTACCTACTTTTTTTCTCTTGATGTGAAGATATGCCATTCATAATCTGGCATTGCTGGAATTTTTTTGTAGCTTTGAAATAGTTTTGAAGATTTGTAGTAAACTACTTTTAATTTTTAAAAATTTCTTCTAAGTAACATGACTTCTAGATGAATTGCTACATATTACTTTTTCTATAAATTATCACTAGAAAGTGCATAAATTAAATTTTGAGGCCTTTTAAGACTGTCAGATTATTTCCTTCCCCATATACTACTCCTGGATAAATTTAATGGCCTCACAAAATTCAAAGGTGATATTGAACACTTTGCTACAGAGGAAATTGAAATGTATGGTTCTGTTCAAACAAATATAAATAATGTAATTGTTCAGTCAAGTATTAGAATACTAGTTGCCACTCAATATCCTTTTTCTCTTTTTGCCTCAGAAAAATAGTTCATTTGGGGAAGCAATACACTCAACTTAGAAACTACATTTTTCAGAATTTCTTGCAATTAGGGATTTCCACTAACTCATGTATGTGAGTGTTGTATAGGCCTTCATGAAAACTGGTTAATGGAATCCTAAAGTTCTTATAGCCATCTTGGACTGTGAGTTTATCCTGAGGTTATCTAATGACTTCCTAGTTCTAGGCATTTGATGACTTCCTTGAGTAGCCACATCAGCCAGAGGATGCTTACATTCAGAATTCTTTTAAGTAAGGCGGTAAAACTGTGTATGTATAAGCCACTGTTAGTACATTGGGTATGGAAGCTACTGCTGATACAGTTCTGAGATTGCCAGTCAGGAGAACTGCACTGATCCCCTCCAGTAATACTTAATATTTGAGATATTTATTAGCAAAAATAAATGTGTTTTAGAGCGTTAATAGTTACTGTTACCGAATGAATCAGGGGTCCTGCTCACCGCTTACACAATCAATACTCACAAATGGTAGGAAAAAAAGGTGTCTTTAATCAGAATGCTGGCAATCTGGGAAGACGGTAGATTCATTGTCCTCCAAAAACCACCTCTGGAGATTCTTCTTGGCCATGAAAGTTATTTAAGGGAAAAAGAGAAGTAATCTCAGTTAATCATTGAGATGAGGGATCAGAGTCATTGCCACCCCCACTGTGTGCAGGCTTGTGTGCAGACTTACGGATTCCTCGTGATCTTCCTCTAGATGTTATTTTGTTCACACAGTTTGGTCACACAGTTTGTTCCAGAGATTACTGAAGGGAAAGCTAGGGAAGAGATCTGGTCATTTGTTAATTACTTATTCTTCATTTATACCTCTTTGATCTACAGGGAGAACTGACATAAACTCCTGAACTCACAAACATTTTTCTGCTCCCTATAATACAAGGTATTCCTCTGAAGAAAGGTACAGATGCAAGCCTAGAAAGAAAACACAGAGAAGCAGGGAGAATTGCTTATAGAAGCAGTAAGGGGATCTGCGTGGATCTAGCAACAAAAATGTCTGATAAATATGTTATACTAATATGCTATATATAGGTGTATTTCTATTATATCAATAATATAATATATTTCTGTTGTATGTATATATAATTTTGGTATATATGTATACCAAAATTATATATACATAAAATAGTTAAGAAATATGAGCTTCATTTTCATATATATCAAAATGGAACTCACGTTTTCTAACTAAACAGACTTTTAGAGGCCTTAAGCTGACAAAAGGGAGAAATTGGGTGTTCTTATCTCTATAATACTAATTGCAAAACTGCAGTGGTGAGATATAACAACATTGATATGTTCTCTAAATATGATCCCTTGTCTCTCCTAAAAGATGGAAGTAAGATGGAATATGAAACATTATAGGAATAAGATTCCAACAGTAATGTACATATACAAACCACAGATCTTGAATGTAAATAGTGCCTAAGGAGGATAGGATGAACACTATAGTGGCTTAGACTGCTTTTCAGGTTTCTAGTAAAGTGAAGGTGGATATCAGAGAGAAAATGGTAGGTTAATTGATCTCTGGCTGATCAGTGATCTGCAGGCTTTGCTCAGAGTTCAAAAGTACAGGTGAATTGCTACCTTGGTATTTCTACTGAGGTAGTTGAAGGTTCATAACTATCTGTCCAGGCAATTAAATTTAAAGAATCAGATCTTTGATTTCTTATCACCTAAAGAAAACAACAGCAATTTTATGTTGGCTTAGAATACTTTTTCTTTATGCAGGATATTAAATTAATGTGATTATTACTACATACACACAGATAAACTTGATAATTAAATAAAGTTTAAAATTAACAAAGAGCATTGAACAAATTATTCCCTGGAAGTTATGATTTATACTTGTTCTAGGAAAATATTTTAAAGAAAACCCTTCCTTATTGACTTAATATTGAGAAAGAAGACAGTTTTGGTCCATGTGCAATGTCTTTCAATAGGTACTAATGAAGTAAAATGTATTAAGTTTTTTTCTGTATAATTGAACATAATAATGTCATTTAAATTAAGAGTTGGAAATATCAAATGTCCAAAATACCACATGTTCCGAAAACAAAGTTTAACTTTAAAACTCAGGTTTTTCTCTAATAGAAATGTGTTTCTAAAAACAGATTAAATGGAATAGAACATTACAATTCTAACCTCATTTGCCAACTCTCCAAGGTTCTTGAGAATCACCTCTTTAATAATAAGGAAAAGAATCATCCTTTAAAAAATATATGTAAGTCTTTAAAATAAAAATCATGTTTTAAAATGGGACAAGTGAGAAAAGCCTGACTTAATTTTTAAGAATAAACTCCTAACAGAACCTTTCTTTCAAGGTCATTCAAAATTATATCATAAGAAGTTGAAAATCATATTTAAACTCTTAAGAAATCTCAGACCAGATTCTCGTCATCGTCTTTGAGATAGTTTCATAAAGCTGCAGTGCCCCCTGCTTGCTATTTCATCCACCACTTTGGGCCAGCCTTTGAAGGAAGTTTTGAGTCTCTGTCTGATATCACTCTATGAAATGCTCTTATTCTTGCACATCAGAGAAACTCCTTAAATCAAGCATGTTGCTTTGGAATGAACCCATGTGGGTTATGTTTTAAAATTTGACAATAGTCTAATCATTGTAACATTATAGCTGGCAATCACTGGCTGGTTCATTGCATTTCTACTGTCACCCATTTTGTATTTATTGTATTGGAGATAGCTGGCTTTAATTCCTTCTCATTTCCACATTGATCAATATGAATTATTGTAGATTTTGGACACAAAGCACTGATACTTTTCAAAATGATTCATTTCATATTTTGCTTTAAACACCTTTCTGTATTCCTAGAACACAAGAAAGATAAATATCACAAATAAGGACTAATGATATGAGGAAATTTATCACTTTTTAAAGTTGTGCATTAAGTAGTTGTATTGCCAAACAAAAATAATAAAATAATGCCTTCCATAAATCAAACAAATAAAAAGCAAACCATGAATAAATGTTAATTGACAGAATTTTAAATTAATAGGGTTAACGATAAAGA
Source organism: Grampus griseus (assembly GCF_964374135.1). NCBI lineage: Eukaryota > Metazoa > Chordata > Mammalia > Artiodactyla > Delphinidae > Grampus > Grampus griseus. Next base: position 93,020,021 of record NC_139017.1, on the reverse strand, counting down.
TTATTTGAAAATGTTAGTGAATTAATCATATTTTTCATTAAGAGAGAATAATAGAATAGAGAAGAAAGATATAAGATTATTTTGTTCATTTTTTACATTAAGTTAAATACTGCTCATTTATTAACATCTCAATATGAAGGACAGGAGAAATAATTTTAGTAGACCTTAGGAAAACAAAGTAAGTATAAAGGATTCATGCAATGTTAACTTTAGACTATTCTTACTAGTCTCTCTCTCTCTCACAAACACACACCCCAGAATAAGCTTAAAAGGCAGAATTCAGGGGCCTCCCTGGTGGCGCAGTGGTTGAGAGTCCGCCTGCTGATGCAGGGGACACGGGTTCGTGCCCCGGTCCGGGAAGATTCCACATGCTGTGGAGCGGCTGGGCCCGTGAGCCATGGCCGCTGAGCCTGCGCGTCTGGAGCCTATGCTCCGCAACAGGAGAGGCCACAACAGTGAGAGGCTCGTGTACCGCAAAACAAACAAACAAACAAAAGACAGAATTCAATAAATAACAGGCAAAAGTGGACTGCGGATAACTGCCTCAGGGAGATCAACTTGAAATTTGAAATGTTCCAAATAATATTATCTCTATATTTCCTTTTTGATTTGATATTTAATAATGAATGTGTCAATGTTATTAGATAAAGTATGAAAACAGCCCCATATTCAACACCATTTTTTAAGACCTTAGTAACTTTAATATTAATTTCATAACTAATTAAATAAGAATATTCATTGCTAAAAAATTCACCACACTTCCAGCCAACAAACAGACAACCAAGCAAACCAAAATCCTAGTCAATGGACCATGTTCTAATTTAAAATGTACCCTATGGGAACTTGTAAACCTTTTTTTGAAATAGCTACAGTTAATGAATACTCACCCAATGACATTGATTAGAAATATTGATGACAACAGCAAACATGCAACAAATCCTAAATTAATCATCTATAGAATAACAGATATCAAAGTGAAAGATTCTAAAATAAAAGAGCTAAATAGAAAAGAAATAATTCATTATAAATCTAGAAACTATGACTTCTGTCTATAACTTGAAGAAATTTAAACTGAATTTTATAAACACATTTAACTATGTACATTTAGCATATTAAAAAAGAAAATTTCCTACTTGAAGCATCAATTAATTAATATTCCAACCCTGTTCCTGAATGTTGTATTTTCCTCTAGGGTTTCCTTCAGATGAAAAGGCATTTGTTATACAAAAATGCTAACAAAGTGTTATGATAAGCCCATCTGTGAGAATTCCTCAGTTGCTAGTACAAGAACAATTAGAAAACCTCACGTGAGTAGCTCTGCATCATTTCTTGGCTTTGACAAGCAGCCGTGTACACAACATTTCAACAATATCCTCAGAGGGAGTCATTTCAGAAACTACTGGGAAATACTCACCAAACATGAAAGTCTGTCAAGAAAGTACTCCAACTCAGAAACTTACTGCTTTGGACTCTGAGGCTTAAAACATTTTCAGGACTTGTTTGACACTATAACAGCAATAAAAAGTGGGGGTAGGGTAATGCTTTCAACATGGCATTCATTGTCTCCAATTAATTTATCCTTCCTGTTTAAGTAGGAAATTATTTTTAAATGCACACAATAAATTAGAGAAGAATAAATTAGTAAATTGTTTATTTTAAAATGCATACAGACAATAAGAGAAAAATTGTCCACTAATTGCTTTTCCTGACCACCAAACTCAAATTGTGAAATGGATCGTAAGGAGTAGTGGTATGCTTAGGAACAATGGATGGTGGAAGTGTAATGAAGTGAATGAAAGAATTTTCACAAATGAAATATTCTTTTGGGATGATGTGGTAGAGAGAAATTCATGCTTTTTTTTTAATCTCAAGTATTTCCACTAATTTCTTTTTTTTTTTAATAAATAAATTTATTTATTTATTTTTGGCTGTGTTGGGTCTTTGTTGCCGTGCACGGCCTTTCTCTAGTTGCAGCGAGCAGGGCTACTTTTGTTGTGGTGTGTGGGCTTCCCACTGTGGTGGCTTCTCTTGTTGTGGAGCACAGGCTCTTAGGCACGGGCTTCAGTAGTTGCGGCGCATGGGCTCAGTAGTTGTGGTTCATGGGCTCTAGAGTTCAGGCTCAGTAGTTGTGGCACACGAGTTTTGTTGCTCTGCGACATGTGGGATCTTCCTGGACCAGGGCTCGAACCCGTGTCCCCTGCATTGGCAGGCAGATCCTTAACCACTGTACCACCAGAGAAGTCCCCACTAATTTCTTAGACTATCAGTAGAGGTGCTCATCACAGCCCCACTGCATCCCGTATGTCTGTCCTCTGAAATTTGCAATTTACTAGAATCAGGAATATTATCACCATAATCATAAGGTGAAAATAATTTTATTTCACAGAGCACAGTAATATATTCCATAGAGGATAAAGCAAAGGGTCAGTTTTGTATTATATTATGAAAAGAAAGACTGATAAACTCATGAATTTTAGATTGATGGTCAAAGACAGTATAAATGAGTAAGACTAAACGTGTTAAAATGAGCGCTGAAGTGACCAAAAATATTATGTTTGCCAAATTTTTCTATCTCAGTTTTTAAAAATGATCTGCTAATAAATCCAGCATGTCATAATATAAACATCAACCTCAGTAGAAAATACCAGTTCAAGTGAGCCCAACTATTTAGACCAAGATTATAGTCAATTTTCTTGATGTTTAACAAGTCAGACCTTCTAGTCAATATCCAGTATTATAGATAAGGAAATAGAAAAATTTTAAAATTATGGCTCTTTCCATGATGAATCTTGTATAGCTGGATTCCTGAAATGTTCTATATAAAATAGCACATTTCATTTGAAAGTTCTTTTAGATTAAATTTTATCCTTTATTTCCACGATAACTATTTCATGTTTATGTATCTTCTCTTCTTGTCATCTGTGCCAACTCTCCCTGATCCCTTTTGACAGTGGATTAAGATAGTCCACATTCTTGTTAACAGCAGTAAGTGCTAAAGGCACTTGAGTACAGCTTTAAATGAAGATGGATCACCTGAAGCAAATGCAGTGTCTATATAATCTGCAAAGCAAAAGACTGTCTTAATGTTTTAAACTGAAATGAGAGAAAGCTCAGATAATTTCTCTGCAATCCACCTTAAATAGAACTGACTGACTCATCTTAGCGTTTGCTTAAGGTACCATATTATTATCATTTTGGGTAAGATGACATTCTTAAAGGCTGACTGCATCAAATATCTCTAAATGGCACTCATGGCCCATAAAACATAACTTTATCTCTTGGTCTTAATTTAGTTTAATTTATATCCTGTAGCATATGGTCAATAAAGACAATACATGTAATACACACTTGGTTTATAAGTACTTTTGAATAAATTAGATTTCTAAAAATTACTCTAAAAACATATCAGTCAGATGGTGAATAGTCCATACAATTATTTTCAGTATGATCTAATATTTCAATAACTTCATTAAATCAAAATAGAATTTTAATGATCACATTCAACAGTTTTACTAGTTAAAACAACAGTGATTCAACCCTCCAATAAAAAAGCACAAAAGATAAAAAACATAACCTTGGTTTATATTGTTTTTTTCCAAAAATTCATTTCGTAGATCTATAGCAAAAAGCAATAGCTAGAGGCAATGGTCTTGTCAATCTACAGGATAGGAAATTGAGTAAAGCATTTGGCTACTACTTAGCTGGCGTCTGGAGACAGGGGTAAGAAGAGTTTGCTGTGGAGTGTGGAGATGACCATCTTAAAGATCTGAAATATAACGTTACTCTGAAGAGAAAAGAAAAGGTTAGCAGTAAAAAAATATATGTATATATTTTTTAACATCTTTATTGGAGTATAGTTGCTTCACAATACTGTGTTAGTTTCTGTTGTACACCAAAGTAAATCAGCCATATGCATACATATGTCTCCATATCCCCTTCCTCTTGAGTCTCCCTCCCATCCTCCCTGTCCCACCCCTCTAAGTCATCGCAAAGCACTGAGCTGATCTCCCTGTGCTGTGCGGCTGCTTCCCACTAGCTATCTATTTTACCTTTGGTAGTGTATATATATCAGTGCCACTCTCTCACTTTGTCCCAGCTTACCCTTTCCCCCTCCCCCTGTGTCCTCAAGTCGATTCTCTTAGTAGTAAAAATATTGATGCACTGCTTTCTTTGATAGTGACCTTTGCTATGACTAAAATTTCCAACTCAAAGGTAGAACAATTGATCATGTAATTAAGTGTTTTGGAAATATGTAATATTATAAACTATTATAATGGCCAATGGTAGCAACTTTTTAATTTAAAGTATTTTGCTGGAGAGATATCATTATATCCTGGGAAGATATGGAGATTCAATTTTGCAAACTTATTTTTCAAAGTTTATTTTAAAAATGGCTTGGTTACCAGTAGATACTATTGTTTATCTCATTTCATTTGTCGGATATGATGGTTCTTCAAACCATGAAGAAACTGGTCAACAGTCAGTTTCTTAGGGAAGAAAAAGTTTAGGAAATTAACCAGATTTCTGTAAAGTTAGAAAAACAAGGTGCAGTCCATACAGCTAAGACATGAAAGATGTTATAAAAAGTTTCTTAAATATTGGTAAGTCAGATAATACTATTTAAGAGTTCTTTAAAAAAACCTTCTGTAACTACGTATGATGACAGATTTTAACTATACTTATTGTGTTGATCATTTTGCAATATATATAAATGTTGAATTATGTTGTACACCCAAAATTAATCATATAATGTTGTATGTCAATTAAACCTGTTAAAAAAATTCTGAATTAAGAGGATCTTGTTGAGAAGGATGAATGTAACTAAATATTTCACAAGCTTTTGCAACCATTTTTCTTCTATGCATTCTGTGCATTAGGCACAGCTCTTTTGGGAATGCGCTAAAAATTCTGACGCTACTTTATATTTATTTTAGGATTAGGAAAATAAACAAGCACTTTGTGGAAATGAGCTAGTATTCTCAATGTTAGAAAACAGAGTTACAAGTATAGAAGGGAAAAATGGCTAGAACATATATCATCCACTTGTATATGAATTAGAGGTAACAGTATAAACTTATGGCTATAACCATATGTGTGTGTGTGTGTGTGTGTATATATATATATACATATATATATATAAAATACCTTTCCAACCAAAGGAAAAAGGAAAAAAAAGACACATAAGTCAGCTTGTAGAGGATCCCACTGGTCAAATCTGGGGAATTTTAGCAACAAAAACAATTATAGTGATATATTATAATCCATAGAATAAAGTATGTATGAGCTGATATTGATATGAAAAATAAATGGGGAATAGAGAAAGCTCATGTAGAAAGCATGATGAAAATAGAAATTGTAATTTGGAAACAACTAAGGCAGTAATGAATTGTTCAGACAAGAATCACCAATTGATGCTAAAATTAGTAGGAAAAAGTATAATGAAAATGGAATATATGCATAGTTTCAAAGCATCTTCCCACAGATACCTATTGATAAAGGGAAAACATTGTACTAATAATTTTACATTCAAGACAGGGCAGACACCAAGTTAACAAAGTGGTAAATTTAACCTTACCAGTGATGTAACATATCAACACATTGTGCCTCCTGACATCATGTACTAGAAAGAACACCACGTCACTCTTGCAGTATTCCTGGCAAATATGTCTAACTTGCATGTAATTATAAAGAAACATTAGATAAACCCAAATTATGGAGCAGTCTATAAAATAACTACTCTGAATTCTTCCAAAGTGTAAGGTTTTGAAGCACAAAGTAATGTAAAGGAATTATTCCAGGTTAAAGGAAACTAAAGAGGCAAGACAACTAATGTGGTCCTGGAATAATTGATGACAGTATAATAAGGCCTGTAGATTATATAATAGCAATTTATCATTGTTAATTGCCTGATTTTTATAATTTTGCTGTGGTTTAGTAAGACAATGTCTTTATTTTTTAGAAAATATGCTAAAGTATTTAGAGATAAACGTGTTTGAAGCTTACACTAAAATGTTTTAGAAAAAAGCCAATATCTAATAAGAGAGAATGAATGATAAAACAAGTGTAATTTCCCTGGCAAATCTGAGTAAAGAAAATCTACACATTTTTAATGTTTTATTTGTTTGTTTGTTTTTTTGCGGTACGCGGGCGTCTCACTGTTGTGGCCCCTCCCGTTGCGGAGCACAGGCTCCGGACGCGCAGGCTCAGCGGCCATGGCTCACGGGTCCAGCCGCTCCGCGGCATGTGGGATCTTCCAAGACCGGGGCAGGAACCTGTGTCCCCTGCAGTGGCAGGCGGACTCCCAACCACTGCACCATCAGGGAAGCCCTAATGTTATTTATTTATTTATTTATTTATTTATTTATTTATTTATTTATTTATTTATTTATTTATTTATTTGCGGTACGCGGGCCTCTCACTGTTGTGGCCTCTCCCGCTGTGGAGGCACTAACCCGTGTCCCCTGCAAAGGCAGGCGGACTCTCAACAACTGCGCCACCAGGGAAGCCCTAATGTTATTTTTGTAAGTTGAGATTTGTTCAAAAAATATTTTAAATACATAAACCTGGGAGAGTGGAACTAGTGTACCTGGGACCATGTTTCCTTGACAGGATTAGGACATGGTTGGGGAAAGACTTGATATGATGGAGTTCCCATTGCCACATGGAATGAGGAATGAGTAGTTCCCGATGATACGTATAAGAGTTATTGTCGACGCAGACATAGAGAATGGACTTGAGGACGTGGGAGGGGGAAGGGTAAGCTGGGACGAAATGAGAGAGTAGCACTGACATATATACACTACCAAATGTAAAATAGATAGCTAGTGGGAAGCAGCTGCATAGCACAGGGAGATCAGCTCTGTGCTTTGTGACCACCTAGAGGGGTGGGATAGACAGGGTGGGAGGGAGACGCAAGAGGGAGGGGATATGGGGATAAGTGTATACGTATAGCTGATTCACTTTGTTATACAGAAGAAACTAACACAACATTGTAAAGCAATTATACTCCAATAAAGATGGTAAAAAAATAAAAAAGTTGTTGTCAGTGAGTGGAGCTAGTGATGTTTCTTGGGCCACATGGCAGATGTTTCCACAGAGAAAAATCTCCTTATTTCAGTTATTTGGTGATCATTCTCAAGGTAAACTTGTGGAAAAGATAAAGAAATATATTTACAGACCACAAATACATATCTATAGCTTATTAAAAATAGAGTTGTAAAGCGTGTTGTTTCTTAGAGCAGTTTTTATCTAAATTCAGTCTAAATTTAGAGGAAGATTCCTGTGCTGTGATGGAAAACTCTGAATTTAAAGACAGAACTGTTAAAATAAAAAAATTTTTGATATCAAGAATAAAGGTGTGGCTATCACAGAAGCTTCTGACAAAGTTTGGTTGAGGAAGCTAATATCTTTGATGACATAACACATTTGAAAGGATCAGAAGAATGAAAGGTTGGACAAATTATAAAGGACTATGATAATAGAGAGAAACATAATTGTTTCTAGATTTAACATAAGAATTGAATAAATACAGAAATAGGGATACACACAGACCTGATACAAAGATGACTCAAGGAGGAGGAAGAGGTTTGGAAGAGGTTGAATAACCACATGGCTCGCTTTAGAATGGCCAACTAAAATAAAAATACTTTTCTCTTAATTTCTCTTATGTATACTCATGCCCTCCTAGATTCCTGGAAGAGCTCAAGCAGAGAAAAAGTCTAACCTGGTTTATAAATATGAGAAGACTTTATTAATCCTAGCATTTCTGCTAAGTTTATGGAAACAAGCTATTTTTGAATGATTCCGTTTGCATCAGAGTTGAGATGGCACAAACTTTTAACTCAGTTCTATTTTCTTTAGCCTTCCGTGGGACAGCTCATTTAAGTGCTTCTGTCACTCTGGTTGTCAAAGCAGGAGTCTATATATTGGGACACAACATACAAAATAGGAATTAGGTTATATAATTTTTCCACTTCCCGTTTCATTTCTTGGCCTTATCCCAGGTATCTCCAAAGCTCATAAATATTTTCAAGGCAAAAAGGGTGAATGCAAAGTAAATGTCAGAATAAGTACCCTCCAGATAATTTTTTGAAGTAATTCTTGATGAACAGACTCAGCTCACAGCAGGAATGCTGGGAATATCAAGGAATGCAGCCCTCTCCCCCATCAGATCGGGTTGGTGGTTGGTTTCGCATGGGGACTTTATGTTGTGGATACTGAGTTCTTGATCTCAGAACTGCAGCAAACAATTCAAGACAGGATAACTTGTAACTTCTCTCAACTCTGTCATGTCTATGTAGTATCTAAGTAAACCACAAATTGATTCGATCTCGTATGCCCATCCTAATAACTATCAAACACTCATGTTGCTCAAATTCACATAATTGTAATGCAAACAATTGGATTATATAGTTCTCTTCTAAAAGACATAATGGCACCTTCATGGGAGAGTTCAAGCCAAACATGACTCCCCACAATTTTTTAAATATCAAAGGTGGAGTAAATAAAGGACCAGGAAGCTTGAAAATAGATAATAATTACAAAACTTTTATTCTGAAACTGTATATTCAATACAACTCAATCTAACTGGATTTCAATATTTCTGTTTAAGCTTTCACGTATACACCTGATGAATTTATGTACACACGAGGACATACACACACACACACACACATACACACACACACCATAGAGTTAGCACTGGAGAACTCTATGCAAAGGAAACCTTTGCTCTATCTCACTAAGACCACACATCTTACCTGCTGCACCAGGTCTTTTTAAAGGCAAAAAATCTGTTCCAGGGTATAGCTACTGTAAATAGACCGAAGGCTCCCACAATTATCAGCTTTTAGCTGCAAGTCACTGTCAACATATTTTAACTATTTGGGAAATATGTTATTTATTACTTCTTATTCTTTTCTTCCTTCTGCAATACCAATTCTAGCAGCTGAAACTTGTATTAAAATGTATATATATCATCATATCAGGCAATGCTATTTGCCAACCTAGTACTTATTTGGTATCCATATTAGAAGGGAAGAAGTGTCTCTAACTCCCTAACCCATATAGGACTAAATTATTTCCATTTTATCCAAATGGAGACCTGTTAGATTCTGTCTTTCTCTAATATCCTGGCAATATTCACCAATGCCTAGATCTGCAGGCATCGTGGTAAATGTTTGCTAATTGTCATTGTGAACTTCTCTGCTAAATCCTAGGGCATATTGTTTTGTATTTCCTAAAAATATGATATGCTTCTTCCTCTTCTTTCCTTAGTTCTCCTATTTCTAACTTCAGTTAGAATCACAAATTCTAACAGCCTTCTTCTTCCTCTCTAATGGTGAAGTGTCAAAAGTGGGAGAAATGACTCACTAAAAGTAAACAGTTAAGAGCTTGGTAGAACAATTGTCTATTTTTTCCCAAAAGTTCTGTTTCATCTGGGTGTATTAGAGATACAGCAGCAAGATGGAGCTCCTCCTTTGAAGATCAGCAGTGTACAGCTATTTGGTGGCTGTCCACCTGACTCCAATGAAACATCAATAGAGATGGAATGTGGAGCATTGTCTAGTTGTGACAATTGGAAAATGGAACAGATTATAATTAATGCCACTGCAATCATTCTGTCTTCTGCTAAGAGCCTGTCAGATTCCCAAGAGCTGTCACTAATTCTCGGAATGTTCAGATTCTCTCTCCTTTCAAGTAAAGAGGTATTTGATACCACAGATTTCTATCCAATAAATGAGATGGAAATCTATCACTTGACCTCTTAAAGACATTAACATTTTGTGGAATGCTTAAAATTTAAGAAATAAATGTCAGGTTTATATCTAAAAAGTGCCCACCTTTGGAAGCATAATTTATAGAGATTCATGCATTTCAAACTTTGAAATCCATTTGTGTACCTAGGAGATAATTAATGGCAGTAAGATAAACGAGTCCCAGAAAAAATGACACTATTTTAATCTAATGCAATACAGAAGTCCACTCAAATATATCAGAAAATTTTTCCACCCTGAGAAAATATATCCAGGCAATGATCTAAGTAAAATTATGAGGAATAGTTATTTCTGAAATTATGTAACAATATATTCTTGTTTTGCTTGTAAAAAAAAAAGATAACATAGCACAGTTGATGCTTGTTTAAATTTTGCATACAAATATACATGATGCCAACTGGACTCAATTTATCCTGTCTTAATTTGAATTAACTTGACGGATCTTTTGACACGTGCTGAACAGACTAATTGTTGCTTATTTGGGTGCACTGAATCAGTGAACATGGTAATCAGAATTCAAGCAGATGTTCATAGTTTCTGTGATTGCCCAGAGCCTGAGGGTGGAAGAAGAGGGAGAATCATTTTGTTGATTTACTTTTGTCAAGGCACAGACTGCATTACAAATACAACTGTTAAAATAGCAGGCTCTGCTAAAGAGTTGTGAAGAACACATATGAATACTAATTATAACTTTACTTTTTGACACATTTGAACTTACATAGTTACTTTAATCAGAATTTGCCAATGGTAAAATTGCAACAGCACATTTATCTTCCTCTAGACTTATTTTTTCAAAATCTTAATCTGTAAATGTCATTAATTTATTATGATTAGTTTCAAGAATACAGAAAACTATAGTGTGATAAAGCAAACAAAAGTGTACGTACCACACTTACTGCCTACTTTGACAAATCTTGTATTGTGTTCTGTTTACTAGAACTTTTTTTTAAGAACTGGAGCATTATAGATTCCATTGAATCTTACCCGGAATAAATGGGAGGGATAACTACAGTCTGATCAATTCCATGCATCCTTTAAATTTTTGTTACAAAGTTTTCTATGTTATTAAATTGAAGTAAACATTTCCTGTATACATTTAAAAAAACACAAAATAACAATAAATTATATTAACAGGGTAAAAGAAGTCTAGAGTTAAATAGTTCAGAGATTGTAAAGTGACTTCTTAAAATTGTCAGTGATCCATTTAGTTACATATTTCTTGTTTATTCATGTTTCCTATTCTATGATCTTTTTCTACGTCTTGCCCATTTTACCATTGCTTTATTAAGAATTGGTTTGTAGACATTCTTTATGCAGTTTGGATACTAATCTTTTGTTGTTGCAAATACCTTCTGACAGGCTATGATTTGTTTTACAACTATTTAACAGCAGTCCTTTCTGAATAGATATTTTAAACTTTTGACATTGTAAATTTTATTAGGCTTTTTCTTTGTGGGTTGTGCTTTTTAATTTTTTTCCAGATCAGAGGCCTTCCATCTAGTCTTGTATATTTTCTTCTAAATGTTTCAACGTTTGTTTTTACTCATTACAATTTTTCATACACTGAGAGATGATATTATGCATGATGTAAGATGTCTTTCTAATTTTTCTTTGCATAGAAATAATAAATTGTCCTATCACCATTTGGTCACTATGTCTCTGTACATTGTTGTTTTGCTTGCTTTTCTAACCTCCTCTCCTAAATTGCCTCTAAGACATATATGAGATCTTATTCTTTTCTTTTTTCTCATCATTTTATTTCTCTATTCTTTATTCAGTGTAATATTATCAACCCACTTTCTGGTTCATCAATTCTTTTTTTTTTTTTTTTTGCGGTATGCGGGCCTCTCACTGTTGTGGCCTCTCCTGTTGCAGAGCACAGGCTCTGGACGTGCAGGCCCAGCAGCCATGGCTCACGGGCCCAGCCGCTCCGTGGCATGTGGGATCTTCATGAACCCGTGTCCCCTGCATCGGCAGACGGACTCTCAACCACTGTGCCACCAGGGAAGCCACCATCAATTCTTTTTTTAAGCTGTATCTGTCTGATTCCATATCTATCTCTGTGTAAATATATGTAATTATATAATTATTTTAAGTGATATATTTAATTCTACTAACTGTGTGTGTTTCTAGAAGTTTTATAAATTTTTTCCCAAATCACTTTTGTTATATCTTGTTCTTTCTTCTACCTTTCTTTTTTGACTTTATTTTACTTTTTAAAACAGTTACACCATCTTTAATTCTGTGACACTAATTCTTCTGTTTACTTTCAGTTCTGTCTCATTCATCTTGATTTCTTCAGGGCATTTTTCTAACTTTGAACTGACAAGTCATCTGCAGCAGGTCTTGCTTGTAGAATCCTGTATGTTGAATTGAGAATGTGTCCCTTAGACCAACTACTGTATTTTTATTTTTTTTAATTTATTTATTTTTGGCTGCATTGGGTCTTTGCTGCTGTGTGTGGGCTTCCTCTAGTTGCAGCGAGTGGGGGCTGCTCTTTGTTGCAGTGCGTGGGCTTCTCATTGTGGTGGCTTCTCTTGTTGCGGAGCATGGGCTCTAGGCATGCAGGCCTCAGTAGTTGTGGCTTGTGGGCTCTAGAGTGCAGACTCAGTAGTTGTGGTGCACGGGCTTAGTTGCTTCGCAGCATGTGGAATCTTCCCCCACCAGGGCTTGAACCTGTGTCCCCTGCATTGGCAGGTGGATTCTTAACCACTGCGCCACCAGGGAAGTCCCTGCTGCATTTGTTTTTGCTTTTGCTTCTGTCAGGACAGGTGAATTATTGGCATGGAGAAACTTGATGTTAATAAATTTGTAGTAGGGGAGGTTCATGATTAAAAAGGCTCATAAGACTTTTTTTTTAATGCAACCAGAGCCCAAGCCAAGACAGAAAACTTTCTTGTGGTATTCCTTTGCCAGTGGGAAATTTTTTAACAGTCTGATTTTCACAGAAACTGTAGCATTTCAAGAGTTCTAACTTTATGTGGTGATCTCAATTCTAAATCCCAAACTCATGCAGGCCCAAGGCTCCATCGCCTGATCCCAAGTGAACATTAAAACAGTGTTACTATTTTAAAGACACATCAAATTTGACACTAACAGGGGAAAATGCACAATACGTTTTATTTATACATTCTTCTGTTGATGAACACTTGGGTTATTTCCATATCTTGGCTATTGTGGATAATGCTGCAATGAACATGGGAGTGCAGGTGTCTCTCTGAGATCCCGATTTCAATTCTTTTGGATAGCTACTCAGAGCAGGATTGCTGAATCATTGGTAGTTCTATTTTTTAGTTTTTTGAGGAAGCCCCATACAAGAGTTCAAATTTCTCTTCATTCTCACCAACGCTCATTAGCTTTTGTTTTTTAATAGTTAACCTAGTAATTGTGAGGTGATATCTCATTGGAGTTTTGATTTGCATTTCCCTGATAATTAGTGAGTAATATTGAGCATCTTTTAATGTACCTGTTGGCCATCTATATGTCTTCTTTGGAGAAATATTTATGCTTTGCCTATTTTTTTATTAAGTTACAGGCACACCTCATTTCATTGCACTTTGCTTTATTGTGCCTCATAGATATTGTGTTTTTTACAAATTGAAGGTTTGTGACAATCATGCCTTGAGCAAGTCGATAGGTGCTATTTTTCCAACAGCTTTTGCTCATTCTGTGTCTGTGTCACATTTTGGTAATTATCACAATATTTCAAACTTTTTAAAATTGTGATTATATTTGTTATGGTGACTTATGATCAGTGATCTTTGATGTTACTATTGTAATTGTTTTGGGATGCCATGAAACTTGCCCATATAAGGCAGTGAAGTTAATCAATAAATGTTGTGAGTGTTCTGACTGCTCCACCGACCAGCCACTCCCTATTTCTCTCCCTCTCCCTGGGCTTCTCTATTCCCTGAGATACAGCAATATTGAAATCAGGCCAGTTAATAACCCTACAATGGCCTCTAACTGTTTATATGAAAAGAAGAGTTGCACATCTCTCACTTTAACCCAAAAGTTAGAAATGATCAAGCTTAGCGAAGAAGGCATGTCAAAAGCCAAGACAGGCTGAAAATGAGACCTCTTGCACCAGTTAGCCAAGATGTGAATTCGAAGGAATTGTCCTTGAAGGAAATTAAAAGTGCGACTCCAGAGAACACATGAATAATAACAAAGTGAAATAGCCTTATTGCTGATATGGAGAAAGTTTCAGTGGTATGGATAGAAGATCAAATCAGCCACATTTCCTTAAGTCAAAGCCTAATCCAGACCAAGAACCTAACTTTCTTCAATTCTATGAATGCTGAGAGAAGTGAAAACACAGAAGGAAAGTTTGAAAGTTCAGGAGGTTTAAGGAAAGAAGCCGTCTCTGTAACATGAAAGTGTGAGGTAAAACAGCAAGTACTGATTTTGAAGCTGCAGCAGGGTATCCAGAAGATCTAGCTAAGATCATTAATGAAGGTGTCTACACTAAACAACAGATTTTCAATGTAGACACAAAACAAAGCTTTATATTGAACGAAGATGCCAAAATCACATAATCCTATTTATTATACTCTTTATTGTAAGCCTTGATCTCTACTAGGACAAATTTTCCTACCTTGTTCTACTGAATCAGATTTTGGCTATTCTTAAATAAATTGCTCTGTAAATGTAGATAGATATTGCTAATTTCCACATGCAAAATAAGTTGGAATTTTAAATGGGAATTTGTTAAATTATACATTAGTTTATTGAGAGTTGAGAAATTTTAAAACATTGATTAGTTCTTTAAAATTCTTTAAAATTTAAAGCATGACTCATCGATTAACATGTTATAGTTTCCAATTTGTTGAGAATTAATTTAATTCTCAACAAAATTGTATATTTTCCATAGATATTTCCACTTCTGTTGTTATATTTATTGTTGTTACATTATTTTTAAACAGAATACTTTGTATTTTATTTTTAATTGTTGCCACTATATGAAATATATTATTTTTGTATATTATTTTGTATGATGAGTAACCTATTATAATAATTAAACTGTGGATTCATTTGATTACCTAAGTATAAAATTATATCACTCAAGATAATAAAATTTATAGCTCGTTAGTCCATTTGTTCATTCAACCAATTATTTCTCTAATTTGTCCTTGCTGCTCAGCTGAGGAATTCCAGTACAAGAATAAATTGTATTGTATATATTCTTTGATAGGTTATGCAACATTCATTCCATTCTTAGCAACTGTTCAATCATTTTTAAAGAACTGAATTTTGCTTTAATGGAGTGAGAAAAAATCAAATACTTATATATATGCCCCCAATTCCTAACACAGAGCTCCTAAGACCTTTGTATTGATAATTTCCTGAGTGATAGCATCTGACACAGAGCTCCTCTCCTATATCCCTCGGAATCCTAAGTGATAGGAATGCCTTTTGTTTTGAGGCAACACTTGGTGGGATCCTGAATGGGGACTGGTCACCAGAAAGACCAAACCATGAATAGAAGTTTGAAACTTTCAGCCCATCTCAGTTTTCTGGAGAAGGGCAAAGAGATGGAAACCAAGTTAATTAACCATCATTCCTATGTGATGAAGCCTCCATAAATTCCCCAAAGTATGGGGTTCTGACAGCTTCCACATTGGTGAACACATCCACATGCCAGGAGGGTAGAGCACCCCAACTCCACAAGGACAGAAGCTCCCAAGTTCAGGACCCTTCTGAACCTCTCCCTATGTATTTTTTTCATCTGGCTGTCCATCAGTATCCTTTATTATAGCCCTTATAATAAGCCAGTGACTGTAAGTGTTTCCTTGAGTTCTGTGAGCCGTTCTAGAATATTATTGAATCCAAGGAGGGGATTGAACATTTAAGTTCCACTCTCTTAGCAAATTTCAGTTATACAGTAGTGTACTGTTGATTTTGGTGTGCTACTATATTGTTGAGGTTTTTTGCATCTATGTTCATCAGAGATATTGGCCTGTAATTTCCTTTTCTTGTCATGTCCTTGTCTGATTTGGTATCAGGGTAAAACCAAATGCTGATTTTGTAAAATGAATTTGGAAATGTTCCTTTTCTTCTAATTTTTGGAAGAGTTTGAGAAGGATTGGCATTAATTCTTTTCTAAATGTTTAGTAGAATTTACCAGTGAAATCATTTGTTCCTGAACTTTTGTTTGTTGGGAGGCTTTTGATTACTGATTCAATCTCTTTACTAGTAATTGGTCTGTTCAGACTTTCTATTTCTTTATGACTCAGTTCTGGTAGGCTGTATGTGTTTAGGAATTTATCCATTTCTTCTAGTTTGTCTAATTTGTGACATATTATTTTTCATAGTAGTCTTTTATAATCATTTGTATTTGTGTGGTATCAATTGTAATGTCTTCTCTTTCACTTCTAATTTTTTTTACCCTTCTCTCCTTTTTTGCTAGTCAATCTAGCTAAAGTTTTGTCTATTTTGGTTGGCTTTTCAAAAAACCAGCTCTTAGTTTTATTGATCTTTTCTATTGGCTTTCTAGTCTTTATTTCATTTATTTCTGCTCTGATTTTTGTTATTTCCTTTCTTCTACTAACTTTGGGCTTAATTTCTTCTTTATCTAGTTCCTTGAAGTGTAAAATTAGGTTGTTTATTTGAGAGCTTTCTATTTTCTTAGGGTCCATGTTTATCACTGTAAATTTCCCTTTTGGAACTGCTTTTGCTGCATCTCATAAGTTTTGCCACAGTGTATTTCCATTTTAATTTGTCTCAAGATATTTTTTGATTTGGACTGAGAACATTCTAGAGATAAAGTGAATTACTTGAAAATGACAAAAATTTAAATTCATCAGGGCAATAATAATTTTATATTTGTTAGAATCCTTTATAATTTGCATTATTTCTTTCATAAAATGAATCCATATATGTAAATATAGATATCTACTTGTTAAATAGGAGTGAATTAAGAAAAAGTGGTAGGTGACAAGCTAGTAGAGTTGAAATTTTGGAGTATATTGGGGAGCAGTTGAAACCTCCATGTTATGCAAGAAAAAAACTAAAGATCAGGAGTAAGGAGCACATTTTGTTTTTCATTTCCATAAGAGTCATCTCATCTTTAGATCTTAGACTTCTTCACTTAAAGGGCACTTCCAGTCATGTCTATACCTGGAACCTAAGAGGCACTAGCAAGCTAAAAGTTCCATATATAATTGTTCACATACTTTAGAAACTGAGAACAGAGGCCAAAGGAAGAAGGTCTGCTCTACAATAGTCCAATAGTGGGTATAGTGTTACACTTCCCAACATTAAAGGGGATATCAAATTATAAACTATCATAAATTGCATACTAACACTAGTTTTCCATACGTATGCTTAAATCTTTTAGCTTATGATTTCAAGGAAGAGTCTAACACCTGCATTACTCTTTTTGTAGCTAATTTTAACATAATAATTAGAGCTAATGTGTAACTACACCAGATCTCAGCTGCTTCTACAGGGTACACTTGTGTACCCTGTAATTATAAATTATACTAAACACACCAAATGAGCACATGAAAAACTTATTGTGTACTTGATTATACAAATACCATTTAATGTTTTTTTAAAAAACTAGGTAATTTCTGTTTCTAAAAAAAATCAGGGAAACAAAAATATCAAATGATATACTTGCAACAAGTGGAATCTCTACTTGTGATTGCTTAATAATTAGTAAAGTGGTATACAGTAATTGTTTTCTGTATCCTCTCACATTCTGGATGTCCTCAAAAGCCCTTAACTATATTTACACTATTTTCATTGCATTGTAAATATTGGTTGCCTAATTATCATGTCAATAAACTATGCTGCACTCTGTTAGGTAGGGATCAAATTTAGCTCATAATTGGACCCCCCCCCCCCCACTGACTTGTAAAGTGCTGACAGAAATTAAGTACTAAATAAGAGTATGGCACAAATGGGGAATTAAGGAAACAAAAGGAGGTAGTGAATTATATCTCGAAAGACTAGAAACTCTTCTGGGCAGTGAAATGGACCAAGGGCATTGGAGACAAAGAAATTTGTTTGCACAGGCAAGTAGATTTTATTCATTTATTCAATAAATATTTATTGAGCCTATTATACATACTAGGCTGTTGGGATGTAATCTGATGCAAAAATATATGTGGTCCCAACTCCCATAGAGCTTGCAATTTATGAAAAAACGGTGTCCAGCTAATAAATCACTCAAAAATGTGTTTCTATAAGCTGAAATAAGTGTATAAAGCAAAATAAGTGTATATAAAAGATAATTAATGCCTTCTCCTAAGTTAGTTCAGCATGTTTTACAATCCTAATTTTTCTCTACTATGCATTATTTATAACTTTTGAAAACTGAGTGGTTGTTCCTAGGGTGTAAACCCTTAGGTATAATATTACATTATGTGTTATGTTATGATAATGTTGTCTACTTATACAATGTTGTATCACTTAATATGAAGTGTAAGATGCTTACAATGTAAGATACCAGTTCTTCCCTCCAATCTTTGGTGCTATTTTTGTCATAAATTTTACATTAACATATCCTTTAAACATACAATATATCACTATTTTTCTTTAGACAGAGCTAACTATTAGAGGTATTAAAAGTAAGGAAAAAACTGAATTTTATGTTTTCCTTCATTTATTTTATATCAAGGGTTCATCCTTTTTAGTATGTCCAAGTTTCTGTCTGGTTTCATATTCTTTATGCCTAAAGAGCTTTTCTTAATATCTCTTGTGGTATAAGTCTACTAGACATAAATTATCTCTGTGTGTGTGAAAGTAGTTATTTCTCCTTTACTTTGAAAGATATTTTAGGGTATAGAATTCTATGCAGGCAGATTTTTTTTTTCTTTTAGCACTTTAAATATGACAATTCGTTGTGTTCTGGCTTATATGATTTCAGATAAAAAGTGTGGTGTAATTCTTATCTTTGGTCTTTTTATGTAATGTGTCTGTCTTCTCTGGATGTCTTCACGTTTTTCTCATTTTCATTTATTTTCAGGAGTTTGACAGTAACTAGGGTGGGGTGGTGCGTGTGTGTGTGTGTGTGTGTGTGTGTGTGTGTGTGTGTGTCTTGTATCTGTCTCTAATTTTAGAAAACTTGTGGCCATTATGTCTTTATATATTTTTCCTCCCCTTATCTTTCTCTTCTCTTTCTGGGATTCCAAGAATACATTTATTAGACCAGCTAATATTGTCCAATAGCCCTTGGATCTTCAGTTCTATTTTCTCATATATTTTTGTTTTTGACCTATCTTCAAGTTCACTGATTTTTTCTTTTTTCTTTTTTGATAATATGGAGCATGTTAAATTGGCTGTATTGGGCATAAGTATGTTGAAGGCATTCCTTATCTTTCTTACTGTTGTTTAATTTGCTTGCTTCTAGCATTTTAATTTTTTTCTCTCTTATATACTTTATTTCTCTGCTAAAATTACCCATATGATCTTGGATGATGTCCACCTTTTCCATTAGAGACTTTATTATATTAATTACACTTATTTTAACATTCTTCTCAGAGATTTCTGACATGTGTGTCAACTCTATTGATTATTTTTGTCTCTTGGAGTTCACTGTTTACTTCTTGCCTTTTTATAAACCATTTAATGTTTTGTTGAAAGAAATCAGACATCCTAAATAAGACAGTGGTTACTGAGGTAAATAACTATTTTTTTGGTCTGGAAATTGGCATGCTTTTTCTTCTTCTAGATCTTTACTGTGTGGGTTTGAGGCTATCCAAACAGGAGTGGCCTAGGTTTGGGTTGTTTTCTTGCTATTGTCACCCTCAGTACACCTTGGTCACTTAATTCCTTTGGTAATAATTTGTGTTTAGTTTGGGGGCTAATATTTTATATGGCATTATCGTTTCTGCTTTAACCTCAGTTTTAGGGCTTCTCTTTACAATGTGCCCCAGAGATCATTCCTCTCCAGTCTTGTACTATTTTGAACCTCTGTCAGAATTGTTCACCTGTCACTCTTTATTTTTTAGTCTGGTGGTAAAATATAATTACCCCTACTCCAGCTGTAACCCTGGACAAGCATGTATTCTGATTCTGCCCCTCCAGTTCCTTCAGCAGTCTTTACTAATGCCCTAAAGGCTATGGTGTTTATTGATTTTCTACCACAGTAATTTCTGTAGGGCAGGTAGGGAAGAAATATCATTTAGATCTTTCCTATTTAGGGACCCTATGCTCCTCTTGCAGCCATTGCCATTTCCCTCCCCCAACCCTGCACTGTGAAGGAGCTCTCCTCTGAACTTTCACTGATCTTTTTGTGACTATCTTATGATCCATGTTTAAAAACCTACAAGTGGGTGTGAACTTCTCCTGAATACATGCACCATCTGAGGTCTCAAAACTCTCACACTAGGGCTTCCCTGGTGGCGCAGTGGTTGAGAGTCCACCTGCCGATGCAGGGGATGCGGATTCGTGCCCCGGTCTGGGAAGATCCCACATGCCGCGGAGCGGCTAGGCCCGTGAGCCATGGCCGCTGAGCCTGCACGTCCGGAGCCTGTCTGTGCTCCGCAACGGGAGAGGCCACAACAGTGAGAGGCCCGCGTAACGCAAAAAAAAAAAAAAAAAAAACCCCAAAACAAAAACAAACAAACAAAAAACTCTCACACTAACACATAATCAGATGCCAATTTGTTAGCAACTATAGCTGCATTCTTCTTGTCAGTGCCCGTCTCCATCATCCCAGGTGAAGAAGTGCTCACGTTCCCCCCTTTCTTTTATTTCCTCAAGGCTCTAGTCTCTTCTTAGGTTTTGGATTAGTTGCTTGGGCCACAAGCTCAGTTCTTTGGTTCAAGAAAAGTCATGAATTTGTAATTTGATGCATTTTTTTGTTTTTTTGAGGGTGACAGTGGCACTCTTTCCATCTCTCTTTATTCCAAGAAGAAACTGAAAGCCCAAAGCCATAATTTTTAAATTGATGTTTGAAAAGTGTATCAGAGTTCACTAAGGGAAATGGAGCATGCCAGAAGAGAATTCCCAGGTAAAGGAAACATGGCAGTGTTATGAGGAAGCAAAATATTCTCAAACAAATGAAAATGGAGCAATGGAAGCAGTATGGCTGAGCATTGATAATGAATATAAAGGTGAAACTGGGAAAGACTGGAGAGATAGGGCAGATCACATCATGCCTAGACCTTGTTTAGTTCTTATCCTATGAGTGATAAGAATTCCTTGATGTATTGCAAACTATTTTCAGAATTTGGTTTTGAAATATTTACCTTGGATTCACTCTGGAAAACTAATTTAAAATCATGTGGGCAAACCTATTGGAAACTACTGCAGAAGTCCAGGTAGAACAGGATGAATTCTTGAACTAGGGAAATAGGAGTGGATATGGAAAGAAGATTCCTTTTTTGAAGAGTCTGACACAGGTAGAGAGAACAGTGGGAAGTTCAGGGTGGTGATTTCACAGGTTAGTGATAGGAGTTTTAGGAGATTAGGCTGGAAATGAGTTAGAATGAGATTATGAAAGACGATGCAGTCCATTCTAAGAAGCCTGTATTGATTTCTTCTATGTGTAATGAGATCATAGTAGGTTGCAAGCTGAGCTGTGACATAATCTTATTATATTTGGGAAAATGTGACTTAAATCACTAAATTATAATCTATGTGAATGGGATACTGTTCCATTCTGAAGAGTAAATGCAACATTGTTAAGCCTATGTTAGTAATAATGTATGTTAATATTGTAAAACCAGATAAGAATTGCCTTTACAAATAAATGAAAGAACTATTAAGACAAGAAAATTTAGCTTTCTTGCCACCCCCATTTGAACAAAATAGTCTGTCAGTAAAATATATTAGTTGGAATCATAGTCCATATAAAACCTTATTTTAAGGTGATGAAGATGAACAAGTTGATAGATCAAAAGTGGTTATTTTGACAATATATAATTTCCTTTATGGTTCAAATAAAGCATAAATGAAAAATACATTATATTTGATACTACAGAAAATTTATAAATGCTGCTTTACAAGTGAGCATTCATTACATGTCAATTTTCTAGTTTTCAAATGTTAATTTCTTGATAGATTGAACAATCTAGCCATTTGTTTATTCAAGTTATCAATGAGCATATACTGGGCACAGAACAATTGCTAGTTATTGTGAATGCAGGACTTCAAAAAAAATAGATGGCATATATTATGCCCCAAAAAGAAACAAAGACTTTGCAATGCAGCACAGTTTCAAACTAGAGTGCAAAGTAAGGATGGAAGTACCAATGTAAGGCACGATGGAGACTATATAATTAAGTAAGCAAGACTTCTTAAAATAATTCGTAATGCATTTATTTCTGAAATAATATATTGATAATATATAGCTTAGCATAGGTAAACCATATGCACAAATATGCATATCTCCCTTCTCTTCATATTTTATCATTCCCATTTGGAGTTTTTGGTTTGGGCCATTTCTGCCTTCAGGCTTGTCATTGGAACTATTGATACATGGCCCCCAGCCTGCCACTTATTAACAGGCAGAAAACCTTCCCTAATCTGCCTTACTTGAAGATGTGAATGACTGGATGGGAATACCCCGGTAGGACTGCTTCATGGATCCCAAGTGGCCACACCACTGCTTCTGGTCCCATCAGGATGTTGTCTCCTTTAGTGCTGCTGAAGCCTTGCTCTTCGGATTTGCTGTGGACTCGGGTTTTTTGTTTGTTTGTTTGTCTTAAAATTTTTTTGATATGGACCATTTTCAAAGTCGCCATTGAATTTGTTACAATACTGCCTCGGTTTTATGTTTTCTTTTTTTTGGCCCCGAGGCATGTGGGATCTTAGCTCCCTCACCAGGGATCAAACCTGCACCTACCCACACACACATTGGAAGGCAAAGCTCCAATCACTGGATGCCAGGGAAGCCCCTAGTCTCATGTTTTGGGCCACAGTGGTTACTCTTGCTATTTTCAAATCCTTCCCCTCTCTATCCTGCTGTACTGCTGCCCATTCTTTTCCATTACTCCCTACGATACTGAATTCAACCTACTGTTTTTCAAACTCAAGTGGAAGAATTTTCCTTCTCTAATTATGTCATCTCAGTAGGGACAAAGGCAGCTTTTAACTTTTTTTAATCCATGAATTAATGATAAATCTAAGTAATCGCCTTGGTTATTAGGCCCCATTTTATTTGGCTTTCATATGAACATTTACAAACCACAATTTAGTCGGTACTTTTAACATTCCCAGGTGGCTATATACTGTCAAATCAAAGAGCATTTTTGAATTTTGTTCTTCAAGATTTTGAAAACTACTATTCCCCTTTCCTCTTTTTGAAAACTATCCCACCTGTCCTTCAATTGACTTTAGAGTCTGAAGAACAAGAAGGCACCCTAATCACTTGAAAATGAAAGAAAGAGAAGCTCTACCTTTCCTACCATTAAAATTGTTCTTCCCTACTAACGAGAGAATCCAGTGTCACAGAGCCCCCAAATACTTAGTAAACACTTAAATTTTATTTAAACTTCTCCTCTGCCTTCCTCCATTTGAACTGCACTCATTTAATTTATTCCTATTTTCCGCATTACATTCTTTGTTATCCTTAACTAGGACCATTGTTTACTGCTTTGTCACTAACAATTTTATTGTTAGCTATAATAGTCTTGTGTGTGTATATATATATATATATATATATATATATATATATATATATAAAACTTCAGGTTTTCCCAAGCTAATTCCTCCTAATCTATCAAAAGTATCAGAAAGCAGAACAAATAATATTCAGAACCATCAAAAATATCATGTATTATGACTTTAAGTTCACTCAGAATGTTTATATATAAAACAACCTCTATGTGACTTACACTACATATGGTCCTGCTCCTTAAGAGCAGACCGGTATATTATAAAAACCCTATCAAATTTAGCACAAATATGTTACAATTCTGTAAGCACTTAACTTTCAGATAGTCTCCTCACATTTTTAGCAGGTCTTAGAGATTTCTCAATTAGGTTACTGGACCCAATTCCAACGTGTGAGGGGAGGGGGACAGAGGGAGATTCCACACCCCTCCAACAAGCAATGCTTTGACACCAGCTGGGTGTCTTATAATTCAACTCAATTCTGACACTATTTACCTGGAAATAGCATCAGATTCCACAGGTTCAGGGCTCAGTCCCACAAGACAGATCCCACCTCCCACCGCCAACACACACCCAGGCTATTACCTGTGTTCTGACAGCCTGGCTACAAATTGAAGATTCCAACAACCCCCTTCAACTCAGGATGCCAATAGTAGTAAGTCCAGGTTGTTACAGGTTATTTCTGACCAAATAGCTATAAATCAGAGATTCCTACCACCACTGCCTTGAGTTCAATTAATTTTCTAGGATGGCTCACAGAACTCAGGAAGATCTGTTTACTCACTAGATTACAGGTTTATTATAAAAGGATGTAGCTCAGGAACAGTCAGATGGAAGAGATGCATATGGCAAGGTACAGGAAAGGGTGCAGAGCTTCCATGCCTTTTCCAGGCCTGCTACTCTTCCAGAACTACTTGCCTTCACCAACCTGGAAGCTCTCTGAACCCAGTCCTGGGTTTTTACAGAGACTTTAGTACATAGGCATGGTTGATTAAATCATTGGCCATTGGCAATTTTTCAACCTCCAGCCCCTCTTCCCTCCCTGGAAGTCAGAGGTGGGACTGAAAGTTCCAATCCTCTAATCACCTGATTGGTTCCACTGGCAAGGTTGGTTCCCCATCCTTAGGTGATTTCCAAAAGTCACCTCATTAACATAAAAAGAGACACCTTTACACTCTCAACATTAGGGAAATTCTAAGTGTTGGGAGAACTGTGAGTCAGGACAAAGATCAAATATTTGGACAAATTGCAAATATATGTGAAAAACACATTTTGGTCATGTGAATAACCAAATATATATATTTCTTGTAAATCACATTTTCACATTTTCACATAAAACAACACAGAAAATTCGTAAAATTATAGCCAAAGCAGGATTTAGTGTAAATTGTTAAATATTCAAATAAAATAAAATATGGCAGTCTCCTTCAGTTTTGCATTGGTTGTAATGGAATGATCACCATATAGATAAAAACCTATATTTACTCAAGAGATTAGAGTTATCAGAAGACAACCTAGTTCACTAAAATTGTTTTTCTCCATTCATTTTGCAGCATTTTATATCCTATTATTTTCTGAGTTATGTGATGTATCGCCATCATCTTTTCCTAGAACATTTAAATATATATATGATTTCTCAAACAGAAAATATAGCCAATTTCAATTGTAACTCTGCAAAAATACCCTCTGTTAGAAAAAATGGAAGGCAGTATGTCAAGACCTATCATGTGGTATCATGATAAAAATTCTAATGAAAAAAATTTGAAAACATTTAGCACTGGGAAAGAACTACTTGATAATTATTTTTCAGATTATATTGATGTGTGAATACAGGGTCCTACTCCACTCTAACAGATCTCCACAGTCTATAGAAAAAACATCTCTCACTAATTAAGTTTATGCCAAAAAAGAAAACAATGCTTAAAACAGCCCATTTTATAATAATACTTTAATTCAATTTTATCTAGACTGATACCATTCTGAATTCTCAGAAATTATGGCTCATCCTAGAAATAGTGATGCACAACTAACACATACAAACCTTAACAGGTTAAAACAACACACATTTATTATCTCACAATTTCAGTGGTTTAAGTCCAGGCACAGCTCAACTGGGTCTTCTGCTCTGGGTCTAACATGCTGCAATCAAGGTGGCAAGTAGACTGCATTATCATCTGGAGACCTGCCCGGAGAAGAATCCACTTCCACACTCATTCAGTTGTTGGAAGACTCTATTTCTGTGCGACTCTATGACTGAGGGCCCCGGCTTTTTACTGGCTTTCGACAGGGGTCTAGCCTCAGGTCCTAGAGGCCACTGCAGTTTACTGCCATGTGGCCCTATTCATAGGCAGTTCACAAATGGCTCAGCAGGAGAATTTCTTGTTCACCAATCTGCTAAGATGGATTTTCATATAACATGATGTAATCATGATAAGACATCACCTTTGCCATATAAAATAACCTAGTCAAGGGTGTGATATCCCATCACTTTTGCCTGTATTTTACCTTCTACAAGCAAAAGAGAAATCCTGTCCACACTCAAGGGGATGAGATTATACAGGCTTGGCAGCAGGAGGTGGAGCTCATGAAGTCACCTTAGAATTCCCTCTACCACACTTTTCTAATATTCCATCAATTCCTATTGCATAGGTCATATCAAGGATGAATTAAAAATATATATTTGCTTATAATTGTACCAGTAGAAAGGTTGTATTCCAACTTAAGTAAACTCTGAAATTTCTAAATACATATTTTGACCCATTTGATCAGGCTGTATTTTCACAAACAATAAAGCCCAAAGGCTTTGCCTGCAAAGAAATTGATCTAGCAAGGCTATTTTAGAAGAGTTTTCACTTTTAAAATTTAACTTAGGGCCAGTCTTTCCCCTTGGCCAATTTGTCATGGGCATACAGTGAAGGCCAAACTTTTGCAATGGCATCCCCTCTTACATTGGAAATGTTTGTTATTTATTTACTTCCCCTTGGTTTGGAGGTCCTAGAGATCTAATCTTTTCCAGTGATTTCTTTTATCTTGGAAGGTAGAGCTGCTAGTAGAAGTGCCATTTTGTTCCCTAATTTCCCTTCCATTCCCTTATTCTGTCTAACCACAATGAGTTTCTCAACTGAGGACTGTAAGCAGGATGCAGGTCACGTGCTAGATATTTTTACTTTCAGGCTTGTACATTCCTTGCTAATGTATGTCTCATCATTTTCTGATAACCAAATTGTGGAATTGGTTGTGGTAATATAAGGGATCTTTCCCCAATTTGTATAACCCCCATAAGATTCACAGTCCCTTTGTCTGTTAATGACAGACAAAGATGAGGCCTCCTTTCTTCCTACCTTCATAGAGTTCCTTGTGGACTTATCAAACATTTCACTCTAACTATATTAGCTGTTTCACTTTCATTCCCACTGCCAGAATTGCCTGGGCAAAGATGCCTCAGTGATGGATGGCTAAAGTGGTGCTCTTTGTTCTATTCTAATTATTATAATATTTTGACCATAAACTTGGTAAAATGCTGTCTAAAAACTTGGTCAGGCATCACGCTCCTGTCCTTTAAATAAAATCTTGCAGAAGGACCCTCTGTCCTGGTACCCCAGTTTGTGAGCTATTTCCTCTTTCCCAGAGATAAGTATTTTCTGTACCTCTAGTGAAAACCCTTACATTAAATTTTCTTCAGGAAAAGAGAAGTTTCTCCCTCCGATATCAGTGAGCTCTGTAGGAATTTAAAAGTACACAGACATTTTGAATCAGAAAATGAGAAGGAGAGAGAGAGAGAGGTTGAGAAACAGCTGATATGAGAAGGGGAGTGCTTAGAGCAAACCGAGTTGCCAAAAGATATACTACACTCTGTATGACAGACTCTAGGGTCAGAAAGAGAAAGACAAATACCATATGCTAACACATATATATGGAATTTAAGAAAAAATAAATGTCATGAAGAAACTAGCGGTAAGACAGGAATAAAGACACAGACCTACTGGAGAATGGACTTGAGGATATGGGGAGGGGGAAGGGTAAGCTGTGACAAAGAGAGAGAGAGGCATGGACATATATACACTACCAAACATAAGGTAGATAGCTAGTAGGAAGCAGCTGCATAGCACAGGGAGATCAGATCGGTGCTTTGTTACTGCCTGGAGCGGTGGGACAGGGAGGGTGGGAGGGAGGGAGACGCAAGAGGGAAGAGATATGGGAACATATGTATGATTCACTGATTCACTTTGTTATAAAGCAGAAACTAACACACCATTGTAAAGCAATTATACTCCAATTGCTTTACACCATTGTAAAGCAATTATACTCCAATAAAGATGTAAAAAAAAAAGATATACTAGTATATTGTATGGTAAATTTATGTAGATATTTATAATACTTAAAACAATATGACACATGTTTCTGTGGGTCCAGGCTTTGAGGGGATGGATTGTAGAGGGGGTGAATGAAGTTTGGAGGAATTAGATGTGTTTCATATCTTGATTGCATTGGTGGTTACTTAGGCTTACTTGCTCATCCAACTTCATATTTAAAAACTGTTTTTACTGTGTATATGTTATACTTCCTCAAAGTTGATCACATGAATAATATTATATATGGCTTGTAGTTACCTTAATTTATAGATAAATGTATCCTTACAAGTATGGGAAACATATTACCAACTTAGGAAGGGTGAGGAATGGGAGGAGGGGACATGCCCTTTGCAGTTATCCATAGCTTTTTTTTTTTTTTTTTGCGGTACGAGGACCTCTCACTGTGGTGGCCTCTCCCGTTGCGGAGCACAGGGTCCGGACACGCAGGCTCAGCGGCCATGGCTCACGGGCTCAGCCGCTCCGCGGCATGTGGGATCTTCCCGGACCTGGGCACGAACCCGTGTCCCCGGCATCGGCAGGCGGACTCTCAACTGCTGCGCCACCAGGGAAGCCCCATAGCTTTTTATTTCTCTATTTTATGAAGGGACCACATGTATTTAATCTGAATGTGGGTATATAAGTATCCTATTTTCTATATTATTCTATTTTATAGGACATATTTCAAATTTGAATTTAACTGCTTATTCTGATATAATTGTAAATTCACATGTCACTGTAAGAAACAATACAGTGAAACCCTTTACGTCGTTTTCGTCAACAGTAACGTGTGAAAATATACTACAATAACTAGAACCAGAACATTTCCATCACTACAAATATCCCTCAGGTTGTCCTTTTATAATCACATCCACTTTCCTCCCATACATACCCACTCTCTCCTTGACTCCCGGCAATGACTAATTTGTTCTCCTTTTCTGTAATTTTGACATTTCAAGGCTATTATATAATGCAACCATACGGTATGTGACTTTTGGATTAGCTTTTCTTCACTCAGCATAATTTGCTGAAGATTCATCCAGAGTATCATGTATATCAATAGTTTGTTTTATAGCTAGAGTATTTCATGGTGTGGATGGATTAAAGTTTGTTTGAATCTTCACCCGCTGGAAATCTGGGTTGTTTCCAGTTTTTGCCTATTATGGAAAAAGCTGCTATAAACATTTATTTACAGGTTTTTTGTGAAAGTAAGTCTTAATTTCTCTGGTATAAATGCCTAAGGGTGCAATTGCTGGGTTCTATGGTAATCCAATGCTTATTTTTGTTTTTAAGAAACTCTCAAACTGTTTTCCAGAATGTAACATTTTGCATTAACATCAGCAATATATGAATCATCCAGTTTATCTGAATCCTTGACAGCATTTGATGTTGTCACTTTTTTTTTTTCGCCATTCTAATAGGTGTGTAGGACTATCACATATGGTTTTAATTTGCATTTCACCAACGGCTATTGATGTTTGAACATATATTCAAGTGCATATTTTCAGCTGTATATCCTCTCTGGTGAGTTGTCTCTTCCTTTCTTTTGCCCACTTTCTAATTGGATTGTTCATTTTATCTAATTGGGCTGTTTATTTTTGTTGAGATTTCAGAGTACTTTATATATTCTAAATACTAGTCCTTTGTCAAACATACGACTTGAAATTTTTTTTCTCCCACTCAGTGACTTGTCTTTTCATCCCCTTAACAATACCTTTCTCAGAACAAATGTATGTAATTTTTATGAAGTTATATAGTTCAATTTTTCATTTTCTATGGATCGTGCTTCTTTTGGTGTCATGTCTAAGAACTCATTAGCCTTGAGTCTCAAAGATTTCCTCCTATCTTTTTTCCTAAAAGATTTTTATTTTACATTTTAGTCCACGATCCACGGCGAGTTATTTTTGTATAAGGTGTGACATTCATTTGTTTTGCCTATGAATGTCCAATTGCGTTGCCATTATGTGTTGAAAAGGCTATCTTTCCTCCATTGAATTACTTTTGCACTTTTATCAAAATTAGTTGGACATATTTGTGTCTATTTCTGGGCTCTCTATTCTTTTCCATTGATCTATTTGTCTATTCTTCTGCCTGTACCATAGAGTGTTGATTACTGTAGCTACATAATAAGCCTTACAACCAGGTAGATCAATTCTCCCACTTTATTCTCCTTTTTCAAAATTGTTTTAACTATTCTAGTTGCCTTGATTTTCAGTATGAATGTTAGAATTATCTTGTGCATAACTGCAACATGTCTTGCTTGCATTATGATAGGAATTGAATTAAACCTATATATCAACTTGGGGAAGTTTGGCAACTTCACCGTATTGCTGCTTCAATCCATAAACACTGTATGTCTCTCCATTTGTTTAGATTTTATTTGATTTCTTTCATCAGTGTTGTATAGTTTGGGCTTACAAATCCTGTACACGTTTTGTTAGAATTACACACCTAAATATTTCATTTTTTAAGGCATGTTAAGTGGTATCGTATTTTTAATTCCAGTGTCCATGTGTTCCTTGCTAGTGTACAGGAATCTGTGTCCTTCAACTTCACTGAACTCATTTATTAGTTCTGATTTTGTAGATTCTTTTGGAATTTCTATATAGGCAATCATCCTATCTGTCAAGAAGGACAGTTGTACTTCTTCCTTTCTAATCTGTGTCTCCCAGTACCCATGTGTGTTCTCCTCTTCTTATAGGACACCAGTCATATTGGATTAAAGTCCACCTTAATCCAGTATGAACTCATCTTAACTTGATTACATCTACAAATACCCTGTTACCAAACAAGGGCATATTTCAAGGTTCTACATTGAACTGGATTTAAATGGGATACTATTCAACCCAGTACACCTGTGTTTTCTTTTAGCCTCATGTATACCAGACTTGAAGCTAAAGTTGGAATTCAACAGGCATAGACTTAAACCCCCCTACCTGCTCTACCAAAAAAACTATGAAAGGGGAAGTCCAGTAAGTTAGAAAACTTTGAGATAGTAACTGCTTTTCTCCAACCCAAACCTTGTGGTGCTGTATCCATTGATACCAGGAAAATTCAAGTAAGGAACATAATCTTTTACCCTTATTAGGCTGTAACAAGGCTCCCCAGTATTCCTACTGGAGTGGTGTCTGAGAAGGCAAGTAGGAAGCTGAAACTTTTGTCTCTACTGGTTGGTAATGAACCCTTCCCTTCACCAACCCCCTGCTTCCTCTATGTTGTCAGTGGAAACCCATGGGAAGCCTAAATTTCCATTTCCAACTGACAATAAAGAGTCACCCAACTCTCTCCACTGAGGTGGTGTCAGAGGCAGCCTAGCTGAAAGTGAAGCCTTTCACCATTGCCCAGCAGTAATGAGACCACTGCTTTGGGGTATCAGTGGAGATTCAGGGAAAGGGACCCTGAACTCTCTGTAACAAACTGTGACACCCTAGATGATCTGCTGTATGTTTTTGACCTTTCAGAATCTCCTTATATTTGTTTTATATAAAATGTACAGGGTTTTTCAGTTGTACTTAGTGGGAGGAGTAAAAGAAAGTAAATATACTCCATCTTCCCAGCTGCACAAATCACTCCACATTTTAAGAGGAGTTTTAGATAATTTTGCTGTTTAGCTTCCTCAGTAAATTTTAATGAAATTCATAGAAAAAAGTAAAATAAATAAAAACATAGACAGACCCTAAGCACAGGTGTTCATGTAGAGCACAGTACCAATCTAGGTGCGTAGTGCTCAGTGCCGGTCAATGGAGATTGCTTTCTCAGATTACAGGGAAGGTCAGTTTATATACCAGGCTGCTGTCTGTGCTCTTTTCTTCTTAAGCTGTCCAGCCTTCCAGGATGGAGAGAGTAGTGCAAGCAGTTGTGTCTGTATTGCTCCAAATTCTTACACAGGAACCCATAAGAGTATCTCTCTGCTTTCTTTCAGTCCAGAGTTTCAGATTTCTAAGGTTGCTTTATAAACAGCAGTGATGTTTTAAAAAATGTATACTGACTTTATCTGAATCTGAAGGAGTAACAACCATTTAGCAGTATCTGAAGTACGGAGACTCAGGCTACCACTTATGCACTAAGTAATATTTTCTCCTTCATATGTTGTTCTTTGTCTCTGGTATAAGAGTATAAACTCTTCCCAAAGTCTTTCTTAAACATTTAATGTAGAACTAACTAAACCAGGGATGGTCCAGTCTCAATTTACCAGTCACTTGATTTGCAAGATGTATTTTTGTGATGGTTAATATCGTGTCTATCTTGATCAGATTACAGGTATGCAGATATATGGTTAAGCATTATTTCTCTGGGTGTGTCTGTGAGGATGTTTCTGGAAGAGATTAGTATTGAACTGGTGGTAGACTGAGTAAAGCAGATTGTCCACCCCAACATGGGTGGACATCATTTAATCTGTTGAGGTCCTGAGTAGAACAAAAAAGCAGAGGAAAATAAGTTCTTTTTGCCTGACTTTTGCTTTGCATGAGCTGAAGCATCAATCTTCTCCTGGCCTAGGACTAGGACCTTCACTATCTAAGTTCCTGCTTCTCAAACTTTTGGACTTAGGGAAGAATTTACACCATTGGTTCTCCTGGTTCTTCATATTGGTTCTATTTTTCTAGAGAACCCTGACTACTTCAATTTTCCTTATGATGCCATTATCGGTCAAGTGGGACAGGGTATCTTTGTACAGGGTAGCTTTAATAGAGACTGTCATGGACAGAACGTTCCCCTGCTCTAAATCCATATGTTGACATCTTAACCCCCAATGTGCATTTGGAGATGGGGCCTTTTGGAGGTAAATAACAAGAGCTGATGTTATGTTAGTGGGGCCCTCGTGATGGGACTAGTGTCCTTATAAGAAGAAACACCAGAGAGTTTGCTCTCTTTCTCCACCATGTGAGGACACAGTAAGAAGGTAGCAAGGCAGAAAGAGGTCCCTCACATGAAGCCAACCCTGGTGGCACCCTGCCTCCAGAACTGTGAGAAAATAAATTTCAGTTGTTTAAGCCACAAAGTCTAGGGTATTTTGTTTTGGCAGCCAGAGCAAACTAATACAGAGACTTTTACTTTGATCAAATCTTTCTGGGTCCTTGGCTGCCTTCACTATTCTGATTGAAAGAGTGTAAACCATCTCATAATATAGCCTGTTTTATTTCCTTGCTTTGTCTATTACCTCTCATGAAATCTGAATTCACTTCCCTGATATGTGGGTGATCTTCCCAATTACCTCTGAATTTATCAAAATAACTCTTTTAGGCTTTTGTTTTTTTTCTGGACAATGAATTCCCTGTCTGATCAATATTTCCTAATCTTCATCCTCCTTTGCCTGCTTAGTCCTGGGTTTAGGACTTAAATGCCTAGAAGGACCAACCCACATGAAAAAAAATAATGAAGCAAATGAGATATAAGTAAAACAATGGGGAGTGCTGGGGGGTACAGCAAATTAGAGAACGCATACTCCCCCAAAATGTGCAATGGGCACATATTCACATTGTGTTAGATCCTCCAAATTTTCAAGAGAAGCCAGAAATTCTAATTTTTAAAGGTTAGCAACTAATTTAAAAGATTCAAAAAGAATGTATGCAAGCCAGCATTATTCAGACCAAAAAATATAGGTATGAGGGCCAGATGTGGCTCTTTGGTCCCCAGTTTAGGATCTCTACTATAATCTCTTTAATGATTTCTCCCAGGAGTGCTAGGAGTTATTATGCAAGCAGTTCTGCAGGTGGCTCTTATTGATATCCCCTAGATGGCTTTGGAGATCAGGCCAATTTAAAGCCTGCTTATGGTGGAACCATGTCTCATGTCTTTTTTCAGCTCTGTCTGGCAAACAGCTCCCCCTGGCTCAAAGAATCGTTGCCCAGCTGACTGCTAGCAGCAGAGCAGGGCTCCCACAAAGAACAGAACACAGGATAATTGCCCCAATCACTCTGTCCTGGGGATGAGTCTGTCTAAGCTGAATAGTTTATGATGCCACGAGCTGGTATATAGCTCTGTAGCCACCTCTGCAGTGGCGACTGAGACCATCTGTCACGCAGAATCTGCAGACATCAATACTATTGTTATCTTAGGCACTAGGATTTTATTTTCCTCAATACTTTATTTATGTCATTGAACAATATTGAATTTTCTTCTGCCTGACTTGGGCTGTGAGATGGAATCATGAGCTGGTGCTTTAAATCGTTCTCTTCATGATCGCTTGTTTCTATTTCTGGTATCGTTTTATCTCTGAAGTACTGCTTTGGGTTTTCAATTTTGCTAGTCAGACCTGTGCTGCTCTTCACTGCGGAAGTTTAAGCAAGTCTCTGAGGCATGTCTTGCTACTTTATTCCTTGTTTCTAATGTGTCAGGCCAGGTTAGGCAGCAGCCTGCGGGGCTACAGCTTGTTTCGGGGAAAGTTTCAGAACTACGCAAGTTCTACGGGCTGATGTAGTCAAAGAAAGAAGAAAAGTGAAAAACCTTTTTAACCACCCTCTAAAAGAAAGAGAATAATACTCAGTGTTTTTGTCTTCCAAGATTTTTTTTTGGCCCAGATTCATCAAACAATCATTATCTTTCCTTTACTTAACATACTTTGTCTCTTTCACTGTTGTTGAGGAAGAAAATTTCTAAACATGCTTTGGGTCTCATACTAAAGGTCATTCACTCACAGATACCTAACTGGGTTCCTCGTTAAGGTTAGAACCCCTGCCATAGATTACTTCAGCTTCCTATATTTTACCTGACGTAAAATTACTTACTTATTATTATTGTCGTTGTTATCAATTATTCACTTTTTTAATATATCTACCCTTAAAGTCTCAAAGGTGAGGAGGCTATGTCTGTCTTATTCACCATTGTGTCCCCAGGAGAACAAATAAGTAATGTATGTCTCAGCTGAACAGATTACACTTTTATACACCCCTCTTCATATTTGATTTTTAATTTCATATAGTTCATTAACATTTAGCGCCTCTTTGCCAACCACTATTTTATAGCTACACAGAGCAAAACAGCCCACTTTACTCCCTATGTGCAGTACTTGTTGGTCATCTTTTCTGTTTCCATCCACATATGTTTCTTCATCTCATATCTAAAATATAATGTAGAGAATTTAATTATTCTATTGGTCAATACTTTTAATATTGGTAAACACTAAAAGCTTGTTTTATATATTGTGAATGTGTGATCCAGAAGTTTTAAGTTTCTAGCAATTCAGCCAAAATTTCTCTCATCTAAGAACATAGGATTATTAATTTATACTCATGAGTCTTTCATCTATTCAATTAATCAAACAAAAATAAATATTTATTTAATACTTAATATTAGTTTGCTAAGGCTATTCTAACAGAGTTCTACAAACTGAGCGGTTGAAATGACAGAAACTTCTTATCTCACAATTCTGGAGAAGAGAAGTCCAAAGTTGAGGTAGTGGTTCCTTTTGATAGCTCTGAGGAAAAGATCTGTTCCAGGCATCTCTCCTTGGCTTGTAGATGGCTGTCTTTCCCTGTGTCTCCTAACATTGTCTTCCTTCTATATGTGTTTGTCTCTGTGTTCAAATTTCTCTTTTTTATAAGGACATCAGTATATTAGATTAAGGTCCACCCTAACAGCTTCATATTAACTTGATTACCTCTGTAAAGATATCTCCAAATAAGATCATATTGTGATGGACTGGGGTTAGGAGTCCGACATATGAATTTTTAGAGGACACATTTTAAGTCATAACATATGTATTATATCATTAGAACTAATGTTTAGACTCTAGGGAATTCATATTTTACACTCTTATTGGGTAGACCAAACTAACACTCATTAAAGAGAAGTATATGATACAAAGAACTATACATCCAAGAGCTGAAATTGTGTAGAACATATGTTTATACTAGAGGAGTTCAGAAATTAAAAATAAAAATAGCTGTGTGCACTGGAGTAATCAGGAAGCATCTGAGACTAATAAAAATAAAAGCTTAGTAAAAATAAAGCTGATTTTAATAAAAATAGAGTTTAGTTAAGTATAAAAGATGGAAAAAGGCATATAATGTGGGAGATATGGGTGAGAGCATAGAGATATGAATGATTAAAAATGTAAGACATATTCATGTCAGAGTGAGTAGATGATCTGGCTCAGGTAGAGGAAGTATCTTGAGGAAAAATAGGAAGGGAGGTTAAATTAGATTAAAAATGAAGGTTACGCTAGATGGAAGCCATTTTGGGATTTGAAATCTTGGGAGCAGAGTTTACATTTTATGAGAATATGAAATAGGTAGTTCTTGAAAGGTTTTGAGTGGGAGATTGACAGTGAGTGTGGTAGAATGTAGAAATCTTCACAATCTTTTACTTCTCCCCACATCCATACACTTTGTAATGTGACTTTGCAGCCCCCCACTCCATTAGAGGGTGGAGACTATTTTCTTTTTCACTGGACTCTGCTAGTCCAGTGACTTATTCTGGCCAATAGAATGTGGCCTAATTAACACCACAGCAGTTTTGACCCTGGCCTAAAATTAATGGTTGTGTATACCTTCTCTCCCTCTGTCTCTCTCTGCCTCTCTGTCTCTATCTATGTCTCTCTCTCTCTTGTGTTTTATCACCATTTGAAGAAACCTGGTATAACTTGCAAGAGGATGAGGAACCATGTGAAAGAAATCCACCACAGGCAGGGTCAGTGTTGATGACTAGTCCCCAGCAGGCCATTCATTTGCCCACAGACAGCAGACACATGAGTGAGCCCAAGCAAGATCAGCCTAGTTAGATGTAGGCTAGAAAGGCCTTCCATCTACGCACAGAATCATGAGCAATAAGAAAAACTTAATATTTAAAACATTAAGTTTTGCTGTTGTTCATTAGGCAGTATTATTGTAATAGAAAACTCAAATGGTGACATTTGATTAATTAAAGAAGGATGAATCAGGCAGCAAATATAGTATGGATTGGAGTGTTTGTGTGCATAGGTAAGAAGTAGAGGTGGACAATTAAAGTAAGGAGTAATAGTTAAAAAACTGACCTAAGAAGGAGCTCCAACTAGGACACTAGTAATTGAGGTACATAGTAAGGCAGTCATGAAAAGCATTTTGAGAAGACTGACAAAGCTTGTGAATTAAAAAAATGGTAGGTAAGAAGTAAGGAATTTTATTTTTCTTTTTGCCAAGTTTTGTAGATAAACTTTTGCTATTTCCTTTAGAGATATTTCTAAAGTGATTTTTTAATGGCTCAAATGAGAACTTTCCTTAAGCCGTTTCTTTCATCAGTTCGTCAAAATATCCCTAGTGGTTTTGGGGTTCCAAGGATAAAAATTTTACCACATTCTACAAAATACGTGGCCACAGTAAAATATTTTACAAAAATAAAATCTTTTCTTGGGATGATTGGTTTAAAATATACACACCAAAGATACTCCACTGTCAGGGAAAGCAGGTGGATTTTTGTTACCGTAAAAGCTAAGAGGTTACATAAGAAAACTTTCGTCTTTCAGTTAGTAGAATTTCCACATGCTCCAGTTCCAGATTATGTCAAGGATAAAGCAAGATTAAACATTTTCTGTCCAGTTCCTTGGCTTTCTGCCAAAATCATAGTGCTTCCTCATACCTGTCTTCTAACCTAAGCTAAATCCTTCCTACAGCTGTTTTAAAGAATGTGCTATCCTAAGAGGGAAGGATCTTATAAAACAAGCATAGGAAGCACAGCCACATAGATAACAATGAGAACATGTACTGTTTTTTTTTTTTCTTTAATGGTCAAGGATAACAAGAAGTGAAGATAAAATTTTGAATATTTGGATAGTTTAATGTTCATGAACATATGTGTCAAGGATAAAAGGGCAATCTTTTTTAAAACGTTATTTTAAAACATATCTCATCAGGTAATTAGGTAATTTTACATTATTTAGGTCTATGTTAATATATATAATATAACTTTCTTTCACCAAATCTTAGAAAACTTATGATGTCTTGTTCATAAAAACTCCTCTCAGGCAAAGCATCCATTAAAACAGAGAACAAACAAGTGGTTGCCAGAGGGGAGAGGTGAGGTGAAAAGTGAAATAGGTGAGGGAGATTAGGAGGTACAAAGTCCCAGTTACAAAATAAATGTTATGGGGATGAAACATACAGCATGGGTAATATAGTCAATAATTTGTAACGTCTTTGAATGGTGACAGATGACAACTAAAAAATGTATCATGGTGATCCTTTTTTACTGTATAGAAATGTTGAATCACTATGTTGTGCACCAGGAGCTATCATAGTGTTGTAGGTCAATTAAACTTAAAAAGCAAACAAACAAATAAAGAAACTCATAGAAAAGGAGATCAGATTTGTGAAGTGGTGATGGAGAGAAGGGGAATTGGATGAAGGTGGTCAAAAGGTACAGACTTCTACCTATAAGATAAATAAGTGCTAGGGATGTAATGTACAATACAGTAAATATCATTAACACTGCACTAGTTTATATATGAAAGTTGTAGGAGAGTAAGTCCTAAGAGTTCTTATTACAAGGACAAATATCTTTTTCTTTTTCTTTTATTTCGTATCTATATGAGATGATGGATATTCACTAAACTTATTGTGATAATCATTTCATGATGTATGTAAGTCAGATCATCATGCTGTACATCTTAAATTTATGCAGTACTGTATGTCAATTGTATTTCAATAAAACTGGAAGAAAAAATAAAAATAAAACAAAAATCAATAAATTTAGGTAAAACTTAACGAGTGAAGAGGAACAGATAAAGTAGAAATGATGTCGTCTTTGTCTCCCTTTGGTTCTTTAGTTCTTGTGATTCTCCAAAGATCTACATCTATACATCAGCTTTTATTTTGTTCAACAGATGTGCTGTTTAAAGATGACAATGTGGAGACATCAGAGACCTAATGAGTCAGATGATAATGCATATAACTTTCACACAGTTCTGCATCACTGTGAAGGATTCTTGCTGAGAAGCCTTACATAATTAATAACTGATACCAGTATACAACACTAACCTATCATTGGGTCTGCCTTTGTATGCTTTATTTGAATTAAGTTACTAGAATTAGCTTGAAGATCTTCTGTTTTTGACTTGTGTTTATTTTATGATCCACCATTTCTTTTTTGTTACAGATGAGAACTTTATATGGAAAGGACTAATTGCCATGACTTTTGCTGATGAAAGGACTGATGTATTTGTAAAGCTTGTTCCCAATAATATGTGATGATTAA
This sequence comes from Grampus griseus, assembly GCF_964374135.1. Classification (NCBI taxonomy): domain Eukaryota; kingdom Metazoa; phylum Chordata; class Mammalia; order Artiodactyla; family Delphinidae; genus Grampus; species Grampus griseus. Next base: position 92,981,161 of record NC_139017.1, on the reverse strand, counting down.
CAGACATACACACACACACACACACATACACATACACACACAGATCATATTTTTTCATATTAGTAATATAGAATTATTTCCAAGACTTCCCATCTATTTACTTATTCTTTATGTTCCAATTTTTACTTATGAAAGTTTCAGTATCAACAGACAAAACTATAACTAAGCTTTAGCAGTTAATTTTTCTTTCTATAAATGTATGTCTTCTGTGGTTGATAATGTACATGAACTTTTGTTTATATAGGAGATAGGCACTTGCCCATAATGTCGTATTGTTTAAGCAATCACAAATTATTTTCATATGTAATCTTTACAATAATGTATGAGATACAATGGGAGATACAAAGCCAATTGATAAGATTGTGTCAGATGTCATTTTATTTTACTGAGACCTGTTGGCTTTTCAGATTTTTAGTAGATTCAAGGTTTCTTTTCTATTATTTTATGATATATGTTCTTAAAGGCTAGGCAACTATAACTTATTTGTGGATATATTCAGTGAAAGCCTCTGGAATATTTTAAATATTGTTAAGATATAGTCATTTCTTTTTTCAAATTGTCTTATACGTGTCCCTTCCTCTTAAATCATGGAGGTGTAATTACTGTAACCAAAATCTGTATTATCACTCACTTAAATTTCCACAACAGTTTCATGATACTTGGTCCCCATTATCTGACTCATCTTACAGATCCATCCAGCATAGAATGCCTACTAGGTCATTTCTGTAAAAACTGCCAAAAATAGTCATTCTAAACACAGCTTTCATTGTGACTGTCTTACTCAAGAACTAACATTCATTTAAAATTGTTTACTGCATAATATCCAAGCTCTTTTGCATGATTTTCAAGCTATTACAACCCAACCCTAAACACAGGCCTTGGCCTCACACCAGGCCATGCCCTCTCATGACTGGGGCTTTATCAGACTCCTCCTCTTCTTCAGGTGCCACACCCACCTGTACCACTGGAATTCTTTCCTGGGTTTCCTCCTTAAAGTGGTCTTCCTTCTCACCTCCATACACACCTATCCAAACTCTACAGATATTTGCAGACGTGCCATCTCTTCACGAAACACACTCACAAACCAGTATTAATTGCTCTTTCAGTTCTCCAAACAAACATCTGTATAGTCAGAACCTTGACAATAAACTGTTTTTATTTTATTTTTTTAATAGATTTTATTTATTAAAATTAATTATTTTATTTATTTTTGGCTGCATTGGGCCTTTGTTGCTGCACGCAGACGTTCTCTAGTTGCAGCAAGCGGGGGCTACTCGTCATTGCGGTACACAGACTTCTCATTGCCGTGGCTTCTCTTGTTGCGGAACACGGGCTCCAGTAATTGTGGCATGCAGGCTCCAGAGCCCAGGCTTAGCAGTTGTGGTGCATGGACTTAGTTGCTCCGTGGCATGTGGGATCTTCCAGGACCAGGGCTTGAACCTGTGTCCCCTGCATTGGCAGGTGGATTCTTAACTACTGTGCCACCTGGGAAGTCCAAACTGTTCATTTAGATGTGATGGTTTTATCTCTTCTATTAATTTGTGATTAAGGATATAGCAAAGACACTTTCTGACCTAATTATTTTGTAAAGTTGAGTTTTTAATAGTGATGGTGCTAAATCATATCCTCGGTCATTGATTAACTGATAAGTGACCATCAAGTTTTCTGGCATTGATGTTCTATGATTCAATGATTCAAAACCACTTGCCTCCATCTTTAGAAAATATTAACTTCAAAATTCTGCCCAGCCTACAGCTGCCCCCCTTCTGCTCTTTCACTGCAGGGGGCCCAGGTTCAATCCCTGGTCGGGGAACTAAGATTCCCCCAAACCGCACAGCACGGCAAAAAGAAAAAAAGAAAAAAAAGAAAAGAAATGAGGATACTGCAGGGGTTGCCTATGCACTGATAACTGAACTTGGAATGTTTTAGCAGGATATATTCTGAAAGATTTTAAATTGTGAATAATTCTGCCATCTCTGGATTTCTGGGCTGCAGCTGCATTGAGGAATCATTAGTTGTATGACCACTACAGAGACATGAGACAAGCAAAATATAAAATTTGAGAGACCCTAAAACCAGCTAAACTCATCCTTCTCGAGAGCAAAATACATCCCGGGGACATGAGAAGCTCTGTCTGATGAATTCAGGATTCTTGGATATGGTATATGCTACTGCTTATTTTTTGTATCCTTTGTGAATCTCTGCAAGGCTTGTATTTTATGTGAGTCTGTTTGCTGATTTGGACATCTGTGATGCAATTTGTACAGTGTTTTACTTTTTGAAAATTAAATCTTTATAAAAGTCTTGTGGGGTAGGTAGCACATATCATTAGCCACGTTTTATAAAGGAACATGCTAAGGTGATGATAGTAGAGGAGGAAATCTAGAGCAGTAGCAACTACTTATTTAGCTCTTAGTATATATCAGTGTGCTAGGCCCTCAATTAACTCATTTATTTTGCAGCTATCCAGCATGCAGAGGACTATTTACTTGAAACTAATAAAGCTTAAGCTTCATAATCCTCTTTCACAAACACCATCTAAGACCTTAGAGAGCTCCTAGAAATATGTTCATGTGGTCATATGATTGGTAAAATTTGCCAAAGATTCTTTAACCATGATCAGCTAAGAACATAGTCTATCCACTCCAACTTCCCCTTGGCATTCTTTCTTGTATTGGGTGGTGTGGAAGGAAACTGTAACGAGGAAATTTAATTAGGGATTCTTTTATTTGGGGTTTGTGGAATATGCTTACATGATGGAATATAATTATGTGGCTTGCAGTTATTATTTACTTATAATTAATGCCAGTATTCCCAGTATAGAAATGGCTTTCTGGAATAACCCTATCACCCACTGTGTAATGATAATGAAACAGACTTTATACCATAGTATGCATGTGTCTTATGGTGCCCAGAATCTGAAATCTAGTGATAGTGGAGGAGCAACAAGGTAAAAAATGTATAGAATCAGAGGCTATTCTGTGGAAAAGTCTCACAAATTTATACTGTGAAGTATAGTATGAAGGAAATATAAAAGAGCTTTTCCTGAATTTAAAATAATCTAAAATTAAAAAATACTCACCAATAACAGAATGTGACACTGAAACATCTCTAGGCTATTGATAATAAGAATTTTTAACCTAACATGTTAGAGAAACTTATTATTTCTATAAGAAATTTAAATTATAAAATTCTCATTTGAAGAGGCACTCAGAGATTGCAGCCAAAAAATATAAATAAATAAATAAGTAAACAAATAACCACATGGATAAAAGTGTTACAGAAGTACTTCAGAGAATTAATTAATAAAAACAATACTTTCTTGGATGTTCTGATATTTTTGGTATAGGTCCAGTTTTTAATTTAATGATTTGTTATAATATCTTTACTTCTAAATAGTAATTTTTGTATTTTTTATTTGTAATTTTGTATTTTTTTTTAAAGAGAATTGTACCAAACTTTACGTGCATCAGGCCCAGGACTTACCTATCCTGCAAGGTCAATAATATTCTCCATAATTTACACATGAATAACTTATACATGCTGGGCCAAGACTAGAATGTTGTATAATATGCTTTTTCCTTTTCACTAGCTTCCTTTTGTCCAGACTAAATCAAGTATAAGAGAGAGAAAAAAATTTGATACTATGCAGAAGACCATATCCTAGAAAAGGATAGGTGATTTAGTTATTTATGCATTAATTCTACTGAGTGCCAAATTTGAAGCCATTTTTTTAAATGGACAAATGCAGCTTCCCCAATGCAGGTCAATATGCAAAATATTCTCTCATTGTTATGCATTCGCTAAAGTAAATACTCTGTTGTATGGACTCCTCTTGATAGACAATATTATTTTATGTATGATTTAGAGACTACATTTCAAATAAAAGTTCTGGAAATTCTTTTAATGCTGAAATTGTGAACATATGTTTGAGACTTTGTAAAACATTTAATTATGAAAAATATTTCTTTGAAATTTTAAATATACCCTATCTTTATTTTGTTAATAGAGTATTACCATGTGGTGTTTTTATTTTAGAAATGTGGAGAATTTAAACAGCTAATCTCTGAAGGATAATATTCTTTTTCAAAAGTGTAGAACTATTCTAACCTGGATGGTCAAGAAACAAAACTGAAAGCCTTTTCTGCAATAGAGAATAATTTAAAACATGTTTAAGAAAGAGAATGACCAATCCAGGTAGACAAGACTTGAGTTTATTTATACGATTCATATCTCCCTTCTTGAAAGGACATTTACAAACTTGATTTCAAAAATAAAAGAACTTCTGAATGACAAATGTTCACGTTTTAATTTCAATATTACAGGTATGTTCTTTTGTGATAAATTATCAGTTGAAAATGTTCCAGTGAAATCTGCTATCAATTAACTTAACACTTCATATAAGAAATAATAAAACATTTATTTTCAAGTCTTACATATATTACTTAAAATAGATACAAAGTTCAGTGTGTAATTTTAAAATTTCACTGCTATTTCAAGCTACCTGAAAGAAAATGCCTTAGTGGAAAAAAATGTTTTGATTGTTTTTACTAAGTATGACTTTTAAAACAAGCACTGTTAGTAACAGTCCACCCATATGTTATTTAGCAATTAGGTAGGTCAAATAATGCATGATATTATCTTGAAAGAAAAGAAATAATAGTTGTTGGGTAGGTGCAGGTAAAATAATATTTGGAGACTATTATAATATGCAACTTAGAATCAAATTCAAGAAATTGATTAAAAATATAACATTGAACAAATTCATAAATAATTGTTTAGTTTCCATCTTTTAATATTAACCTCACTGGTTGAAGCACACTGAAGACAATAAGATAAGGTAGTAAAAAAAACTGTACATCTGATTGATTGCTTGATGGAGGCATCAATTTGTTAAAACAGCTTCTCATACATATTTTCCTGTCCAAAAAATATAAACTTGCTTATTTTCCACATATACAAGTATCCTGTGAAATCCTGGACTCTGAAAAGAAAAAGGTTGAGGTATAGCATTGAATAAAGCATTAAAATGTATGATGTTTTTGGCTGAAATTCAGCAAAATTACGAACAGTAGAGAAGAGTTGATCGGAGTGTGCTTCCAAAAGTCTTCCAGGTTTTGCCCTCTGAGAAATTTGTTGGCGACATCAAATAATTGAACTCTTCAACATCAATATATACAAAGGCATTTTATTATTCATCAAAGAAAGGGAATTAGAGTCATCAGAAATTGCAACTTTATTTTTTCATGATACATGTATTTATTGCCATCATAGTTCTGCAGTTGTCATAAAATTAGAGTCAGATGGAATTCAGAGACACATGCAAGTTTTGGAAATGGACACATAGATAACAGTATAGAACTGTACATAAAATAATTACAATTTATTAAACACACTGTTTTAGCACATCCTTGATGGATGGGAATGAGCACCATGTCTTTTATGAATATATTTTTTTCTCTTTTTTTTTTTCTACAGCACCAAAGAAATCCAAATAGGAAAAGAAGAGATGAAAATTGGGAATCAAGAATAAGGCCTGTTTCCATCTTAGCCACACTATCTTATATTTTTATGATTTTCAAAGCTTTTTTCATGTGATTCTGCTCCCACAAGGGCATCGATATTTCCTAATTGGTACATATGTACGTAGCAAGTTATTTTCTACACCATTCTTATTCAAAACTTGCATGTGGCATAAAATGGGTTGGTGGCACCAAGGTATATTTTCTGTTGATTTCATATGTTCTTTGTCCTAATCTTAGCCAAGAAAACAAACAGGACCAACTTCAAATCCAAACTTCTGATTCTGATCACCAAAGTCATTGATCATTACATCAACGATAGGTACTTGGTCAATTTTTGGTGTATTGATTTCAATCACAGTCTTTTCATAGCCTTTTCTGGACTGTAAAGTTAAGCAGAAATAAAAAGTTATACAATCATTTTATATTTTTAAGATATGTTATTTTTTCTTAAGCTTCTGAGTGGACATAAGAAGGTAAGAAAGAAGAGAGTGGAAAACAAATTTGCCATTATCTTTGTAGTAATTAACTCTTCTTGTTATCACTGATGTCATATGTAGTTTTAACTTTTGAAAGTTGACCGTATTTAATACTTAGCCGTAGTTACTCAAGATAATGCTCTAATATACTGCACAGTTGGAGAGAATCTTACTGAACTGAAAAATACATTTTAACATGAAAACTGATATTGGTACTGGGTCATACCCTTACATAAATAATATATCCTTACCATTATTATAATAATTCTATATGTATATATACACACACATAAATATATATGTATATATACACACAGACAAATTTGCTAAGAAAAATTTGAACGCAGTATAGGAATTATAATGCAAGAAGTCTAAAGCTGAAGCATTTCTATTGCTATGTATTAATTTTATGAATAATTATCAATACATTATATTGGGAAATCCTAAACGCTTTCTCCTTTTACATGCATTATGGTCTCTTCTTTGATCTATGTGTAACCTACTCACTTTGTTTATTTGTAATTGTGACTTCTCTTCACTCATCAGCTAGGACAATAAGCTTTTTAGGATGCTCTATTGGTCATTTGCTCTTATGAAATTACCATATGTGTGAGAAAGACAGTTCCAGAGGATAAAAATAGCAAAATGCTAATAACTGACTAAATTGTTGTAACATAGTACCAATAAGCATGCCCCTATAAGCAAAATACAGAGGTAAGAATTATCTATGGTATAAACAGTATAATGATGATTCCTTTATCTGTCATGTTAGAGTCATGAATTAAGGAGGCAAATGAAATAAGGCTCTTGATTTTTTCTTTTTTTTCATTTCAGGAGTATCTAGCTGTAATAGTATTCAAATATCAGGAATAATTCCATAAAAATAACATACGATCCGAGACTACCTTCTGTTATGACTTTTAAAATGTGTCTATATGTATGTTTCTGAGATTCTGTGTCTCTGTGTGTGTTTGTGTGTGAATATTAGTGGTCTCTACTATACTGTACTTTAATATGTCAGTGTTAAGCATCAAATCTTAATAACAATTGACATCCACTTCATGACAGAAATCTGACTTAGGGCCAAAGTGGAATGGTTACACACTGCTTCTCACCTCTGTGAAAGAAGGCAAGCAGAGATTATACTCACCGCACAGCCATCATATAAGGCTTTGATGTAAGGGTTGTTGTCATAGGACATCTCCTCATCATTCGATCCCAGGAACCGAAGTGCTTTGTCATAGCTTCCTGATGACACATCGTACCAGGCTGCTGACTGATGACAGCTGTAGGTGAAATTTTGCCGAGCAGAAGCAGTCAGCAGTTTCAGGAATGTCATTTGCACCATATTAATGGAATTGCCTTCCACATCTAAATATGAAAGCTGGGAATAAGAGAATAAAGAGACACATAAAGACTCTTTTACTCTTTTCTGTTGTAAAAGAATAAAATCACTGTCAACAGTGAACTGTGATCCCAGAAGCATGTGGATGCATCAATAGACCCATTTTCACTTAATGAAAGAAAGTATGCATTGAGAGGCAGAAGACCCAGATATAGGACTTTATGAAATCAGGATGTACTCCCACCTTAGGTACTGTCAGCAATACTTATTTTGGAAAAAAATCACTTTACTTCTATATATACTTCAGTTTCCTAATCAGTCAGTAAGTATTACAAAAAATGCCTTTGTTTCCAAGAAATGTACCATTATATTTGTGTAACTTTTTTTTGGTCTGTTTTTTTTGTTGTTGTTGTTTGTTTGTTTTTGCGGTACACGGGCCTCTCACTGTTGTGGCCTCTCCCATTGCGGAGCACAGGCGCCAGACGCGCAGGCCCAGCGGCCATGGCTCACGGACCCAGCCGCTCCGCGGCATGTGGGATCTTCCCAGACCGGAGCACGAACCCGTGTCCCCTGCATCGGCAGGCGGACTCTCAACAACTGTGCCACCAGGGAAGCCCTATTTGTGTAACTTTTTAAATAATAGAGTGGTAATATAGTAAAAATGAAAACTGAGGAATCTCAGTGCAATGCAAAGGTTAACTATTTTTATGTTGTTTGATTTCACCTATTTTCCTAACGTATCTACTTGACAAATTTTTCAACATGTTCTTGAATTTTTCATTTTGGCGGCACAGTCTTCAAAGAGGTTTTTGGTCTTCTAATTTTCAGCACAGGCCTGCTTGTTTGTCTGTTCTCGGATGATGTACTTATATTCATCATTGTATCACCAGCACCAAGCATATTGCCCAAGACATGCAAGTGAATATTTGTTGTTCAGGAAATACTTATTTTGTATTTAGAGCAGGAAAACAGTCTTAACTGCAAATTATTAAGAACTCATTTGTCAAGCTCATAATTTGTTTTATTGTATATAAATAAACTATCTGGGATCAGCTGAAACATAAACTTATATTTAAAAAAAAATTAAGAAATTCGCCCAGATTATAGATTCACTCAATATAAAGGCAGTTATCTGTGACTTTCCTCCTTTTTGTTGATTCTACTTAATTCTTACTGATTAACAGTTCAGATGATGAGGATCCTTGAGAGGTTGGAGAAAAAAGAAAAACAAAAAACAACAACTGGGAAATCCACTCTAAGGAAAACAAAACAAAACAGCAACAAATAAAACCACACACAGAGTTCTATCTGTGCATGTATCTTTATCTCATACAAAGATACAAATGTAACATGGATATTTAATATGTGACTGGAAGACTGAACTAGACAGTTACGTCAAGTGGAGAACTTCACTAATATGAGTAGGTTCTTATAGGATAATAACTGTGTAAATAGTCATCAATGGAAAAGAATACCTTTTTTAAAGAATGTTAAGCTATTGAATAATTATCTGAATAACTGAAAAACATTCATTTAAATACATTATAATTAACATTTTAAACACATATATATTTTTAAACAGCTTTTAAATGCAAATTTAGTTTTGGCATCCAATTTTAAAATCTCTATAAAATGATTGATCACGAACTGGTAATTGTATGGAAATATTTAAGTAAACTTGTGCTACAATATGTAAAAGGTCAGGTCAGTCAGCTAACTTTATTTCCAGATGTAACTATCGGAAAAAAGTTTCACATTCCAAAAGTTCTTACTGAAATTGCAAACAAAGAATAAATTAGTTTTCAAGTATAACGGAAGTGAAATAGGGTCAGAGATACTAAATAGACATTATATTTTCTATATCTGATATTTCTAACATAATCCATTTTTATGATATCTATCTCAGGTACTTAGGGAAATGCATACTTTATTTGATCTTAATATTTTAGTAAATTTAATATATTTCCATTTATTTTGAGACAAAAATTTTAGACTTCTCTCTAAAATACCAAAGTGGTCTAAGAGGGAGGTGGGAGGAATTGGGAGACTGGAATTGACATATATACACTACTGATACTATGTATACAATAGTTAACTATGAGAACCTACTGTATAGCACAGGGAACTCAACTCAATGCTCTGTGGTGACCCAAATGGGAAGGAAATCCCCAAAAAGAGGGGATATATGTATACGTATAGCTGATTCACTTTGCTGTACAGTAGAAACTGACACAACATTGTAAAGCAGCTATACTCCAATAAAAATAAAAAAAAAACAAAAAAACGTCCAAAAAACCACAAAGTGGTCTAAGATTTAGATAGAGCAAACTAGGGAATACATGGAATCCTGCTTTTTATAATTTAGACGTTCACAGTAAGGGTCTAGAGATTATATAATTTGAACTTGTATTATGTAAGAGCTTCAAAATAAACCACTTCATGCTGAGGTAATAACATACCAGTTTTCCTCTCTTAAATTCACTAAACCAGCTTCTTGGTTTCTCCTTTGGCCATGATGAAATTCTTACCTGTTGCAAAGGAACAGGAAAATTAGAAAGTAGGTTAAAATTATGAACAGTATTGTTTATGTATATATCAGTAATTTTCAGTAAGACTAGGATGCTAAAGAGTTTTTAAAATGGTCTATCCTGGATTATACAAAATAAAGTAAAAAGCAAAACTTGAGATAGATGTTGTGAATTCCAATTTAGTGAAGACTGAGTCATTTTTTTTCCTGTTTTCTTTAATTGCTCAAAAAGAAGGGGGTGGGAAATAACTTGGTAAAGGCATACTAAGGGTTGGCTGTAGGGGACATGGGGGGAACTCTTAGGTAACCCCTTGCAAAGGAAACCCTCACAATGCCAGTTAGCATCTGCCATCAAGGCAGATACCTTGAGTATTTCACAGCCAAGGGAGGCATCCTGAAGCATCCAGCTAGTAACTCAGGGCGGGATGCTATGGAAAAGTCATTGACAGGAAGCAAGCCCATTATTCCCTGCTGGAGAAAATGGGAGTTTCCGTGCCTCTGCATGCCTACGCCACTTCCTAAGAAGAATGTGATTTACTAAAACAATACAAATAACGTCAAAATTTCCCACCTATAAAATGTTTGGAGAATGTAATTATGCTAGTGAAAAATCTTTCCTTATATTAATAATTTGCCTGTAACTTTAAAGATAGAGCTCACATGTATTAATATTGCTAGGTGAAAATCAAGGAATGTGTTTGAAGAGACTAAACATTTAAAATGTACAGAAGTGCAGAGAATACTCTTATTTTATGTGAAAGAATCGTTCTTTATAAAATTGTGTATTTTGAGCATAATATACAGCTGTGAGTTCTACCACGTGGTAATTGGAAAGAATACTACGCATGCACTAAAATCTGAGAATCAGCTGTGCTGTGTCATGGAAAGCCATAGAATTTTAGAGAGCAAACAGGTGCATAAAGAATACATCTGGGTAAAAAATAAGAAAAGAAGTATTTGTCAACTCTGTCACTTTTCTGTCTTATTCATATTTATGCAAATGAAATGCTCTAATTACCCTGTAAGAAAAGCAGATAAATGAAAATATGACAGTATAATTTTCCTGCTTAGTTCAATATTGCAAAAACATGGCAGGAACTGTCAACAGTCACCACCAAAACAGATTGGTACTTACGCCCTCTGACTTTCTGTCTGGATAAATGCAAGTCTCACCACCAGATGTGAAATTACAGTAAACTTTGAAGGAATCTCCTGAGCAGCCTTGGTTAGGATCAATCCAATATTCACCTGGAAGTAGGAAAAAATACGTCATACAAATACATTTATACCCAAAACTGAATATATTATATACCAAATTTTATTAGAGAAATAAGGAAAAATGAATATTCATTCATCTTTTCATTCATCTTTTTCCACATGAATCACTTTTATGTTTTTGGTCATATTGAGGTACATGTTTGAATACTTAAAGAGCAACGCTTTGTCTTTGCCAAATGCTCCCATACGCTCTGCCTGGAACATTCTTTTTTTTAATCTTAGCATGCCTATTACTTTTAGGTTTCAGCTTAAATGCCACCTCCTCAAATATTAACATTCTCTTATCCATGTGTAATAAATTGCAAGCACATTAGGATGAGATATACCTGACTCTAAATACCATATGTATTATTTACTACTTAAGTAATCTGAGTATAATAATCAATATATTTTTCCTTGATTTATTTATCTGTAATGATGGAGGTGAGAGTATCCACTTAGCCTCAAGTATCATAATTTTGCATTACTTTACAGGAAAAACTTCATGCAGTAAGTGTACTCCCCCTTTGAATGGGCTCCTAAGAAGAAAGTCTATTTTATATATTTAAATGCAGTTTGCTATTAATTCTATTATCTAAATGGTACAGAACAAATTTTATCACGTGAATGACCATGATGATTAATTTGGTGTTAGGTGAGTAAAGATGGTAAGTAGTGGGGCTGACAAAATGTTATCCCTTAAGTAATAGACAATGGAGCTTTTATTAAACAAGAATTATTGGGATACAGACTTGATATACATGTGATGATTACTTTGCTTTCCTCTTACCATTTTTCATGCTGACACTTCATTTCAAATATTAATTTGAATTATGTCAATCCACTGATTGTGAACTTTGAACAACTTAAAAGCTCCAACTGCTTAGCTTAGTACTGGAACTCCTGAAAATCTAATGCCAGTTTGCTTTTTGAAATAAATTCTTTAACAAAAAATTTACACTTTTTCTGATCGCGCCACTTATAAGTTCACATCTGGAACAAATTGAAATTCACAGGAAAAAATTATAAAAGAAAATAAAAATCATCAAAGATTTTACCAACTGAAATAGCCATGCTTAATCTTTGATATTTCTTAGGGTTTTAAAGAATATATAATTTTGAATTATATGGTAAGCATTATTTTTATCTTGTCTTATTCAGTCAACATTGTTACTAAATATTCTTTCAAATAACATATACTTAATTACTAAGATACCTTTATGGCTTCATGCCATTTCAGCTTGCAAAAGATTTCATAGGAACCCTCTAATTTTGGAGAGCAGAGGAAATCTGTATCTGTCATAATTTGCTATTATAAATTTTATGGTTTACCTGTCTCCATCATTATACAATAGTAGCCCAAGGGCATTATTCTTTATCTGTGAATCTCTGCATGAATAACAGTGCCTGGCACCAATAAGTTAATAAATAAACATTTAATTGTAATTAATTAAAATTTAATTAATTAAAGAATTAATAAAGCTAGTTAATATATGGAAAACACAGGGAACTGTAGTCCATAGTGAGCTTTCCATCCCCAAAATTTACAAAATTTTTTTCTTGACTGCTCAGGTTCTAATTAATCACACGTTGTTTTATATTGTCAGTACAGGCTGTCATCTTTTACATTTGATTTTCAGTCACATATGTATGACTATATTAGCTAGATCAGAAGTTTGGGTCATTCTCCTTATAACTCACTGAATTAATGTGAAACTAAATGTATCTTTTTCAAATAAATATATGATAAATTTGAATACATTTGATAGCAGTTTGTAAAGCACCCTTAATAATTAACTGTGTTTTCCTTTTAACGGGCTGTGCTTAAGATAGGAGATTTTTTCTTTCTTTTTTTTTTTTTTTTCCCCGGTACGTGGGCCTCTCACTGTTGTGGCCTCTCCTGTTGCGGAGCACAGCCGGACGCGCAGGCTCAGCGGCCATGGCTCACGGGCCTAGCTGCTCCGCGGAATGTGGGATCTTCCCGGACGGGGCAAGAACCTTTGTCCCCTGCACCGGCAGGCGGACTCTCAACCACTGCGCCACCAGGGAAGCCCAAGATAGGAGATTTTAAGACATTCTTTGTCATAAAAAATGTCTCTTCCTGAATTGCGTGAAACTTTTCTATCTATACTGAGTTATTTAGATCTCAGTTACAACATTCATTATATGATTGATAGTGGGAAATAATGTAGTCCCACAAGTAAACAGAGTGGCAAAGTATTTCCACATAAAGTGGGAGATTTAAAATCAGATATAGATCTGCCCCTTGTTAGTTTAGTATTGTGTGAGTTAGTCACTTAACTTAGGGTACTTGGAACTCTTTCCTTCTCAGAATAGGTATGTAAAAGTTTTGTCAAATAATAGGTATAGAAAATTATCCTGATTATTATTACAAATAAATTGTTCACAGTTGTTCTGGTATTCATGGATCAGTGAAATAAATTTTTGCCTCAAACTATCCTAATTCTTAAATATTCTGTTCAAATCATTGCTAAACTGATAGGTCACATATGATTCAGTTATGCTATTTAATCATTAATGCAAAGTAAGTTAGGATATAGGATATAAATATAGTAGCATGCACATATGTGTACACACATCAAACCCATTCTGTGATGGTTATTACAAGGAAAATTACATTTGTTTTATCTATAATCATCCAAAATGAACTTGTCATAATTTAATGAAACCTTGCTTAACAAGACAAAGATTTTCCAGAGCAGACGTTGTTTTAACAGTGTAAATGACTTTTTCTGTCTACAAAATTGGAATTAATAATTGTTCACTCTCGTTTTATTTAGAGACTATATTAAACATTTAACTAGAATTAATGAGCTGACAATGCACCTTGGTAACTTAGAGGCTCAGTGCATTTGCTTGATCATGCATTATTAACATACCATCTGGGAAGTCAGGATGGCTGAGTTGCAGATCTTTGCAAGTTCGGGCTGGGTTGGTCTGTGTACCCATTGGAAACTTCATATGCTCAATGTCTTGTTTCAAGGAATTGAGGGAACCAAATATTTCCTCCATTCCATCAGTGTAATCCAGAATATTATCACCTGCATCTGATTGGATGTTTTCTGTATGTCTTCTTGTTTTTTTGGGTGACAAGATTGGTAAAGGCTGTATGACTTCACCCGGTGGACCCTGTAAAAAGAGATGGATGTGCATGTAACTGTTTCCTAAGGTAAAATATTCTGTAGATATTAGTTATTACTGTTGTTATTGTTATAAGAACTTATAGTTTGTTTAACTTTTCACTGTTTTCCCTATTTTCGATGTTTTCTCTAATGGTTAAAATACACGTATTATGTACATATATCTCTTTATATATAAACTTTGTGAATTCTTTTAAAAAGAATCTAGTGGAGATATTGAAGTAGGCACAAAATTCAGATGATTTCTGGACCTTTTTATATACATGTAACATAGCACAGATTTGTGTGTACATATGTTATATCCATTACTTTCTTATATATTAATTAGTCCTTATTTACATGTCCTATCTCTGCAACTAGATTTTAATCTCTGAAGCTTAAAACAATAATTTAAAGTTCTTGTGCTATATAATGAGTTGTCTATTGTGCTTGAAAATAATTCATATCATGTTTAAAAATACACATTAGCTGGTTCCAAACATCTATAACTTTATAAATAAACAAAATTAAAAGAAGTGCAATCAGACTTGAATTTATATATGTGTAAGAGTAGAACTACACCAAATAGTTAATCTGTACTGTTATGGATTGAACTGTGTCCCACAAAAATTCATACGTGGAAGTCCTAAGCTGCAGTAACTCAGAGGAAGACCTTATTTAGAAATGAGGTGGCTGTAGATATAATTAATAAAGTGAAATGAGGGCCTAAGGGTGGGTCCTTTTCCAATACGACACGTATCCTTCTAAAATAAAAAAATCTGGGCACAGAGACACACATAGACAGAAGACCATGTGAGGAGACACAAGGAGAAGAGAGCCATCTACAAGCCAAGGAGAGAAGTCTCAAACAGATGTTTACCCCACACCCCTCAGAAGAAACCAATGCAGCTGACACTTTGATCTAAGACTTCTGGCTTCTAGAACTATTATATAATACATTTCTATTATTTGAGCCATGTAGTTTGTAATACTTTGTTATTGCCATCCTAGCAAACTAATACACATATAACTTGGAAACAAGTTCAAGAAGGAAGCCTCAAATTTTTTCACATGGATCTAACAGGCTTGTGTGAAGCCTGGAAAATGTCAGTGCTAAAAAAGTGGTAACTATTATCATTGCTTTTATTATTATCATTATATGCAGTAGGAAAAAAATGTCAAGCATCTGAACTTTTGTTTTTATTCCTAGTCAGGTATTAATGTATCTTTGTGGCATACAACCAGTTGCTTTCATGAAAATGTGACATGAAAAATATATGATTTTCTTGAAAAACTAATAAAGGCAAGATTATTACAATAGTTAAGGTATCTTTACATTCAAAGAGTGAAGCCAATTAAAAGACAAGTGTTGGCATGTAGACCTGAGCACTTAATTAAGGTAGTTGCTATTTCCTAGAAAATCAGCACTTTGACAGAATATGCTTTTTAATCCTTCTTATAAATTCAGAGAAATCACTGGCAGTCTCAGGATGCTAACTGTCAGAATATCACGCTTTTTACCATGCACTTACCGGAGGCCCAGGAGGCCCTGGAAGACCACTGTCACCCTTCTGGCCAGCAGGTCCCTGTTAGAAAGAATAAGGAACAACATAAATAGAGAACAAAGCATTTGAGTAGGTGTCACTGAAAAATTCAGATGCCAAAGAGAAAGGTACTTACAGTAGAGCCTTTGGTACCCTTTGAACCTTGAGGACCCTGGAAAATGCAAAGGCAAAAGTACACATAAAAGTCTGGAGAATGTGCGTCTCTTTGGTGTATTTATAAGTTTACTTTATAAAATTCTTTTGTTTTGTACTTACTGGTAAGCCTGGAGGACCAGGTGGACCTATGGGACCAGCAGGGCCTGGAATACCCTACAGAGAGAATCATCCAAATTAAAGAGTTTTTCTCAGCGATTCCATTTTCATATGTTGCATAACAACACACATTGCAAAATTTAGACAATGCAAAAATACATAAGAATGGCCTAAAATTTTCCATCGTGAATCTAAGAAATAACTTTTGCAAGATGAGCTGTATTTTTGTCCATTTTGCTGCAATGTCTCCCTCTCTATGCATATGTCTTTACATTCCTGCAGCCTTCAGAATAATGATTTGTATGTGTTGGGGATTCAATAAATGTTTGTGTAATTAAATATTGAACTATAATTTTTATGGTTTCTAACTTAAGTCATATTTTTATTTATTTACTCTAAGGTTAAATAAATTTCTTTTTGAAAACACCATTGACTTAAGGAGATTAAGATGCTCTAAATTACTTCCTAGGTCATGTTTAAAGGAATGTCTGCAGGTGTGTGAGTGTATGATTGGAAAGGAGTAGGAAAATAATTTATATCTTTACTCACTCCATCCCCTTTTACTCCTGGAGAGCCTTGAGTTCCAGGGAGTCCTCTGTCACCCTTTTCACCTTGTTCTCCTGGAGGACCAATCAGGCCAATTAAACCAGGATGTCCCTTTGAAAGGCAAAGAAATTTTAACAATATATAAATTACAAACATATATTAAATTATAGTCATAAAATAATTGCACATTAAATTTATGAAACATAAGAGTAAAAAATTAGATAAAAACTTTAACCCTTTCTGAATGAAATATAGGATTAAAAACCTCTTTCCCCTCACCTAACAGGATCATTTACTGATTACATTAAGTGAGATCTTTATTAAGGGTTGGGAATATTATTGAAAAAAAATTTTCTAAAAATATCCCCTTCAGTGTTACATTTACTTAAAGGGAATTGCTTCAACTAAAAGATTAATAATGACTACATATAATATTGGTGAAACAAACAACTGAAAATTCATTATTTTAAAAAGCATCTTATTTTATATGAAATTATTTCTATCCACAAATTTTGCAGCATCTAAGAAACATTTAAAGATTTAAAAGTAGTTTTAAAAATATTAATGCCATTCTAAAAATGTTTTATTTTCTTTAATTATTTGGTGCAACAGAGCATACATATATTTCAAATCATCTGAAAGATAGTCTAGTTTAAATTTTTTATTTTCATGTTTAAAAACATAAAAAATGACCATTTTGTTATTCTATCTGTTTATTTTCTGAATAGTTATTTTAGTATAACCATATGCTTTCTCCATATGGTTCCTACATAGGAACATTGAGAAATATAACACTGAATTCTGGTACATTTTTCACTATTACTTTGTATATTTTCTCTTTTCTAAATTCATCTTGGAAGCTAAGGACTGATAACTTTTTCCTTGGTTAGAATGATAAAGGTATTCCTTGAAATTTCCTTTTGAGTGATATTAGTCTGCAACATTATTGTCTCTGCTATTAAGAAATCAACATTGTAATAACACATTCTTTTATTCTCACCTTCTCACCCTTGGAGCCAGGGTCACCTTTAAGACCAGGTAAGCCAGGAGGTCCCTAAATAATAAACATACATAGAGTAGTTACAAATTAGAGAATCATATTACTATCCACTGGGCAAGTTGGTTTCGATTATATGATAGGGTTTAAAATTAATAATGACCACTGGAAAAAAAAATAATGACCACTGTTTATTTTTCAGGATTCTAAATAATTTTATGTGTTTAAAACTCTACAGTTTGATAGTTAACCATAATAATAAAACATAATATTGATAAGTTTGATTAAATAAATATGAAGTTAGAAATAGGGCATGATTTATATGGTTTTTCAGTTGAAAGAAAAGATGCATTTTTCATTACACTAATTTTAGAAGAAGAGGTTTCCAAGTTATACATTCATTTAATCGAATATTTCTCTGTTAAACTCACATTCAAAGGTTACAATATTTCCAGTAAAATTTAAAGAAGAAAACCTCAATAAACTTTTGACCATCAATTGACTATTGTTAATCATTTTTCCTAAATAAACTCCCAAGATACTATTTTTAGCTGTAATTTCTGAATTCAATCTCTTAACTAAATGATTTGTAAATGTAAAGATAAGATAATTTACTTTTCTCATATTATTGGACCTGTATTTTAATTATTTAATCCTTTTTATATTCTAAGGATAAGGCATTTATCCATTTAGGCTAAATTATATTTTAATGAAAATTATGGCATGATTTTAGCAACTAACTCTTAGTCTTGGTCCCTACTCATGAAAATATTCATAATGATGACTTTTAAACAGACTTCTAAATATAAAAACTAGTGTACTCCAAATTGAAGGCAACACAAAATAAGATCCTTATTCTGAAATTACAACAAGTTGCTATGCAGGCAACAGATTCTGTCAGAAAAAATGTAACTGACAGATGGTTTGTAAGATTGTGACTGATGAAACCAGGGCCCAGATAATACCACCACACATGAGTCACTACCGCCTACAAGTACCGCATCAAGAAACAAAGACAAAATATGAGTTTTCTCTATGAGTTTGAATTATATAGACTGAATTGAACTATTTGAATTATAATTTTAATAATGATTTTAACATGGCACTTAGTAATCAAATTGTTTTAATTTTTACCAAGCTATATGATTAGTCTTTACTATAGTATGTTCCGCAAGGCTACCACAAGTAATTTTTTCCCCCTCTTACTAGGCACTTTTGAGTCTTCAGTGTGAAAGAGCACATTGAGTCTCAGTCCATCATTTTTGTGAATTTAATATATTAAAAGCCATGGATCTAATCCAAGAAGCATGATGTAATTTAAAAAGTATGGGTTCAGAATACAATAGATTGGGGTAGAAGCCTGCTTCTCTTATCAGCAATTTAAATTAGCTAACCAAAGAGAACTTCAGTTCTCTCATCTATAAACCAAGGATTATAATTCCTGTCTCAAGGGGCTACTGTGAGATTGTGTAGATGAGCGCTTTCCATTCCTTAGTTTCTCAAATCTACTCCTCAAACTGAAGTCCTTAATATCAGAGGAAGGTAAGAATAGTGTTAGTATAAGTTAGTCCTGTGTATCAATAGTATTTTGGACTGTTACCAGAAATATTTATATTTGTTTTAATTCATGAATGAATTTGAAATTCTATAAGTATTGATATAAAAGTGAACAATTTCCCTACATCATTCTATTGAAAATAGATAAATTATTTTTGTAGAAATTATGTGCAATTTAAATGTAAATGTACCTAATAATATTCTAGTAAGAAGAAAATTATTAATCCTCAGATGTAAGTTTATATCAATTCAGTTTAGATTCTCTTTTGTATAAATATAAACAATCCTGTCACTTTGTTAAATCTCTTGTAGATAAAAAGGAGACTACAAAGAAATTACCAAATTTACTTTCAGGCATATTCTAAGACTAGGTTTTAACACTGGACTTTCATCTCATTTGCTAACACTATATCAGAGTGGATGATCACAAAGTTTGATCCTCAGACCAGCAGCCTTAGCATCATTTGTGAACATATTAGCAAAGCAAATTCATAGGCATCATCCAGACTAACTGAATCTAAAATTCTGGAGTTAGAGATCAGAAATCTGTTTCACAGGTTTGTTACTCATTAAGGTCTGAGAAACATGGCTCTGTGGCATTAAGTCCCATATCTGTTAAATCAATATGTACATCAGAACAGCATAAAGGATGTCATTTATTTTAAAATAAAAACATTACCTATTTAGTATTATTTGTTTAATAATTTTAAAATTAAGTAAGTATATTTTTCATCTACTTTTTTCTCATCTCATCAGAAAGGTTTGGTGAATTATTGGTTAGGAAAATAATGTTGTCTGATAGCACAATTTTAAAGGAATAATATAAATGAGTAATAGAAATAATAAAATAATTCCTTGAGGTCATGTGACCATCAGGATAGATGCCAAACATTCTATATGTTAGAACAAGTGGGAATAAAAAAGCATGAAAAAATAGTTCTAATAAATATGTAATTGCATGAAAGAACCATATACCTGTACCAGTAGCAAAAAACATTTAAAAATATTGGTTAAAATTGACATATGTCAATTAAAAGTAAATACATTCTTTAGATTGAAAACACAAAACTATTAAAGAGGCCAGATTTTTTTTCTTTCTTTACTTCTTATTTTACATTCAAACTCTTTCTGGTATGTGATACACTTTACAGAAATTTTGCTGTTAAGTGGGAGAACTAATAGTAATGTCATTTGCTGGACATCAATATTCCAACTACTGTTTCATTCAGCGTCTCAGGTCTACCACTCATTAGTTGGGTAATCTTGGATCTGTTCCTTTTTATCTCAGAACTTTATTTATAAAGGTGTTCTAATAATAACTGTGTCAGAGAATCGTGATAATGGAAGAAAAACCAGGCTTACAAAAGTACTGCATATAGTGAAGTGTAATGTAAATTATTGTTATTTGTTTCTGATGTGCCACAGATAGTTATTAATCAGCTTTCTCATCACATTCTAATAGTAAAAGCTAAAATGGCAAAAAAGAAGAAATAATGTGGATTCTAATTGCTCGGGGGTAATGGGAAACATGCTAGACATTTTTTGTGTTTGTAATGCATTTAAAATCATTTCTATAAATATTATTCAGGAAGGAGTTAAAGGAAAAGAGTGTTAATTCCTCTAAGCTAATAATCTCATAAAATTGTGAACTATATCTAAGGAGGCATTAGCCAAGTGAAATCAGTTTATTATCATTTTCATCAATTAGAAATAGAAATTGGTAAAGCTATGATGTTGATAGCAGTTATACATAACCCTCTGAACCTGGACCATATCAAAAATAACAACTCTGCATATAAAAATATTATTTCAGGTATACATATTTTCTATTTCCTCTTAGGATATTGTAAATTGAAAAACCCTAGGGAAATACATAATTCATAAGTAATAAAGTGAAAAGGAAAACAGGGATGATACATTCATAAGTGTCTAGAATACACAATCAAATATGTTCCCCTGCTGTATTATGCTGTACAGAATATTTGCTTTGAAATGCATCTCAAAATTCTAATGCACTGAAGTTTAAAGAAAATGCAGATCCTACTGTTTATTTAGAATGTAGTATTGTAAAATAACGTTTAATTTGGTGAAAGACAAATACTTTGTAGTTTAAACCTGCTTAATCATTATGGAATGCTACACATCTCAAATCTTTTTACAGATAAGTTAAATGTAGCATTTAAAAAATCAAAATATAATTCAGTAACCCATCCTACCGTTTATTCGCACACTTATGGTTTAACAAATAATGTTATCAGATATTTTACTTATCAGTATGTGAAAAGAATTAATGTATGATAATAGTAAGGTAAAATTGTCTGAAGATAAATACTGAACAATTTTTCAGCTAAATTGGAACAAATAGGTTCTTAAAATGAAAGATTATGAAACAAAACAAAATAAAAGCTTAAAACTAAAATAGATGCTAATTGTGTCTTCAAAAAATAAAATAAAAATTAATTTAAAATGATTAAATCATGCTTATTTTGACTATGCAGCAGAGGAGAGAATGTAGCAACCATTACTGTTCTCTTTAAAACACTCAATTTTATTCCCATCTGATTTTTGCTATTTCCTAAAAAAAAAAACACCCCAGCAGTTCAACTTTAAAAATCCTCAAATAAAATTCTTTATACAATCTCATCATTGTCCTTAGCTTTCTTTTAGATTTCACACGTACTGTTTTATTCTCAGTTCCATATGATTCTGAATATTTATCTGTATATAAAATTCATGCATATGTAGAAGTTTAATTTTTGCCATGAGAAATATCTAAATTTTGAAGTAAAAAGTAAATATTGTACCATATCTAAACTCTAGCAGAGTTGATCATATAGAGTGGTCAGACACCAAATATCATCTTTAGAGTTTTAACTGGTGTTTGTTTCACTCTAGCCCAAAGAATTTCTAATCCAAATGTTAATATAAAGTTGTTAGACTGTTACTTATATAGGAAATGGTCTAAGTTGTTTTTCTGTTTGTTTGTTTTGTTTTTTAGACATAGCTCATCTAATTAACATAAGAACCCCATGGGGTAAAAGATATTAATATCCCCATTTAATTCATTTTAACTTCATAATATTCCATAAGATCGATGCTATTCAAATTCTCATTTTACAGATGAGAAACCTAAGGCTTAAAAAAATTGAATAACTTACTTAAAACTTATTCAGCAAGCAGGTAGTAGTGCTCATTTTTGAAACCAGGGTTCTTGGGTTGAGAGGTGATGACCTTAACCAGTAATCACGATATGCTACTTCTCACTCTAATACAAAATTGCCTACTAAAATAAGTACCAGTATTTCTTAGCTGAGCTGAAAAGTTCACTAAATTGCCATAAATGCATCCTGAAGATGATTTCTCCACCAAACCTCATCTCCTGTAGACCAAGTAGCATTTTCATTAAAATTAGCACAATCAAACTATTTGATGGTATGAAAAAGCTACAATAGATTTGCATTCTAAGTACTCTCTGATAAAACAAGCAGCCAGAGAAAGAAATGGCACCCATGTTGCTCAATTCTGATGCTTTTCATTTCACTGCGGAAAAGGATGTGAGTTGTTTATTTAGCTCTTTGCTCTGTAAACCCACATTTACCTAAGATTCAGAAATATAAACTTTTGCAAGCCAGAATCAGGTGGTATGTCTGATGGTTTTATTTTTAATATTAGCTGAAGGAAGTCTCCAGCTTGATGCTTTCTTTTTTTTTCATCTGGAGAAAGGTCAGAATACTTATTGGAAAAATATGAAATAACAAGAAAAAAAATCTTTGGCAAATTTTAGGGTGATATTAAAGTGAAGTATTTTTTTTTCCCTAGGCTATGACTTTGTACAGTTAGGAATTTAACATGTCTAAGAAGAATATTCCCTAAATAGTGATGCAGACATGGAACCCATGATCCTACTTTTGTCAAGTCCCTGTTCCTATGTCAATGGGGCAATGTGCAGATTTGATAATCTCCTCAAAATTTGATAACTTTTATCCACTTATTAAAATAAGTGATCTTTAACTTTTCAGTGCAAGTTAAAAAAATAATCTCTGTAACACTTATGAAATATCTGAAATGTTAGAGGAAATTTTTCCTAAAGGAATTGGCCAAGTTCTCCTGAATGATTAAGATTGCAAATCCTAGTTTCGATGGCTTTCTGAGCACATACATACCTCTGAGGTAGTTGATATACTCATGAAAAGAGGCAATTTTGTAAAATTTAAATTTCTGTATGGGCAAACCTGCCTATTTAAACCAATAAATATTACACTTGAATAGTGCTATATGTATTGCTTCTTGTTTTAATTAATCCCTTTACATATTACTATTTTGGACAATGAAGTTCAAATATCTCCACCATGAAATAGAATCTGTTACTTAGTAAGCAATAATTTTAAAGGCAAGACTTTGATTCTCACTTTCTGCCCAAATTTTGTAGCAAGAATAGCCTTGGCTCCTATAATAAACTCTATCTATGAACCATATGCTGGTCAACTAAATGCTTTATTGCATTGCTCAAGTGTGTTGTTTGCATACACAGTTTATGAGAGTAACCAAGCTTTGGTTTTATAACAATTATACCTCTCTTCATTCACGGGGGTAAATCCTTTATCTTTCAGCCCATATGACTCAAATTTATTTGGTGAAAAAATCACTGTATGCCTGTGCCAATGTTATTCTTTTAAATGAAGTGCCAGGAAACTAAGTGTAATTGCATGCATTTGAGGGAACTGTCCACATTTGGAAAAGAACTGTCTGGGCCATTAGTGGCATTTTATTCAGAATGGAAATTTTTTTATTCATCCATTGGACATAAGAAAGGAAAGATCTTCTGATCAAGGGCATATTTTCCAAATAACTTATCAGTTAGGATTACTTTTCTCTTTTTAGGTCTGAGTAATACGCTTCCTTGAATACTGTGCAGAATATAAACCAATTTATAAGACAAAATTTCAGGAATTCTAGATTATAAATAATTTCATTTCTGGAATTCTAAACAGCAGAAAAAGGTGCTACTCACCATAGGACCAGGTGGCCCATCTTGGCCTGCAGCTCCAGGGAGACCTTGTTCTCCCTAAGGAAGAAGAAACACGATTGATTTTTTTAATTAACAAAAGCAGACATTTTTTTCTTTATTTTAATTTTGGTAATACGAAAAAGAAAGAAATCAAACATCACCTATGAATTCCATCATGTGGAGGACATCTACAAATATTGTAAGCAATTTTTGAGTCTTTTTACTTTCTGTGTATGTGTCTACATGCACATACATACACACACATGGATGGATGGATGTGTGTATAAAAATTATACGTCTTTGAGATCTCAGGGTTTAGTTTTCTATTCTACCTTTAGAAGTTAGAATTTCACCATGAACTTATTAAATAAATGACATACTTAAATATTCTAAGGGTCTCTGACTTTATTACATAATATTTACTGCACACAATTTATAAAATAATGCTGACATAAATATTTTCATTCATAATTTTTCTTAGAAATAAGACATTATTTTCAAAATGACATCTTTCAGCACAGATGCTCACCACAGGGCCAGGGATGCCCCGAAGACCCTCTGGACCAGGCTTTCCGGCAGGTCCCTGAGGACCAACTGGGCCAGTTTTTCCTGAAGGACCTTCAGCTCCTGCTTCTCCCTGTTAGAAAATAAAATATGTGAATGCATTAATAATGAAAAAAGACATTTTATTATTTTATTAAAAGTACTGAAATAGATGTTGTCCAGCGTACACGTTGAGTTTTTCAAGCATAATACCTGTAATGTATATTTTACCTTAGCACCTTTTTCACCCTGTCTTCCCTCTGCACCTGCAGCTCCAGGAGGACCCTATAAACATAAAATTGCATTTAAAATATATATATAACATATAAAAGTAATGCAACTGAAGATTTATTTACAAATACCCCAGTTTAATTTGTAACAGAGTCTAATAAATTGTGAATTTCTATAGCAATTTAGTTTAAAACACTGAGAAAACGCAAAACTCTTTTTATGTACAAATTTTAGTTAGAATATTAAAAACAAATGAAGCACAGATTGAGCAGAATACAGATAATCACATCATATCAATGTAAGGAAACAATAAAGATAAAAATTTTAAAGAAATGCTGATGATTTAGTCACCCTTAGTGTGTTAAATACTCAGATATCATTTATTTTGTTGTATAATTAGGAAGTAATTGAAGGTTTCAGATTTCACTTCCATCATTATATGTGTTTTTAAGATTGGCTCCTTTCTTAATCTTAGAAGATCCATACATTATACATTTTCATAAGATCATGTTCAAACTGGAAAAGTACAAAATTTAAAATCTTGTTGGTCAACAGATATTATATTTTCATTCTCTGGAACTATGTAATTCACATAAGTGGTATAAAAAATCGTATGACTTTTTAAAACCTAGTATTAGAGAAAAAACAGGAAAAAAATCTTCATACTCCATATGTCATTCAAAAACTTAAGAAGATATTCTGGTATTTGCATAACTTTTGTATATCTGCATGAATTGCTATGGAGAAATGCTAATTATTATATATAAATTATATATAATTTATATATATTTAAAGCTTTTCATAATACTGCTCTTTGTATATATATATATATTTTTTTCCCCATCTTTGTGAGGTATCTGTCTCCCTATTTCTCTTTATTTTTAGCTAAATAAATAATGATTAATTTAGCTAAATAAATAATTAATGATTAATAAATAATTAATTATTAGTATTTTTGAACCAGTTCTTTCATCCATAAAATGTTATTAATAAGAATTCTCTTGCTATAGAATTGTTGTTAAATTTAAATAATGTAACACATGAAAAAGTATTTTGTGAACTTCCAGTAGATCAGTATCAAATACAGGAATGGAATCTGAAGCTTAAGAGCCTAAAGCCAGGATTCAGACTTCCTGGATTCAAATTCTGGCTCTGCCATCAATAAGCTTTGTGATCTTTGGCAAGTTACACACCCTGTGAGTGATTCAGTTTACTTCTCTGCAAAATGTGGATTATAACAGTAGCTATCTCCCAGTATCATCATGAGAATTCAATGAGTTGGTAAATGTAAATGGTGTATAAAAATACCTGAGACATAAAGAACACTACAAATGTTAGTTATTTTATTATTGTTACTAAAATTATTAGATATTGTTATTCTATATAAATTCTATTATTTTACCAATACTTTTCACCATGTTGGCAACCTAAGAGTCAGGTCAAACAAAACTGACTTTCAAAATACATTTATAGACACCATGTCAACAACTTACTTTTTTCCATACATCCTGTTTATAACACCTGAAAAATATGAACTCCATGTATGAAACTACTTGTTTTAACTAGAAAATTGAAAGTCAGCTAAACGATCCCATAATATATAGTCAGATCTTGAAATCTGACATTCAAATTTCCTTCTTACATTCTCTTAGTCATTTGTGAAATATAAAACTTGACATTTCTAATCTTTGTAATAAACATGTAGAAAGGAATCATTTACATTACATAACATATAATATTCAAGGTATCAAAGAAAACAACTACTTTTCAAGCTAGAAATATGCTATAATTCCCACTGTGTCTAAATTTTGTTCCTACTCATTATACTAGGTCATTGATATTTTCACTTATGGCGTCTCAGATCAACACAAGCAGGGCACTTTGTTTGATAGTCCAATACAATAAGAGTGCTTTTGGCGTCTTACTGTGGTGGGCTACACAATATATATAATAAATGCATTCTAAGACATAAAAAATTTATAATTGTATTATAAAATATTTATTTCATTTCATTACTTAATTGATTTTTATTATTACTTAACAAACATTAAGATTCAATCTGAATCTTAACTGTGCTGAAAATTTCTACACAAGTTCAGACATAAGTATAGAAAGTTTAAAAAAGAAACTTAATGATTTCTAGGAAATTGTATTTCATTTTTCCCCAGACTCTCTTGTTTTCCATTTGTTTACTTCAATTTTTGTTATGAATTGTGCTCAAAATCATCAACTGAGATTGAGGTTGGAATTTGGGGAGAGTAGCAGAAACAGTGTTAATTGGTGAAAATAAGGTGAGACAGGATGACTTTCTCTTTCAGATGCTATATTAATATTCTAATGGTGGATACATGTTAGTCTTTCATATGGTCTTTTAAATCCACATTTGAAATGGGTATCAGGCACTTCATCAAACTCAGAGTTCTGTGAACTCATTTATCTCTGAGAGAGTCAATGAATATATCATTAGTAATTATTTTCTCAATATCATCACTATAACTTCATATATTATTAGGCATTCATTGTGCCTCGACCCTAAGATAAGAAGTGCATAAATCCTGTAAGCAGTCTCTTGAGGCAGCAACAATTTGTTAACAATAATATAGGCATTAAAACTTAAGTGTATCTTTTGAATTTCATACTATTTATGCAAGAGGATTTCTGTAGAGAAGCACAAGCTTCAAATATTTCTTAGTGTTAAAGAGTTGAGTCATTTTTGGTGTGCAGATGGTAACTATACTTATTGTGGTGATTATTTTGTAATGTATAAAAAATACATTTTTGGTGTGATGGTTGAAGTATTCCTATTCAAACTGGATAAAACAGCCATAATGACTATAATTTGGGGAATAGAAATTATGACATTCAACTGAATAATGGGCTTTTCTTTATTCTATGAAGATTTTTCCATAAACGAATGACATAAAGGTATGGGGTATTAACTTCAAGATTGCAATTACACATATGAACTTTATTGTAGAGAAAATTTATAAATATCTAGCTTTAGGAAAAGCAAGTCATCAGCTGTCTAAAATGTAACAAAAATATTGCTTTTACTGCAAGGGAGAAAAGAAAATCTGAGTTTGAAAAGCCTAGAGAATTAAACACAAGTAAACTATAACATGGCCACAAAATTGTGATTCAATAAAAAGTTTCTTCATCTCCAAAGGATTTCTTCCCTCTTTGAATGAATGCCTGATGTTTATCATGCTGGAAATCCACATTAAATGGTTTTACTCTGTTCTTTATCTCATTTTTCCCATTTTCATTTATTCCTTATATTTTTTCCAGATGGCACAGATTTTTTTAAGAAAAACAGGATGAAAACAGGTGACACACTTTTTTTTAAGAGAATAGGAAGTTCCCTTTAAAAAAAACTAAACAATGCCTATGGACAAATTCTTGTTTTAGTCATTTCTTTCTCATATATCTGCATAAGCAGAGAGGCAAGGACTTAATATAGTGAATTACTTCCTGTACTATCATGAAGTAATGAGTGTTCTGATTGGAAAATGCCTTGTAAAACATGAAAATAAAATAAGCCTTGGTTAAGTTTCCACCAGTAATCACCGTTACATGAGATTTTCCTTGCTATGAGAAATATACTTTATATAAAATACACAGTATAATCCTCTCTCCACTATTCACATTTTATAATATTATTCTACAATTTACCCATTCTTCCATACATGTTGCAAATAGTTAAGTCTTCCTTATATGCCAGAAATGTGCTGTGCATGGAGAATACAAAAAAAAAAAAAAAAAGTGAAACCCTAAGGAGTTCACAAAGTTTAGTTATGAAGGCAGACAACAAAATTAACAAATACAGTACATTGTAAAACACACAAAGATGAAGTAGGTGTACAAAATAGGTACACTGATCTAGTTAGGCAGTAGGGAAAGCTTTCCTAAGAACCTAATATCTGATCTTAATCTTAGTGTGGGTAGATATGGGAGGGATGTTTCCTTCTAATCTGACCACCCACATTCATGCATAAAGGCATAGGGATGGAAAGAATACATATATGGTATATATGGGCATATATAGTAGGTTAAAGCTTCCTTTGTATTTCTATTACTTAATAATATTAGTTATTGTTTTAATTTTTATTGTAAATTTTCTTTTGACAAATGAGATGGGACTCCTTAAAATTCCATTTAATATATGCAGCTTCAGGTTAGGTTTAAATCTTTTTTTAAGATTTTTTAAATCTTTTTTTAAATAATCTCTAGATTTTTTTTTTCAGTAAAAGGGCTTTGAACTAGTTCTTGGTTTCAAACTGCTATGATAACCCGAGTATTAAAATTCCATGGCTTACTGATATAAACTGTACAATCTTCTAGTGCCTCAAGGAAATATACATTTATTCTCAAGTATTAAAATGCATGAGAGAATGTACATGTACTACAAATGTCAACTTAATTTCCCTACTTGTTCAATAACTGTTAGAATGTTGTTTCTCAGTATCACTGCCACTTGCAACATTCTGGCCAATATTCTATTGGGGGGGTTTATTATCATTTATTTGTAAGAGTCACTCAAGGAAAAATACATTTCTATTCATTGCTACTTCTGCTATAGCAAAATTGTTATTGGTCCTTTTCTGTTGTTCCAATGTAGCAAAACAAAGGATAAAAGAAATGTTAATTTCCACAAAATACATACAAAGCTTACTTAAAATTATGCTTTCTAGATGAACTAAAGGGAAATAAATGGTAAGGCAATTCTGTATTCAATTAAGTCATAAGTGTGTAGATTAGATATTATAATTATTGTATAGGAATGTTTTTTGCTGTTTCCACAAGGGTGATATTAAATTGATTCCTGCATCAAAGACATTGCTGCCTATTGGCTGAATGCAAAGGTTGGTGAAGACAGAATTCTCCTCATCAGCTACAATTCACAAAATTCACTCTGCATCATATCACTTTACGCTCAGGAGCTTTGTGTTCACCCAGTGCATAAACAAAGTGACCTCACAGACATACAGTAAAGTTCCCAAGTACTTCCTTCTAACTCATTTTAATCACATTATTATCTCTCAAACTAGTTCTAAATCCCTGTTGCTTGGCAAATCCATTTTATTAAAATTATATGCAGTCATCATGAATTTAATGCTCTTTTTTTTGGCAACAGTTCTCATAGGAAATTCCTTTACAGTTAATGCTACATGATTTTACATCAACTTACACCAAATAAATAATACAAATTTGTATCCATCTCAACAGAATCACAGTATTCTATACTTCAAAAATACAATTAATTATGAAGTTACTATGAATTTACTGCTAATAAACTTTCATCTCAATTTATATAACTCAAAAATTAGAAGAAAACGTCTTTATCTTATCTGTATATTTTATTTAATATGTTTGTTTTGTTTATAAATGATGGCATAATTCAAAACCTGTATTTAACTCCTTAAGAAGAGCATCCACTCTTTGAACTCTTGATAAATCCATATATTAGATGTAGTGGTTTAAATATACATTTTATTAATTTAGTCTTCACTCCAGCATGGAATATTAGTTATTTTGCCTACTTTATAAATGAGAAAACTGAGACTCAAAGAAATTAACTTATTCTAAGTTGTATTTATAAGTAGCAAAGCAAGAATTTGAAACCAGGTCTATTTGATTCTAATGCAACAGCATTAGAATCAAATTCGGGCTAGTTTGTGCTGATAGTTAGCTATGAAGAGTGTCAGTTTACAGGCTGAGAAAGACCTAAGTAAATAATCTGTATTTCTATTTTTTCATCTTAGCCATCTTTTTTTTTTTTTTTTTTTTAGGTTACGGTAGAACTCTTGACTAGTTTGGTTGGTTGTAATTCAAAAGAATGAAAGCATTAATTGCTACTGTTAAATCAGAGCAAATTATAATTTCAGTAATAAGATTGTTGACACTAATCTTTACAGCATTAAAATATACTTTACTCTGCTAAAGAAAAAAGATTATTGTGTAAAACAGAGAAAGCCAATTAAACCTGCCAATCTATCCAATCCTAATACAGAACACAATTTAACACATTACGTTAAATATCGTTCAGGTTAGATTTAATGATGTCACATTTTAAAAGAAGAAAACTTGCATAATACTGTTCAGTTGGGCTGACCTAAGGTTGATTCTTCTGCTAAATCAAAATGGATGTAAATAGCTTTATAAGCAATGCATAGTCATCACAATCTCATATCATTAAAAATTCATAGATACAAAGTCTTCTAATTTTGTTTCAAAATGACTAGAGCAGAATAAAAATAGCGTATTATATTCGTAAAAATTGTTTTTTAAAATGGGAGGCTAGAACATCTCTAAAATTTTTGATGAGATTATTTTTAACTAATCTCATCAAAAATCAGAAAGGCAGCACTCCACTATAGAATTTTCTAATAATGAAAAGGATGATACAGGGAATGTATCAGTTAATTACTTTAATATCTAAGAGTCTCAGCCTAAAAATGTATAATTTCCTACATGTCACTTGCAACTACTGTAACCCTCTTTCTCCCAGAGAAATAACTACCATTCTGAATTTAATGAATCATTGCCTTCATTTATTTAATCACTTTTACCACTTATGTTTGAATGCTAGACGACATGTTTTTATTTTTTACATATTATATAAATGAGATTATATATCTTCTCCAGCTCAACACTACATATATTTTCTTAACATCAGGTGTTTGAGATTCATCTTTGTTGATTCACACATCTGCAATACAATATTTTCATTGCCATACAAAATTTCAGTTTATGCCTATCTCAGTACACTTATTTTTTCTATATGTGTATCTTGGTAAAGATGTATAAGATATCATCCAGAGCATGTACCTAGGAATGGAATTATGAGATAGTAGGGAAAGTTCATTGTTAAATTCTGCTAGGTAATAATGAACAATTCCTAAAGCAGTTGTACCAGTTAGCTCACAATAGCTGTTTATGATAATCCCCATTATTTTCTTTTTGAAAAACATCGTTTCCAACATTTGGTTTGTCAGACTTAAATTTTCATCAATTTATAGATGTAAGTGGCATCTCTATGTCATTTTTAACACACGTTTCCCTAACTTCTACACATCCTTTTACGTGTTTGTGGAACATTTGTGTAAAACACCTTTTCATGCCTTTTGTTGATATTTTTCTACTGTTTGATGCTAGTAAATTGTTTATATTTATTTACTTTTTTTAAATTTCAAAATCATTCAGTTTTCAAAATGAGTAAGCCACATGATCCACCACTGTCTCGCTAAAGAAATTAATTCATTCCCTAACTCTGTCACATATTAAAAGAATACATTCCACATAGCAAATGGTACTTAGTTGAACTTATCAAAGATTGTAAGTGAACAATCTGTTTTGACATATTTTAAAATAAAACTGAACTATATAGCACTTGCTGAGAATTTGCTTTGGATAATGGAATAAGCTGAGAAGCTGCCAATGGATGTTAATAAAATATTCAAAATATATTTTTATATAGTCCCTCCTTTTCCAGTAGTTATAATTTGAAGGAAGGTTTAATTCCCTCTGCATCAAAAGCATAATAACCTATACCTATATAAGATAATTTTGTGCTTATTATAACTATTCAATAACTGTTTCATAACTAAAGGCTAACACACTAACATTATTATGTTAATACATATTATTTTTGTTCTTTATGAGTTATCTTATAAATCCTAGGTATAGTAGGCCCTCCCTGAGAAGCAATATAAGTAACTTGCCTAAGGAAATACAGGTAATAAATGGTAGAGCTGGGTTAAAAGTCAGGTAGTGTGACTTCACTGACTTATTAACCACTGCATTAAATAACCTTCCATCATTTGACTGGGAGAAAGAAAAAAATGATTTCATGTTTTCTCAGGAAAGATTTCTACCAATTTTCAAAGATATTTTATATAAGTATTCTTCTGAAAGGTCTGAAGTAATAGAACAGATATTCATCCATTTGGAAATTTTTAAGAACATTCAGACGATAGGCAAAAACAGGCAACAGAGCTCAACATCATGTTACACTTTGTAATTACTTTCTAAGAATAACAGCCCAATGGTTGTTTTGGGATATATTTCTTTTTCTATCAAGATTATGCTTTTGGGCTGCTGACAAAAAGAAAACAAACAAAATAATAATAATAATAATAATAATAATAATAATAATAATAATAATAATAATGAGAAAGAGGAGGAGAAAGGTAAAAAAGGCACTTGGGTCAGTGAGAAGAAAATTGTATTCAGAGAAAATATTTACTATAAACTAAGTTCATTTCCAGTAAAGAGAAATGTTTGCTTGTAAATGTTGACTCAATTTATGTCCTGAGAGACAGAATTAAAACCTGTCACACTCTGTGTATAGGAAGATGTGTAGTGTGAAAATTCTCCTAAGATAAAGCTACCATTAGAAAACCAGAGTGGCCCCAATTGCTCTGTGTCTTTGGATTACTGAAGAGGAAATGAGCCTAAGAAATATATTTTAATGTTCACCAAATATGTTGTTCATGGATAGGTTGGAAAATAGACTAAAGGAGGTTCAGGAGAACACTGTGTATTAATAGAAGTGCTGCAAGAGGCAGGTCAACAGGATTGTTTTATTATAAAAACAGTATAATAGTGGGAAAAAGGCAGTAAAGCAAATCTCCTAGGGTCCACTGTAGCCAATATTTTGAACAAGACCTTTATATTTTACTATACCTCTTTCTTAAAATCCTATCAGAGTTGTTTGACAGTGTAAAGCAATCTAACATTATATGCTGATTCCTGAGCTCATTCTACTGATACTGTATTCAAGTTTCTATAACATTTTCAACAAGCACTGGAGTTTGGACAACTCATCTCCCTGTAGGATACCATGAGCTGAAATTCAGGGTATCAGTAGAGTCTTTTATAAGAGCCTATGGCATTTGTACAGAGGAGATCTAAGCACAGAGAAGTGGGAAACTATTTTTCATTGTGACAGATTAAACCTGTCAATTAAATTGGATTCTACTTTAATAAGTATTTTGACAAATTTAAGAAATCACTCTCTAGGACATATGTTTTTCAGCACCATTATAATGCGCTGCCTACAGCTTACAAATATAATATAAATTTATACACACAATGGATAATGAGTAGGTGTTTCAAATAAAGAATTTAAAAAACTTACTCTCTTTCCAGGAGGACCTGGTGGGCCAGCCTCACCAGATGGGCCAGGAGGACCCTAAAAAATGTGAAAAATACCTTTTAAGCAATTGGGTATTATTTTATGGCTCCCAGCACTGTTCAAACTCTGGACTTAAGCCAACCTGCTTTCTTCATTTCTCCACATCTATCTTTCCTGGAAAATCTTAGCCCTATTTCAGATACCTAAACTTCCTCCAGATATCTATAATTTGAGCTGGTAAATTCATATGGAAAACTTCTTCACAGCTGGAAAAAAAGTGAATCGAATTCCTTCTATTTAAAACTGTTCTTTTTTAAGTGCTAATTTATATCTGACAAGCATCCAATAGATGTACTAATTAATAGAATTATATGGTTAATAATTCTATGTATATCACATACAACTGTGAACCATAAATCTATTACCTCAAATTTCATCTTGTGCAACACTAGCATTTTTATTCCAAGGAGCACGCAACATGCTGGGATATGACCCACAAGTCTTATCTACACAGAATAAGTCTGTATCTCTTTGACTCCAAGTATCCAGTGGGTATGGCTCTAGAGACAAAGTTATGTTAAGAGTGCAGTTTGCCTTTGACTCCTACTTAAGTTAGTGCCCTCCTTTACTTCCTCTCTAAATAACCTTATGTAGTCAAAGCCCCCTACTGCATTTCCCAAATTAAAAATAAAAAATGAGTGCAAAAATGCTGAGTTCATTCTGGTTAGTAATTGAAGTAATTCATGCTAATAATAGGCTGATAACCTAGTTTTCTTCATTTAATTCTTATTTGTGTTTTTAAAATGACTTTCCACTTAACACAGTTGGAGAGATAGTTCAATGTAATATAATATGACAAAATCACTAGTATGATAGGACTACAGTTTTTATAATGAAGGCTTTGCTTATATTTCTTAAATCACATCAAGTAAGAAATGTTCCATGTAAGACTGACTTTAAACTGGAATTCAAATATACCTGAATGTGTACACACATAGCTATGCATTTGGAAGTATAATTATTTCTGATTATTTATTTAAAATATCTTGAGACTATGCAAAGATTGAATAAAAATAGTGTGCTTACTTACCGGTTGTCCAGGATCTCCATCTTCACCCTTGTCACCACCAACACCATCCTGACCCTATAATGGGCAATAGAAAATGAACCCAGTATTTCTCACTATTAATTAACTTTTATCAGAAAAAAAAAGATATGATGTATCATCTTAGTCCTTAAGAAAAATTATTAACCAGACATACAAATAAAAGTATTATTATATTATTTCAGTTGGTTTTTTTAAGGATTATGGTATCTCTCTTTCCATAAAATGTATGAAATTGCTATGATATCAAATTTAAAATATAGTATGTTCTTAATATAAGGAAAGGGGAGGATGTAATTAGTATAGAAAGACAGTGCATCCTTTAACCATGAACAAATATGGTGCAGTTTGAGATAGAATTTTCATTTTAGAATGGACTGAGGTAAAAGCAAAAATCTTGTAACTTTGAAATGATAGTAATGCGGCTACTCAGTTAATTAGTATGTACAACTCAACAAAGTCTGGAAAACTAACCCAATGAAGAGATAATAATAATCATGCAACACAAGTCTGATAGTGTCCAAATATATGAATTTTTATTCTGGTAGTTGTGATTACAGTTTACATCTTCCTTTTATTGCTGTTTTTGGGGATCCACTGAAGTAATTAAGACTTTTCTTTAATTATTAACTGGGAACAATCCCCAGCAAAATAATTCCTTTGTTTTTCTATGATACTTACTGCAGGGCCAGGTTCCCCAGGGGGACCAGGATCTCCAGGAAAACCAACAGGACCCTAAAATAATGTTTTTAAAGGAAAGGAAATAAATGAAAAATTATTATAAAGTCATGATATTCTGAAATTTAAGAGGTAAAAATCATGGTAAAACCATATGAGAATATCTCTCTTCTCCTGTTAGAATTTTTTTAAAAAATGAAATGATTTGAGAATGCTTATGAATACATCAAACAATGAAAAGTCAACTTCACCAGCTATGGGCCAAAGTCTCATGATTTCTAGTCTTTCTATGAAAAGCTTCAGGTGGCTTTGACATAGAAGCCACTTTAAAGAGGACCAAGGTCACTTACCGGGTTACCCTTAGGGCCATCGTCACCTGATGGTCCTTTAGCACCAGGCGGCCCAGCAGCACCAGGTGGACCAGCTTCTCCTTTCTCTCCTCTTTCTCCTTTGGGACCCTACACAATGTAAGAAAAAGAATGATTATCTTACAAGCTTTAAATCAGTTTCTTAACCTTAGCATACGAGGTCAGACAATACGCTGCTGTGGGAGATTGTCTCATGCGTTGCAAGATGTTTAACAGCATTCAGGTCTCTTTTGCTTGGATGCCAGCAGTTACCATTCCTCCAAGTGTGATAACCAAAAACGTCTCCAGACATTGCCAAATGTTTCCTGGGAGTAAAATTCACTCTCGGTTTAAACCAATCTAAATTAGAATAATGTAATGCTAATACAGTTCATAAATGTTTACTCGATGTAGCAGAGTTTGCTGGTTTCTTTTGTGGACAGTCCACCAAAGATATATGCAATAAACAGCTTATAGTTCTAATGTTCTAACTTATGCTAATGTAATTTTTTTTTTCAGTTTCTGTGTGAATCAAAATATGCAGAGGATAGGCAAAATTATTGAACAAAAAGGCTCTGCATTTGTGATGATTCTTAACGGGTTGGAAAGTGAAAGGAACTGAATCACAGCTAGTAGTTAAGCTACATGTTTAAAATACTCTGAAGGAAATATCTGATCCATAACACACTACATTGAAAATAAGCCAGCACTTACGCCTGTGCCTGCTTCCCCAGGAGGCCCTGGGTTCCCTGCTTCTCCAGGCTCACCCTATAAAGAAGAGATCAAAAGAGTATCATAGCACAGAAACAATGTTTCACATTTGTTAAACTTCCTTCAATGATGACCATGACACTTTAAACTAGCCCTTAACTCATTATATTATTTAAAAGGCAGCGGACAACTTTGATAAAAAGAAAAAACTTTTCCTATTACTGACCTTAATACTTTTATTTCTCAAGTGGGGAGATAGAACTGGATAAGCTGGATGCTACAATTCTCATCAGTTAGTTAATACCCAGAGCATTAACCCAAGTTACCACCAAACCACACAAAACAGACATTTGCATGTTTCCTAAAAATTGTGTATTTGTGTTGCATCAATATTCATATTATAATTAAGTTTATGGATTAAACAATTTAAAATGTTTTTTACTAAAATATGAATTTACTTTACTATAATAATCAATTTCGTAGTATTTTGATAATCTTATAAAATTTAGTTAGTAGAGGTCTAAAGAGGTCTAAAGTAGAGCTATAAATAAATACAAAAACACTATTTATAAGATACACATAGATACTTAGATACTAATTAAAACTGCTCTGTTTGAGGATATATATTGGTAGTCTTTATGATCTCCATGTATAGATGTGGATGGCTATTTTATGGCTCAGTGCAATAATAAATAAACCTCCTAGCCTAGTAGGCTTCCCTTATGAAAGTCTGTTACTAACTCTTCACACTTAGAAATGCATACAAACATAATATTCGGTTCAAGTAATCATCCAAGTGAAGTAATACAATACATTCATGTACCATGTTTCTATACAAAATCAGTAGTACTAGAAACTCTGAAGTGAAAATTGTTCTAAATTTTTTTAAAATGTGAGGCCTGAATTTTCTTTAATTTTTAACTCAGCTATTTCCAATATTCCTGGCACAGATCCACTGCTCATAAATTGGTTTGAAATGTATTATATTAAATATAAACATAATTCCAGGGGAGAGACTATTTTGTGTACATAATTTCTTATTCTTTGAGAATATGCACATATTTTAACTTCTTGAATTATCTGCATAATGAGTGAAGATATCAAGTACTTTCTAAGAATTCATTAGTATTATTATGTGTAAATTATTTTCTTTCTCAAGTAGGTAGCAAATATTTCCAATTATCTTGAATAAACTTTACAAGTAAAATATTGCATTTACATTATTTTCAAAGCAATGAATCATTCATCTATCCCAGTATGATGGAAAAATATGCAAGTGATATTTTTATGAGTCATTATTCACATCTTTGAAAAAAACTTAAGCAGTTTGCCATTCAAATCAACTGTAAAATGTCCATATTAAATTCTTTATATATGGAATATATATAGTATACTGCATAACCTCAGTTAGATGTGAAATTTAAAATAGCCAAACTCACACAAGCAGAGAGTAGAATGGTGGTCACCAGGGGTTGGAGAGTGGGGGCCATGGGGAGATGTTGGTTAAAGTGTACAAAATTTCAGATACTCAAGATGAATAAGTTCTGGAGATCTAATATATAGCAATATGACTATAATTAACAATATTGTATTGTGTGCTTGAAATTTGCTAACAGGGTAGATCTTAAGTTTTCTCATCACACAACCAAAAAATGGTAACTGTGAGGTGATGAATATGTTAATTACCTTGAGTGTGGGCATTATTTCACAATGTGACATGTATTGAAATATCAATTATATGCCTTAAAAATACACAATATTTTTTACAGCTTTATTGGAGTATAATTGCTTTACAATGGTGTGTTAGTTTCTGCTTTATAACAAAGTGAATCAGTTATACATATATATATGTTCCCATATCTCTTCCCTCCTGCGTCTCCCTCCCTCCCACCCTCCCTATCCCAGCCCTCCAGACGGTCACAAGGCACTGAGCTGATCTCCCTGTGCTATGCAGCTGCTTCCCACTAGCTATCTACCTTACATTTGGTAGTGTATATATGTCCATGCCTCTCTCTCGCTTTGTCACAGCTTACACTTCCCCCTCCCCATATCCTCAAGTCCATTCTCTAGTAGGTCTGTGTCTTTATTCCTGTCTTACCCCTAGGTTCTTCATGACATTTTTTTCCCCTTAAATTCCATATATATGTGTTAGCATACGGTATTTCTCTTTCTCTTTCTGACTTCACTCTGTATGACAGACTCTAGGTCTATCCACCTCATTACAAATAGCTCAATTTCGTTTCCTTTTATGGCTGAGCAATATTCCATTGTATATATGTGCCAGTATGGAGGTTCCTTAAAAAACTACAAATAGAACTACCATATGACCCAGGAATCCCACTACTGGGCATATGCCCTGAGAAAACCATAATTCAAAAAGAGTCATGTACCAAAATGTTCACTGCAGCTCTATTTACAATAGCCTGGAGATGGAAACAACCTAAGTGTCCATCATCAGATGAATGGATAAAGAAGATGTGGCACAAAAATACGCAATTTTTATTTGTCAACTATACCTCAATAAAGCTAGGGAAAAAGGAAATACAGGAAATCTATTGACTATGTACAAAATGTTTTCACATGTACCACATTAACTCATAGTGATATCATAAGAGTTAGAACTAGAAGGGAAATAACTGCATATTTTGTGTTTTTTATTAATCTGTGTATTCTGTTGTTCCCCTTTAATCCCTGTCCACTATAAAGTTAAACTAGATTCTGAAATGATTCCATTTGTTTATGGTTTTTTTTAATGAGGGAAATAATAGGCGGTGAAGAGACAGGATTAAATAATTGTCAAAAAATAGTACAGATGAACCTATTTGCAAAGCAGTAATAGAGACACAGACATGGAGAACAAATGTATGGACACCAATGGCGGAAAGGGGGGGTGGGATAAATTGGGAGATTGGGATTGACATATATAAACTACTATGTATAAAACAAATAATTAATGAGAACCTACTGTATAGCACAGGGGAAAAAAAAAGAAGGTACAATCTATTTGTAGGACATATATTAAATTAATCTTAAAATGCATTCCAATATACAGTAGATGCAGACAAATACTGTTTGATTCCACTTGTACAAGGCACCTAGAATAGTCAAATTCATAGAATCAGAAAGTACATCGGTAGATGCCAAGGGTCAGGGGGTAAGGGGAGTAGGTCAGGGGGTAAGGGGACCTAGTGTTTAAAGGGGACAGAGTTTCAGTTTAGGAAGGTGAAAAATTCGGGAGATGGATGATGGTGAGAGCTGCACAACAATGTGAACATACTTAGT
The DNA here is from genome assembly GCF_964374135.1 of Grampus griseus. Classification (NCBI taxonomy): domain Eukaryota; kingdom Metazoa; phylum Chordata; class Mammalia; order Artiodactyla; family Delphinidae; genus Grampus; species Grampus griseus. The sequence goes on along the minus strand of NC_139017.1, from coordinate 92,940,933 downwards.
GCCACTGAACTGTACAGTTAAATATGGTTAAAATAGTATGTTTTATAATATGTGACTTTTACCACAATAAAAAAGATTAAAAAAATTTAAAGACAAATTTTTACTACAAAATCTCTTCATTTTGAGAGCAATGCATTAATATTAAATTCTCTAATATATATATATATGAAAATTACCTTTTTTGAGTATTAGAGATAAGTGTGCACAATATAAATAGCAATTACTTAAGATGAAATTAATATTAAATCTATAAAGGTCCCATTTAAAATCTTTGGAAAGGGGATAGGACAAAATCACAAGGAAAGAAATAAAACACTGTAACAAGACTACATTATACAAATTAAATATCTCTAGTATCAATGAGGCTATACTATGTTTATTCTAAGTAATAATAATTGATTTAAATACAATAATATAAATTCTATTAAGAGTATTGGCATATAAAGGAGGTACTAGTTTATACATTTATTATTACTTATCATGTAACTATTTTATCCCATGTTAAGATTAAAGCCCCCTTCAGAAGAGACAGCAAATTACTCTGTATGCCTAAAGTCATAACAGATGTATTCATTCTTAAGGTAATATCCTGTTCTGTCTCCTTGTTTTGAAGAAAACACTAAAGTACAAAATCTATCAATAGAAAATATATATTACATGGAAAACAAGTTAAACTTATTTAAGCAAAGTGCAGCATGACTAAAGTATCTTTGTTTCTCTTTTCTTTTTTTCATTGAATAAGTGACTGGGAATAAATTTTCCAAAATAGAAACGGGGAAGAATTCAAACCAAATCAGAGTTGATGTCAAATATCTGTAATCCACATAATAGTATATTACCCTAGGTTATGAAGAAATAAATAACATTAGGGTTTCATTTCTATCCTGCTGTCACATAGAAACTGTTTTAAACAGAGAAAAAATAAAACTGTGTTTTTTTAGTATAACAAATTTAGATTCAGGTATGTTTTAATTGTAAGAAGTTGAACGCTATCCTCATTGACTGAATCATTCCGTGAAGATTCAAAATTGGCCAAGTATTACCAGATAGGCTTTAAACAAATGGAAACAGTATGGAAAATAAGTTATCCAAAAATCCAAACATCTGGCATCCATGTTTATCTTCAAGGGTAGCACAGAGGATAAAACCATAAAAGAAGCAACTAAAGCACTTAAAGCTTTTCCCACTGCACACAAACACTTTAGGAAACAAGTAAAATAGGCTGAAAAGACTATTAAATGGTTTTAGAATTTGCTATATCGGCAAAAAACTAAAATTAGAGGCTAGTTCTCACAACTATCTGGTCAGTATTAGAGCCGAAAGAGGATGATGCAAAGGGAAGAAAGAGGAAAGGTGTGGGCCATCTTCATCAGTCTACTGTTATGATACCATTAGACACCAGTCCTCTCTTCTGCTATTCTTTCTATGACAACTGAATTCAACAAAAAAAGAGATTCTTTCAGTTACACTCTCAACTTATCTGCATTTTTCAACACGAAACTTTAAATTTAAGAATATAAACCAAGAGTTGATCAATCAAAAAAACTAGACCGTTTATGCAGTAAGAATTAGATAATAACTTTCAAATATTTCTAATTTAGTAATTAAGAAACTATATAATAGTTAATCATATAAAATTAATTATAATCAAAATGCTAGAATGTGGGTGTTGAGAAGAAATAAACACCAAAGTATTAGGTTCTCAACCTACTACCTTTCTTTTTCTGAGGGCCAAATACTTTGATTAAGATAAATGAATGAGTATGAGATATGCTATGTCAAAATTTTTGAGACTAAACAACAGAATCATTTTTATGATTAGGATAAGTCTATACTTTTGATATTTATTAACAAAACTGAAGCAAACTCAGGAAATTTCTAAGTTTTTTTCCCTGCATAATATTTTATCATATGAAATTTAATTTTCATCCCTCAAAATTGGTAAATTATTTTTTAAATAAAGCAAATAACAATGTTAATTTTCCTGAAAATTATTTTAAGAAATGAGAATGAATGCATAAATAACAAATCAGAGGATGATTTTGAAATTTTCATGAAAAGGAAGAGCAGATATTTTAAATAAAATCATGTTCATGAAAAAAATAAGCTATTCTGAGCCCAGATATTATGGCACATGCCAACTATTTTGAAAAGTGCCAAAGACAGGTCATAGTATTAGTAATGAAAATATAACTCCAAATATGATGAACTGAATGATTAATTCTTTTATAATATGAAGGATTCTTTTCTCGCATTTAAGTCAGTTACATATTTTTTGCTTTTAAGTCAGTTACCAATCTCTTCTATTTTCAATAATGAAGGGTACTAGAGCCACAGTCTAGTCAAACTTAGATGGGTTAGAGTGGATCCTGATTTAATCCCTTTCTAATAACAAAACCTTAATGAAATTACTGAAATTCTCTACGATTCAGCTCACTCAGCCTAAAAATGTGGGTAATAATAGTAATGCCATCATCATGTAGGGGCTGTGTTGATTAAAGGAAATAATCCACTGCTCAGCACAATACCTGTCAATCAAAAATGTGATATCTCTAAATCACTTTTTCTTTAATTATTTAACTATTAGAGCAGATGAGCTGTAGTTCATATAACTATGTGTAAAATACTTAGAAAGACAGAACTATTAAAAGCACTTATAATACTAGCTAATATTGTCAAATTCCTCAATTCTCGCTGTTTCAAACTGTCTATATCACTGCATTCCTCACCTTTTCTCCAACACCACCAACTGAGCCAATGGATCCCGGGGGTCCTTGTGGTCCCTGTAGTGTAGGAAAAGGAATACAGTTACACTTGCTCTTAAAATAAAATATAAAATTACAAATATAAGTCCAGTTATTCTCAGAGGGAGAGAAATATTATGCAAGAATATTCCAAGTCATTTGAAAGATGAGACAAAATGATGAACTTTATTGAGTTGTCCAATTTACTGGATAGCAAATAATTTAATTATACTAAATTGATTTTCAAATTCACCAGAATTTTGAAGATAAGGTAGGAGACTTTCCAACTCTAGTCATGTTAGTTGATACTTGAAACATAATTTCAATCTGTCTGCCTATTGAAGAGATCAGATTTAGAGGATGATTTTGTAGATTTTTTTAGTGGATCAAGATCTGATTCTGGTTAAGAATTATGTAATCCATGCAAAAAACAATATAAACCATCTCTTAAACTTTAAATTACATAGGGGGAATTAAAACCTAAAAGAATTTTTAGTACATCTGTGCCTAATCTATTTTACCCAGTTCTGGTCTGACAAAATTAAAAGCAGGAATAACAGAAGAGCAATAAAGACAAGAATAAATGACTTGTTCTTTGTGAAAAGGGAAAGTCAAATGAAAACAGAACATCACAGCCTATAAATTTGTTAATGGTAACAGTAAGATAAATATGGCATTACATTCCTGTAATATTGGAACAGTCAGTCAACAATTAAGCTTGGGGGAGGAAAGCTTTATACAGTTGACAGGAAACATTTTTTGCATGGTAAGAGGTGCACATATTATCATGCACATATTACTCTAACATATTTTATAGAAGGAAAATATAAAACTTTTAGATAGTAGATGCATAAATAAAGGCTGTTTGGAGTACAGACCTAGGCTAGTACAATCAAGCCAATTACAACCATCTCCTCAAGCAATTGTAAAAGATAAAGGTTAAATTGGAAACAATTCAGCAACATTGTACAGTTATTATGTGCAAGACAGTATGTTGAACTGAACAATGCAGTTCTTAGAGCTAGTATTTCTAATTCACCAATAAATATTAATATATATTGACTGTAAGTTTTGTACCTATATTATATTTGTGAGGACTAGCTCCCTACAAAGCTTTTCTTTTCCTGTAAAATAAAATGGAGTGAGTAAATGATCCTTGAGCTCTTGTTCTCTTAAACATTTAACAGGAGTGTAATTGTCTCCATTATGTCTTGACACTACCTGCTATTAAATAATATCTATATAACTTCAAAATAATTAACATATTTCACAGTCTTACATCAGCTCCATTGGGACCTTGAGGACCTCTGGGACCTGGAGGACCAGGTGGACCCTGTAAGAGATGAATATTAAGGTCTATGAAGTCTAAACTCAAATGCATTTCTGATATTTCATTTTGTGATTAAGAAAACTAAAAGAAGTTTCAGCCTGCAAAATCATAGTCAGTGAAGCATATCAGTGTTATAAGTCATTTGTGATGGATACAACATCATGTTAGCAAATGATTATTTACACATAGCTATGGGGAAATTAGAACTGCAGGAAGAACAATTTAATTAAAAATTAGAAAAGTCTATTGTTACTATCTGGTACAATGAAGTCATACAGCTAGAAATATTTTAGGCTAGAATATGCTAGAATGCTAGAGTATAAAAGGAACATAAACTTTGAAGCGGAAATGGTGCTTGAGTAGATTTAGAATTCATTAATTCTATATTTTTATTTGTATATTTTTGTTTTGTTTTTTATGTCAGCTCTCATGTTACATATGCTAGAATTGGAATAAGATTAACTATTTAGTTGTCTTCCTCAAACAAAGGGTCTCTCTCTTGGTTGTGCTTTAAGATTACCTTGGGGCACTTTTTATAAAATACTGGTGACCAGAACCCCTTACTTCAAGAATGTATTAATGATTCAGGGAACCATAGCAAGCATATTTAGAGAGGAGTTTGCTATGTAATGATGCTGTTTGAGGTATTAATTAGTTATTTGAATCAGCAATATTTATGTTCTCAGTTTTTAAGTTTATTGTAATAAGAATAATTTCTTATTTGAAGAAAATGAAATCTAATATGCAAATATAAAAATATGTATTCTGAAGGAAGCAAAAATTGGGGGCAATGTTTATTGAAGGGAAAGAACAATTAGGAAATGTATTCATTACATTTCATAGATTTCAATGACCTTGGCTAATTGTTTCCTTAACCAAGATAGTCCTTAATCAGCAAATATATGTATTTCAAGTTTTTAGTTGAATTATTAGACTTAAACTTAGAGGAGAAATCCAGAATCAATAAATGCAAATTTTTATGTTATAGCATTCTGATTAAGACAGAATTCCTTATTAAATTAAGAAGTTGTTTCAAAGTACAATTAATTTTTAATACTGTTAACATTTGCTAATTATCTAAATCCTGGGTAACTATTATCTATTATTTACCTGTTTCACATCAAAGTCCAGAGCTAAAGACTAATAAGTAACTGAAGTGTGGCAGTTTATATACACTTCAACAATAAATACACATAGAAATAAAAAATATATAACAATACATCAACCTAAGAATACCATATATGTATAAAACACTACTTCAAAGTGAGAAAGAGAAAAGATAGAGAATTAGTCAAGACTGTGGCGGGAGATTCAATAGCGGCAGATGCAAGTTTGGGTGAGAATCAGGGAGGCATCAATCTGAAAAATCATAGCCTTTAGGGCTACTTTGTTCATACTAATAAACCTTAAGAAAGATGTTAGTAATGTAGAAATTCACAGCATACATCAATTCTAAAACATAGAAACTTACCATGGGACCAACATCCCCATTTTCACCTTTTTCACCAGGTGGGCCTGGCAGACCCTAAGAAAATATAGTAGAAAATAATAAAAGTCATTCATGTATTTAAAAAATATATATTTGGCTAATTTCTAATATAGAATTAAAAATCAAATATAAGTTAAATAAGAACATGGAAATTGAGTCAAACGAACATTTGTCAAAATACTTACAATGCAAATATTGACTATATAGGATGGAATCTTATATCTACATTCACTAATAAAATTTATGCTTTGTCTAATATACTGTTTGATTTCAGTTACATGAACTAAGCACATTATTTGGTCTGGGAATTTATGAATACTAAATCATTTTCTCCATCTTTTATGAGTAGTATATGGAACTACCATTGTAAAACTTTTTTGGAAAAATCTTGTCCCAAATTATTTTAGAACACCTTATCCAAGGGAGGATTTTATGGCTAGGTATAGTCAAAACTCTTTCAAAAATAAATATTCCATCCAGTATATATCCAGGGTTACAAATATCTTCTGAACTTTTAATCTGTTAATTCCACTTCTGAATCTTAAAAACTCATAGGCCATGAGACCTGATATATTACACTTCCCTTATTCTCTCAATCCATTTCCTTTACATTCATTTGCAGTGTAAATGCTTTAGGAGAGGTTTTGTGCTACTGAATAAACTCAGAGCAGCTGCACACAAATTTCACCGGGCCCCGTCTTTATGGAAAAATTATTTTACTTCCTCTTGCTCTTCCTAACTAGTTCCCCCATGCAGAGCTGTTTATATTTCCTCTTTCATATCACAATGATACTTTGTACATATTTGAATGTACACTTAAAAACACAATTATACCAGTTGTTTACATACTTATCCTCACTGGGCAGTGCTCTTTCAGGTGTCAATTTTTTATCTCTAACAATAAGCAGAAGGCCAGGGAAAAACTGAGATTTTAATAAAATGTTGAATTTATGATGAATGAATGAATTCTAAGAAAATAAATCAACAGGAAATGCTACATGCAATAAGATGTTTCTTGTAACACTAGCTATGATAGTTAAAATTCTCAATTATTCCAGATGTTTAATCATAAGAAAACATAGTTAAATAAATTTGGTTGTATAAACTAATGGAATATTATAAGACTATAATTATGATACTAATATTCTAAATATGAATAATGTTTATGATAAGTATTAAATACAAATATAAATGAATGTATACTATAAATTTAACTGTGAAATATGTATTAAAATATGTATGATGACTATTGGACAGAAATAGTAAAAGTGGTAATAGGTTTTAATATGGTAGAATTATGGATTGTTTTAATTTTTAAAATGTTTTTGGGTTTATCATTATGTATATAAATCATACATTTTATACATATTTAAACATTTTTACAATAGTATTTCAGATATAATCTATTTAAGAAATAAAAAATACACGCTACATAAGCTCTACATTTCTACTGATATTTTAGTAAAGTTATTGACTTGGTCCTACACACAGTGGCTACAAAGTATTTGACCAAAACCCACACTAATAAATATACTTATTACCTAGTAAACATGCACATGTAAAATAGTTGAAACATAGGTTTCAAAAAGTAATACTTACCTTGAATGGATAGATGATGATCTTTGATATTTTTATTCTATTTTACCTTATCCTGTTATATTTCATTTTTTAATGCTGGTAATAACCCACTAAATTGTTTTTGTGACCTACTAATTCCATATGACTCTCAGTTTGGAGAGAGAGTACTTTACCGAGTATATTTGTAAACATTTTTTAATGTTCCATATATTCATTTTTAGAGGAAATATTAATTACTGATTTATAATGAACAACATATACCAGAATGTCATTTATTTTTTCTCATATATCATTCAGATGTCTAGGAAAATAACCTATCATATGTACTTCCCAAACAGTTATCATCATCTGATGCTAGCTTCTAGAATTACTAGAGAAGTTCCTAGTAAGTTTCCTGGGAGGAAAGAGCCAGGTAGTGTTTCTGATTTTAGCCTGCTTAAAAATTATTTGAAAGAGATCCCTAAAATTTTAGATTCCCAGATCTACAACCTAAGAGATTCTAATCCATTGATGGAGCACATGAACTCAAATTCTTAACAGACAAGTAGATTTTTAACACAGATGAAATAAACATTTCAGTTTAAGTCCATTTCCTTAAGTAGTAAGCATTACAGCTTAAACATAATTAAGTTCTTATAAACACTGTATAAATTAACAATCACATTCCTTATCTTCTGTACAGGTTTCCACCACTTTTAGTACAGAGCGCATCTAATTTGGGATCCCCAAATTGAATGGTATAAAATATTTGCTCATAGTTGTCTTTTACTTCTATAATAAGCCCAGTCTGCATTTCCATCTTTTATTTACACATGATTATTCCTAATATTAGTTCAATAGAAACCTTCCAATAGAAAAATATTTAAATATTTATTTTTTATGAAGTTTGATTATAGTTTGAGTTAAGACAGAATGTTCTTCTTATTAAAATTAATAGAAACATAATGAGTCAAATTCTCTTGTTGCAGGAACTAAATGTGCAAAATTGCACTCCAGTTTTAATCAGTTTTCACATGTCCTACCTCTTTCCTAGGGAGTAATTTATGCATGGAGAGACTCTGTTTTAAGGTCTGTCAATTTAAAATCATTTACTACATAAGTGATGAAATAAAAAAATGAATTCAGGCCAAGAACTCTCATTCTATATGTCTCCTTCATATGCAGACAAATAGTAAACATAGAAATGAAAAATCAAGTCGTTTAAACAGAATATTAGATTATTATTATTTCTGTCTATTATAATTGCTAATATCTATTCTGCCATGAAGACTCAATTAAAGTATGCAGATGTGATTGTGAACATGTTAATTACATTAGCATCTTTTCAGATTCCTGATTTAAAGAGGTAGCTGTGGGAAAAATATAATCAATTTTTCAGGGAACTGATTTCTTGAGTCATCCTCATCAAAGAGGACATTTCTTACTCTGTGGAAATGAAGACTTTTTTTATGTTTTATGTTAATATGTTGTAAATATAAGCTACAAGGCACCTTTTTTAATCATGATAACTAAATTTCTAAATTACAAACTTTTGGATTCAGAATAATCAGTTAACTGAAAAAGCAGAAAATGAGTGGTAATATATCCACTGGCAATCTAATTTTTAATGCCTTGTTGTTTTCAAATATGTGTACTTCTCATACATACTGATATATACTACTCAGGATTGCTTATTTATTATTGTCTAACAAGTATAAAAGGGCTAAACACAAATATGAAATGAAGTTTTTACATTTTCCAAGTTGAAAAATAATTATTTTGGCATTAAAAAAAGTAGAAAATTATAACATCATGTTCACTGGTAGACATCCATTGAGTGTTATAACAATAATTGTTATGATAATATAATTATATTTTTACAATATAATTTGTACAATTATATATATATAAGCTAGTTAATATTAAAAACTAATATTCTATGGCTTTACTTATGAAAATAGAGATAAAAATTAAATTTATACAAATTCAACTTTTACTTACTTTTCCACAACTTCACAAAATTTTGAGTACAATGAACTAGATGATTTAATTTAATCATTTCTAATATTGCTAATGTGGCATAACTAATATTCACATGGCACCCAAATAGCATTTAAAACAAAATTTTTTAATCTTTTAGAGGATCACTATGTAGGTATTGAATAAGCAAGTGGGAGAAGAAAGTCAGATGTTTCCAAAGTTTGTAGGAAGTAGTTAACCTCACATGGAAGAGTGGAAAAACAACTCAGAACAGATGTCTACTATGCAATGTTTTGCCTAAGAACCCAGTTGTAAGCCATATTTGAATGAAAATGTTTTAGCCTACAATGTTTTACAATTTAATATTTCCTCCCCTGAAAGTGTTTCATAAAATACAAATTATAATTGTAAATTTAAGAAGTTATTTTAAATGACCAATTTACTGTTAATTTGTTTATTTTACCTATTATTGTTTAACATTTCTTGTTGTTAGTTTCTGTTAATAGTTGCGATTGACAGTTTGCTATTTATCAAAAGGCTTTTAATTTTTGCTAGCCATCTGGAGTACTAATTTTCTTGCTGTGAGATGTGTGAAAGAATGCTTCTAACATCTTGCTTCTAACTGTCACACTTAAAGAAGGTTGTTATTCATTTTCCAAATACAATGAGGATGAAGAAAAGGGGTGTTATACCTATGGTGGGGCTAAATAAACTCCAGAAACAGAAACCAGGGCTGATGCAGCTTCAGAAAAATTAATAATAATTGATTAAAAGCAGTTAAAGTTCAGATACACATTTAAGTAAAACAGTCATTATACTTAAACTTTGTATCCTAGTTCCCAGATAGAAAGAAGGAAAGCTGTTTTGTTTTACAACTTCCGGAAAACCTGGTGTGAAAAGTAAGTGGGAATGACAAGGTTGTGCAACTCAGAGAACATCTTACCTGAAGACCTATGGGACCCGGAGGTCCTGGGAAACCTCTGGCACCTTCATCACCTTTTTGTCCAAACATCCCCTGCTGACCTCTGGGACCTGGCTCACCATCACCTCCCTAGAAAAGACCAATAAAAATGATCACAAACTGGAAGAATCATGATTCTGCTACAAGTCATCATAAAAATGTAGCCATTTCTAATTTAATCAAAGACAGTTTATTTATAAGTTACCAAGTACAAAGTAAGTTACATTTCCATTATCCACTGCAAATATACCATTGTTAGTTTTGCTTACATTATTTGATTCTGAAATATGACTGATTTTGATTTTCTCACGTATATCAAGTGAAGTAAAAGCTATTTAAAAAGGGAAAATAATGTTCGAAACTGTCTATGAAGTACTTCTCAACTGTTTATTATCTATCTTCAAATGAAGTCACAGTGTTTTTTGTTTATAAAGATCAGCTTGGTTAGCTATATTAGATAATTTAAACTTGATTTAATGTTAAGCATACAAACTTATTACCACATGAAATAGACTGGTTATGTGACAGTTCATAAATCTGATCAGAGAACGGTAAGGCTTTAGATTTGCTGAACAAAGGGGAATACTTACAGCAATTCCAGGGGCACCAACTGGACCTTGAAGACCTGGGGGACCAGGAGGACCCTGCGGTGAGATAAAAATCTGTAATTTTGAAACTGAAACCAGAGGAGCCTGAGCTATGTAGTGCAGAGCATTTGGTTGATCAAAATCTACTAATCATCTCTACATTTCTTGGGGGAAAAAAAAATGTTTTGGCATTCAGTACAGTCAACCATTATTTATTTTACTCCTTGAGACTCAGACTTGCCTACTTGCAATCAATTTTAAATTGGCAGTTATTGAAAGCATTCTCAACTATAATGTTGTGGATATTTAAAAATGGATTTCTATGCTAATATAAATCATGTTGAAGTTTCACACTTGAAAAATTTCAAAATACCAGATTTCTTTAATGAGATATGTATGTGTCAGAAAGAGCACATGAAAAAAGCATCCATATGCTATCTTCTAAATGAAAAATAGGATGTGGGGAATTCTATATGACAGAAAGTAATGATATATGAAACCTCAGAATTTTCTTTATATGTAAACACATACAAACTCAGTATTATATATTAAGTATACTGGAACTCCTTATTTTGAGCAGTAGATTTCAATGGCTTTATGAGTCTTACATACATAAATATTACTTCTTAACTGTCCTTTTTTCCAACATAAATAACTGATCAGGCACTATAAAAGATCCAAACATTAAAGAGTCATTGGATTGGATTGCTCTTTTTCTTAAAACTGCCACACAGTGGGAAGAGTGCTTAAAGCATAGATTCTGGAGGTATGTGTGGTTCAGGGACCACTGGGGTACCTGAGTCCCTGTCAGGTTTCCACTAGGTCAAAAATCCTTTTCATAACAACTTTAAGATATTATTTGTCTTTAAACCATATGGTATTCAAACTAATGGTGCAAAAACAATGGAGGGTAAAATTGCTGATGATTTAGTCTCATTCTGTGGCTTTTAGGGTTGGAATTATTGCATTTCTTAACACATAATTTGAAAAGAGGTTTTATTAAAATTGACTGAATCTCAAACTGAATAGTTCCCACAGAGGTAATATAGTAGTAATATTATAATCTTCAGAGAGGTAAGGGAATAGTAATATGAAAAAATATCCATGGTTAACACCAAAAGGAGTTAAATGAATAATGCCCCCTCAATAAGAAATAGGAAACTTACATTTTCTCCTTTGTCACCCTTGCTGCCTTTTTGTCCTGGTTCACCGATTTCACCCTGTATTTGAAAGATTTGAGTTAAAGTTTATCTCTAATATGCCATACCTGCCATTGCATTGTCATCACTATCATTGTATGATTATATTTTACTTTAATGTAATTATGTGTTAACATTTAATGTCACAGTTTAAATTGGAAAAGCCTGCTTCTCACTTTCTAGTATTGACTAATATTGATTTCTAATATTGATTAGTATATAGACAAACAAAAGTGAACTGGACTTTGAGGAATACTGCAGCTGGATTTTTAATTCACAAAATCAATTTTGTCTGAAATATTACCAGTATAAACTAATAATGAAAATACATTAATTTATATAAAAATATAATTACACATTAATCAAAAATCAGTTATTTTTTCTCCTAGTTTTCCAACTGCTAAAATGTTGCACATTATCAGAGCACTGGTTAACAAATTTTGTTATATAATTTCACAATAATATTAGAAAATATATTCAGTTCAAACACAGCATAGCTATACATTCAAAATTAAGAGCTTAGAATCTTTACTTATAAGTTAGTAAAAAATAGGGAAGTATAGGATTATCAAATATGTATGCAGCTCATTCTTAAATTTTAATTCTGCAATATCCAAGACACCACAGCTAAATGTATACAAGTAATTAATTAAATTAATTTCACATTTATTTCAGAAACATATATTTAAAAATAGATAAGCAACTTTGGCATCTGTTATTTTTTCTCACTACCATTGTTCTTGTCTTGTTTATATCCTACATACTATTTCCTGGGAAAACAATAATTCTCAACCTCTAAAATAAAACTTTTGAGCACAAGGAAGCTGTATTGAAACTTTGGAAAAGATATCTTTAGATTTGACATCTAATCTTAAAAGAGATTATATCCAGGATTCTTAAGGAAAAATTTATTTTTCACAGGATGCACTAATATGAATAAAGAGCACTCACCTTGTCTCCATCCTCTCCTGGGGAGCCAGCAGGCCCAGCAGGCCCTGGGAGACCCACAGGGCCTTGTACTCCATCTCTCCCTGCGGGGCCTTGGGGACCTTTTTCTCCCTGCATTGAAAATCCAGCAGGTCATTACTTTGCCGTAAGAAACCTATAAATTAGCTATTGTTACAATTTTTAAGTACAGCTACAACAGTCATACTCTGGCTTCCATATTTGACAAGGAAATTGCTTTGATTTTCCCCCAAAGTATATTTTCCCAATATATTGCTATTTCCTAGTAGCAAATGATAACACAAAAGATCTCTACATTCTTTCGTGACTAAGAATACTAACACTGTTAACTATTTATGAATCTCAAGTTATGGGTCACAAAAACAATTAAGACCCAACTTGGAATTTTTCTTTCAATCACACATTTTCAAATCAAGCATTATATATTGATAAATCAGATGCTCGATGTTTGTGAAAACTCACTGACCCTTTACTCTTTTTCTGTGCTGCTTGTATACCCAACTTTATAATATGCTTTATGTGTAGACTTTTTCTATTTTTTAACAATGTTTCATGAATTTTTCTAGATTTTGATATTTTCTTTCATTGCTGCTTTTACTGATTCAAAATGACAAGGCTGTTAGCTTTTTAAAAATTTTTGTTTACTTTTTGACAATGACATTATTTTCCTCTTTTTAAAATTTAACTATATTGTGTAGTTTAAAAAGTATAGGCTTGAGGGCTTCCCTGGTGGCGCAGTGGTTGAGAGTCCGCCTGCTGATGCAGGGGACACGGGTTTGTGCCCTGGTCCGGGAGGATCCCCACATGCCGCAGAGTGGCTGGGCCTGTGAGCCATGGTCCCTGAGACTGCGCATCTGGAGTCTGTGCTCCGCAATGGGAGAGGCCACAACAGTGAGAGGCCCACGTACCGCAAAAAAAATAAAATAAAAAAATAATAAAATAAAATAAAATAAAAAGTATAGGCTTGATAATAAAGATAGCAAAAAATCCTTTCAGAGCTTAAATAAGTGATTTCCTAAAAGTCAAGACTTCATCAGTTCTGTACAAAATTATTCCTGATTGCAGTTGGTGGTTCTATCTTTTCTCCCATTACGCAAGCTGGGAATCCATGTCATTAGTTCCTGCATTTACATTATCCTGCTCCCCACCCCTCTGTCCCTCACCACCTCCTGTCCATTTACGATGACTAAGTTTTATCTCTTGAATATATTTACTTCTCTTTATCTCCACCATTAGCATCTTACCCCAAAATACTAGTAGGCTTCCTCTCAACTATTGAAATGTTTCCTTCTTATCTCACATCTATTCTTACTTCCAAGCTATCCTCTGTACTGCAATCAGAGAGACAATCATCTTACCAACATTCTTTATAGTCAATTTACTTGTTTACCATTCCTAAGGTAAAGACCAAGCTGCTAGTGTGGTCTGCCATTACCTGGCTCCTACTACCTATGGAACAGCCTCTAGCCTCCCTTGCCCTTGCTCTCTATATTTCAACCCATGTAGATCTTTTTTAGTTCAACTTGATGTCATACCCTTCCTGTCACTTGGCCTGAGCACATGTTGTTCACTTAGCCTGGAATGCCCCTAGGAGGACCCTCCACTTAGTTAATTCCTCCTCATCTTTTACATTCCATCATCAATGTCCTACCCAAGGAAAGGCTCTGATTCCAGCTTAGGTCCCTCTGTTATAAGCTGACATACACCAGTACATTTCCTTATATCATTAGCCAGAGTTTGTAATTATACAGGTACTTAGTGATTCTTTGTTTATTATCTAAAGCCCCATCAGACAATAAATTGTGTGAGGGCAGAAGCTGTCTGATTTTGTATTCCATTGTACCTAGCTGGCCTATGGCCCAGAGTAGCCATTTAAGGCTAGTTAGTTAATTGCTTAATGACAACAAAAATAACAAAATGTCTATAAAACAAAGTTAACAAGTTTATTACTTTATTGGGTTCCATACAATCTTATTGTATTTTTCAAAACTATGCCATAATTATCATTTAACACATACCTCTGATGTCACATTGGAGACCTTTTATTTCCTTCAAATTAAATATTGCAATGTCTCAAAACTATCTCCACTCATAAAATGTGCTGTGCTATTCACAGTGAATGTCACTATTTTGAACACATGAGCTGATTCAGATATTTCTCCTTAATTTGGATTTCCTTGAGAGACTGAACTCCAAAAAGCAATCCTTTTATATGAGAGTATCTGTAAATAAGACAGATTAATTCTTAACTGCCTTCATTACAGTACACATAATCTCTAGCCAGGAATCACCTGCTGTTTATTTCTTCTGATCCTGGTCTGTGTGGAATCTATACCACTATATCAGATTTATATTTGGGTTTAGGAAGAGGTAAAAGACTTTGCTTAACATCTTAGCCAACGTCTCCATCAGTTTTTACTAAACGTCTGCATGGAGGGCTATGGGTATTTTCACCCAACACTTCTATAACCATTTGATGCTACCATCCCTAGATAGATAACTTCTTCAAAAGTACTACCTAATACTGTGTCCAGCACTTAGTAGCTCTCAATAACTATTTGTTGAATAAAAGAACAGTGGAATGAACACCTTGGAGTTTTTGTTGGTGGTGGGAATAACAGAGAGAACAGGTGGGCAGAACATTCTCCTCTCCCTCCCTCCTCATAATACCACCAATCACCAACAAAACCTGGGCCAAATCTTATCTCTGAAAAGGGCTTCTGTCAATAATTTCTCCTCTATATCACCAAAGTAATTTATTATCATTTTCAATACTTTTCCATATTCTTGTCTTTGTTTCAATATTTCACTTTTTCTTCATAAAGTCAAGGTATTTAAAACCCAGCCTTCAACTTATTATCTTCAGAGAATTCTTGGCTTCTCTAATAAGTATATTCTCAATTGGTATACTAAAGCAATGCATATCTGTTTTCTCTGTATACATTCTTCATTGTGTTGTGCCAATATACGGGTGCCCTGAATTTTTGAATGAACTTGTATGAAAGGGCCTGAATCTATATCTTTTATATCCCCTCCCAGTGCACAGTACACTATAAAATTTTATGGACAAATCTTTAGGTCTGAGATTGGTTGGAAATTATAGAAATTGTAAGAAGGAGCCAAAGAACAATTTTTTATAGTTGTCTTTTAACATCTCAGAAAATAATGTCTAAATTTTCAACAAATTTACTAAGCTGGAAATACATTGCTTTAAAAACTTCTCAGCAATTAAAAATGCTTTCTCTGTCACCAAAAGATTCTAACCACAGGTGATATGGTCCTATTCTAAATGTGTCTAAAAGGTAGTAGATTACAGAAAAACAGTCACTTTAATTTGGAAATACTTAAACAAGATCACAAACAGTAATGTCAATGGACAATGAAAGCAACTTGCTAAATCTCACTCAACTTGCTAAAACTAGGTCCTTAGTGATTAAAAGGTATTTTGAAGATTATAGGCTTAAACTAGATAATATATTTCAAAACTTACATATACACAAAAGTATTGAACTCATATTTTTTGCATACAATGATCAGCAATTTTTATATATATTTACTGAACAAGTTTGTGTTTTAACCTTGGAGGATGAGAGAATGCTTTAGTTGTTTTAGAAAATTAATATGATTAAGTGAAAAGCAGGAACAAAATTAGGGGAGAAATCTTGATGATGAAACTTAAACCTAATGAACAGAATATATCCATAATTATTAAATAAATATAAGATAAAATAATTGACCAGATGTTTTCCACCTCTTTCACTGTAGATCAAAACTCAAATCACACGAGAAGTGCAGCCTCTTTCTATGCATTTCACTTACAGACCATGAAAGTGATTGGAAATTAAGTTGTACTACAAGAGGAGTGAAAAGTGAACACTTTTCTAATATAAAGCAGCAAAGTATGGTTTTAATCAAAAGTCCAGTTTTATCTTTCAAAAGGAACAAACTCAGAAGCCTTTCACATTAATAATATCCAACTCCCCCACAGATATTAGGGTTTCATAAAATGTGGAAAAATGTCATCTCATTTAATGAATTTGAAATTTTCTGTATTATAAATATAAAAATAAGTGTGTTTATATGCCAGGCACATATGCAGAAAGAATGCAGTGGACTATGAAGAGCTAATATCCTTGAATAAAAAGTAATAACTTGTGCAGGATGACAGTATAATATATTCCTCCTTGAAATTACTTACAGGAGCACCTTTCTCTCCAGCTGGACCAGGAGGACCCTGAGGTCCTGGTCGCCCTGGCAAACCAATTGGGCCAGCTGTTCCTGCTGACCCACGTTCTCCTGGTGAGCCCTAGCACAGTGGAAAAAAGGTATTTTGTTATTAATGATGGAAAAATTTACACTTAAGAATCACTTATTTAGTTGTGAAATCTTACAGTTTACATAACATAAAAGTCACTTTTAGACAATTTTAAGATCTCAGACAGGAACAGTACTCACAATTTAAAAGATTAAGTTCTAGCCCCAATATTAAGCACAGATACTAAAGTTAAGAAATACTGATAAGAAGAAAAATATTTCAAAATTATATATCTTTAATATTTTACAGATGTTTTCTCTTTTCATTTAAGTGTTCACAATTGTTCACAATGTTTTATAAGACATAAATCCAACAGTACCTTCCTATACAATTTTCTCCCTGTATTATTCTGGATTGGCATGATACACTGTCTAGACTAGCATTTTTCAAAGTGATTTCTGGACTTCACCTCAAACTTGCTGAATCACAATTTCAAAGTCCTAAAAATGAGTTCAGAAATTGTCATTGCTTTGAGGTACAAATATAATTTTTTACATAATAAAGTCCAATAATCACTATCCCAGAGCTTGGACTTTTTCCTGAAAATAAGTCCTTAAATTTATCTTAGAATTCTGTAGGGACCATTGGATTTTATTATGAACACTAACTAGATAATTCACATTTGACTAGGTACGTCCAATTGAGTTTCAAAATAGAGGCTATATATTTTCAATTAGTTTGCTTAAAAAATACCTAATATGTAAAATTTTAAAAAGTGTGGATACTGCCTTCATATTAATTATCTCTATCAACAATTTAAGAAAACATTATTTAAAGCAAGAATAAAAGAAATGCAAATGTAGATTTACTAAGTCATGTATAGGTCAAAGATAACCTATTTACCATTTCCAATTTTACTTATTGAAAGATAACAAGAATATTGTCTTTGCATTAGATTCCTAAATGGGTGGCTAAGTTTTAATTTATCATTTTCTTTCAAGATTGAACTAATGTGAAATATTAGAAAATATGATTATTAGCAGATTTCCTTAATAATTAAGAAGTCTAAATAATAACATCATCATTTTAAAACTCAAAGAAATGATTTATAAAAGCTGGAAAATATAGTACTGTCACATTTATCTTCTAATATTACTCTCCCTATGTAATTAGAAGTCATTTTATTATACAAATATGAATTATTGACTTTGTTCTAATTTCTATTTTTATTAGCTAGAGAACTAACTAAATATGAACACAAGAACAATGATAATGACAATTTGTATTGATGTAGTGCTTAAGAGTTGTGTGAAAAATAAATTTTTACCAATCATAATTCAAATACTAAAGAAGAAGAGATTACAAAGGAAAACTTCAGTTAGTATTTTTTAAATAATAAACATCTGTCCTCTGTCAAAATGTTATTTTTAATCTAATAATATTAAAATATTTTATGCAAAAGAGTCAACCACAAGTGGTGTGACTGTTAACCAGATGGCAGACTTTGGATGAATGATTCCAGAGGCCAATGCAGAAATTAAAAATGGGAATAGAGTCCTCTGAGTGCATTCAAGAAGTGCAACCCTAAAAGTTGAAGGCATGCAAAGATTTGTCTCTACTTAGCAGAGACAGCAAAGAAAGAAAGGAAGCCTGGAGGCTGAGGAGGTGGGCAGGGGAGGGAGGAAGATGGACAATGAAAGAGAGAAAAAGAGAGAGAGAACAGAGGAGGAAGACAAGGATTAAAAGGAGGAGAAGGAGAGCAAGGACCCTGAAATTGAGAGGAATGCAAAGAATTCTGAATTACAGAAAAGAGAGAAAGAAAAAGTTCAGTAATGAAAGCACTCTTTTTTGGTGTAAGTATAAGCAGAAAACAATATACAGTGTGACTAGGGTGATTCTGTTTTATTCGGGTAAACACTATCATCCCTAAAGATAAATCTCTAATATCTGAAAATCTGATTTCTTGAGGATCAGTGTGCATACAAGGTGGGTGTGTTACATTTTCATTTTAATATTTTACTTGTAAAATCTCACAAAAGCATTACTACCCATTAGTGTTATCAAATCTAAACTAAGCATCCAATTTAAGGGCTGAAATATTTTATTTGTAATTGATGATACAAAAAGAGATGCAATTTTGATATGTCAGGTCATGAAACCTTTCTCTTTGATCCTGTTTTAAATTTAAACCCCAACTTTTCAAAGACTACCTGAGGAAGATATCATTTTAGACTGTGTTGAGCTTGACAGCTATGAGACCAGAATGATAAAAGAGGAAATTCACTAGAAAACAGATGTGTATATTAAGAAAATTTATTATTTTCCAACTATTGAGTCTACTAAACAACTATTGTGCTAAGTACTTTACAAATGCAATATAATTTAATTCCTGTATGACTTGTTTACTTTTCAGGTAAAGGCGGCCGTAAGGCCCAGTGT
This sequence comes from Grampus griseus, assembly GCF_964374135.1. Classification (NCBI taxonomy): domain Eukaryota; kingdom Metazoa; phylum Chordata; class Mammalia; order Artiodactyla; family Delphinidae; genus Grampus; species Grampus griseus. Next base: position 92,921,426 of record NC_139017.1, on the reverse strand, counting down.
CTAGCTCATGCGCCCTGATTCACACAAAGTTTCTTCCTGCAATACAGAGTACTTCATAAATGGTGAAGAAAAAATTCCCTGGTTGTTTGTACCACAATAATTCACACATATTATGCTAAATTTTAATAAGTAGAGGAAATAGAAGCCATTTAAGACCACTTCTACCAGAACAAGCTCACATTGGTTGAACACTTTCTAAAATGAGAAAACTTGAAAGAATTAATGGCAATGCTTATCTCCTTTGTCCAAACAGTCATTCTCTGACATTCATACAGTCTAGATATTTTTGATAACAGCATGCTCTGCAGTGATTTTATTTTATACATCTATAAATGAAAAGTGAAAATCTCTGATGATACCTACTGATTAAGCACATGCTGTTATCAACATACAGAACTTATTTAAATATTCCCAGGTCAACTTTTAAGAGTAAGCCTTATGAATCCTTTAATCCCAATTGAATCACTGAAGAAATTCCATTAAAAATGAAAATTTAAACCCGATATTAAAAAGAGAACATATTTAACAAAAATATAGTGAGACTACTCTCTTGTGACACTGATTGGGAATACAAAATGTATTATGGCAGGCATCAGCCCTTAAGAAGCTCACACTGCAGATTCATTTTTTTCCATAAAGGCTAGACAGTTATAGTTATAGAATTTATTGCATTGTCCTATAACTGGCTATAGTGAAGAACAGAGGGCTTTATATTTGTCAGATAAGTGAACAATTACATCTAAGATGAACATGTTTGGGTTTAAACATAGGTTAAATGGATAATAATAGGCTCACAAAGGTAAAATTTTTGCTTGTTTTTTAAATTGATCTTCAGCCCTCTGAGTACTTACTGGCACATAGCAAGCCCTACGTAAAAGTGTCAACTGTATGTGTGATCTTTTCCTTCTCAGCACTGAAACCAGTAGCTTTCCCATCTTGAACAAACTGATTAACTTCTATTTGGCTCTATTTTCTCGCCAACAAAATAGGAACAGAAATAATTTGCCCTCTGTTTTTTCTGATATTATTGTGTTGATACATCTAAAGTCTGTCCTAAAATATGAATGCAACAGATGTTGGAGTACTGTACATGAACAGCTACATACTTTAAAAGTAGATATGCAATCTCAAATGATTGCAGAAGTTAAATTTTATAGGAGAGAAAATTAAGATCCAGAATGTGTATGGTATATCTAAGGCCATACAGTTAAAGAGTAGAGCTTTTCCCACAAAACAGTATTTTTAGTCCTAATTTAAACTGTTTACATACTCATCTCTATAGCAATGATAAATATTTTACCCATCAAAAGTGCTTAACTGGAAAGAACTCAGAGAAAAAGAGGCTAAAAACTATAAAAATATTTCCCCAATGTATGATTTAAATAGCAATGGACACAAGGTAAATTAAAAGTTTTCTAAAGGTATGTATGGAATTACAGGAATCATAACAATCGTAATATCATGAAGTATTCTGTTATTTTAATACTAAACAGCAACCACTATAGGTCACTTATTTTCAACTGAAGGTTGGACATTTACTTATTTTTAAAAGAGAGGAATTTACATTTTTATAATTAGTGACCTCTCTTTAAGTTTATGTTAGCTTTATCCTCTTCTGCAGCCCTTTTCCCTAAACCTTGCAATGGTAATAAAACACAAGTCAATAGCATCAGTTTATTTCCTTGAAGCGATGAGAATAGTGGTTATTTCTCTAACTCTTCACACACAGGAGAACCCCAGATAAATATTTTCTGTTATATTCACTGGGTGTTTCATATTCTGAGAAGCATTTGTAAAGTAAAGGAAAGAGGTAAACAGAGAAATCATCTCATCAGCTTTCAATTAGCCCACTAGAGAGAGGAAAAGAAACATAAACACAAGTCCTTATGAACAGAGCTATACAAGTAGAAAGCAAAAAAAGAAAAAAGTCTGCCCCTCTCTTTGTAAAGCCAAGTTGACCTTTGTGGCAAAACTAGTTTGAGGTAATTTTCACTCTGCAAATTACATGTATTTGAGATCAGATAAGCTGAAAATTCAGGTAAAATATCAAGCATTACCAGAGTTTAAAACATAAATTCTGAATGATTAAGTTAAAGTCCTACAATATCTCAGTCTTCGGTCACTGATCCCACCACCATCTGTCTACATGATTCATCCTGATTGGATGTCATAATAGCTCCCTGAGGTCTAACCGTATTCCAATAGAGAAAGTGTGCTTTAATTTTAAAAAGAATAGCATATGACCCAGTTAGTAAGTATAATCCTTCTAAAAACTTTTCCAGCTCCTTGTTTGAGAAATAAGTAAAAAGCCAGTGAAAAGAAGGTTCTCTGGAATGGGATGTGGACAAATAATTAGAAGAAATAGGAATTATGATAAGAAGGGCATATAAAATCCTAAGGGAGAGACAACAACAGGAAGAAATAATAGCACATAAAGAGGAAAAGAGAGAATCATCAGGGGACAATCATGAAATAGGAGTCATAGGAAAGGAATAAAGACTGATACGTTGCACAGTTGTGAAATCTTGGACTTTTACCTTTTAGCAGCTATGTGCCTGCCCCCTCCCCATATACATTCTCCATATTAACTCCCACTCCTGGGGACGGGGAAGAAATGTGGTTGTAAGGATAGAGGGCCTTTACCCGCACACTATTTTATTTTTTTAAATCTCCTTATTTTTAGAGAAATAACTGTTGGCAATGAGGAGATTTTTTTAAATTATTATTATTATTATTTTATCTTTTGGCCACACCGGGCGGCATGTGGGATGTTAGTTCCCCCACCAGAGATCGAATACATGCCACCTGCACTGGCAGCGCGGAGTCTTAACCACTGGACTGCCAGGGAAGTCCCAGAGGGGACTTTTTTTTTTTTTATCAGAAAAAGCATATGAGGGAGAGATTATTCAGGGAATACATTTTCCTTGATTTTGTTTTATGAAAATATAGGTGGTAAATGCAATCTGAGAACTCGTTTGCATAATATATTTGTATATACTGTGTTAACATAAATATAAAATGTTTACTCAGTTTGTGTTCAACATATGAGAAAAACGCCGTGCTGCCTTCCTCTCTTGCCGTTCAGCCCCTTGCTTCTTCCTGCCTTGCGTGTGTGCATCAAGACACCCACTTAGCGAGTAAACCCCCTGAGATGAGAAAACATGCCCTGCTTTGATGGGCATCTATTACCAGCTTTTTTGTACATCATCACGCATACAGAGAACGCTTGGTTTTTGCCAGATTTTAGAAGCCCAAAGTCACAGTATCCTGTTGGGATAAATTTTGTTTGTCTTCAGCAGGAGCACTAAAAACTGTTTCTCAATATACATTCATTCCGAGTAGCTAGACCTTCAGAGAACTATGACATTGAGATACCAATTCTTTGCTAAGAGGACTAAAACAGTGATGAAGACTTCAAGACTAAGTCTAACCCACAAAAAACTTGCTTTTCATAGATCAAATTGATTTTTATTTATATCTTTAACTCCAACCTAATTCCTTTAGGGAAAATACATTGTTTACACTTCAACTTCTTTGTTCTATCTTTTAATATATTACTCATTATTTAATATGTTATTTTATCTATTCCGCATCCATCATCCTCAGTAAACCATAAGCTCTATGCAGGAAATGTCCATTTAATGAATCTATAAAACTCCAGCTTAATAGATTGGTGTATTCAGATATTTATTTAATTATAGTTTTCCATAAGAAAAGACTTACAGCAGCTTACAGGGAAGACATAAATAAAAGATAATATAAATAAGAAATGTTAGGTAAGAAATGTAAAGAAGCAAGTAACTTTTTTATTGGCAAAAAATAGGACTAACAATATTAGTAATCTAAAAATGCATACTAGAGACCAAGGCTTTTCCCAAATGCAGGTCATGATCCATTGATGGTTTATGAAGTCAATGCAATGGGTCTTGTACAGCATTTTTAAAAAGTAACTCTAATAAAATAAAGAAGATAATATTAAAGTACATTATATGTACTTTTTGTATAGAGTTGAACGCAAAATTACAAAAACAGTCAAAAAGCAAGGAGTTTTCTTCTCTACTGTGTCCCCAATTTGACTCCATTATTTCCGTAAGCCATAACAAAAAGAGAAATTTAATTTTCGTAACAGTTGAAAGAAAAAAAAAAAAAACCAGCTAACTGCTCAAGAAACTACAAACATTTCTAATGCTATTATTAGTAAGAGATTTCTTCTGAGGATACTCATAATAGGAGCCTTGCATACAAATCTCCCATATCCTCAAATAGATACTTTTGGTTGATACAACTCTACACGTTATAGTTTCTCTAAATACAAGCCAATGGCATCATAGCTAGACCTATCAGAGTTCAATAAATCCACTTCTATAGGCTGTCATAACAATGTGATACAAACAGTCTGGTCTATGTTTCCAACTGAATAGATTATGAATAAAAAGAACAGATGTTAAATATATTTATAAATGTATACATGTACACAGGTATAGATGGATGACTATTAAATACATTTTGCTTTGTATGGGCCAGAATATATTGAAAGGGTATGGTGTTTGACGTGCATAACTGTGACATGTACACACTTTACAAATCTCACTGTGAGCAAGAACTGTTGATAAAAACCCTGCTTTTAGTTTTAGTTCATTGACGTCCTATGCAGTGAGGGAATTTATTATTTCTCTAGTATTCCAGAAAGACAGCACAACTACTCTCCTTAAGAATTGTATTCTAAGGAAAAAAGTTAAGGATTCAATAGTATACTGGAAAATATTTATGGTCATTAAGGATCCAACTTGTACATCCGTTTAAGCAGTTTAGTCTTTGATTCATTCAAGTTAAGAATGATTATAAAGAGCACATATAGGAATATTAAAACCTAGTTAGCTGTAATATTAGCTCCTCTAACTCTTTTCCTTTTGACAAATTTTTCACCAAAATAAAGAAGGATGAAGAGGACTTGGAAAACTGCAACTGAGAGAGACAGAGAGAGAGGGAGAGAGAGAGAATGTTAGGCCAATGTTTACAGAGTAAGAGATACACATGTCTGGAAATGGGTCTATGTAATGTGCTGTGGTGTTTCGTTTTCAAAGGACTATGAACTTGGGCAAGTTGTTTACCTTCTCTAAGTCTCAGATCCCTTGCCTTTAAAAATGGAAAGATAATATCTACTGGGCCAGGTTGCAAGAATCAAATAAGATAACAATTATAAAGTTCTTAGCATGAGTTGAAAGAATAAATACTCTTAATAATTTCCTTTCCCTTTTCTACTTCCTTTACCATCCACATCTTTCTTTACATTTTTTCCTTAGAGAACTCATCACTTTGATATTTTTTCCTTAGTATGCATATGTGCTGAATCTCTATCTCTCTCTGTTCCTGTGAATTTTAGTCCTGCACTTACCAATACTTGGTCAATATCCCTAAGGTAAATTTAATATGAGATTGATACAGACTCAGGAGTTCTACAGGATACTCTTACACCTTTATCCTTATGCATTACAATTTCATTGTCTCTCACCAACTGACCAGATATTTTCCTCTGATATTTCGATGTCACATCTTTGATCAACATTGCAAAATGGAACATGTTATCTTTCTTGCCAAAGAAGTCAGCACTTCTTATTCTTTGTTTATACTCTCAGTTGCAAGATAATCCCCCTAAGTCTTTAACCTCAAAAAATGAGAATTAACATGAACAAATTTTCTGAATAAATTATAGTTTACATCTAGAAAATCAACAACTTTTGTTTTAATCGTGGTAATTTGGAATTAAAAAATTTCAAAATCAAATTTCACATGCATGTAATTGCTTTAACTGGAGTAAACTGAGGCTTGTTTAGCACTTGTTATGAAGTGGGAGTCATCATCATGAACCTCTGTTATATTTTACAGCAATTAGAGTAATAGCATAAAGAACTAATAAATGTGGATGATCTCTTTCTTTTTAGTGGTTCCTTTTCCAACAACTTTGAGGAAGAATTTTAATTGGTTGATGCCTATTGAATTGTGTATGTTAATTTATTGTAAGAATAGATTCTAATTCCAAATAAATAAACTCACAGTCAGCATCTGTGGAGCATTTCTATCAGCAAAGTATAAAAGCATTTTAAAATCTTTTGTGACTACTAAGAGGCTTTGAGCTTTCGTGTGAGAGTGTTTTGTGTTTGTCATCGTTTCTGACCAGGTAAAACTGACCAGGCATCACTAAATTATCATTCCCCCAAGGACACAAGCTTGAAGTCATCATTCAGTTTTCATCTTTCCTCACTGCCCATATCCAATCTTAGTAATAAATCCTACTATCCTGCCTTCCTAGTGTTTTTTCCATCTGCACTGGCCTTTGACTTCCCACTGTACTATCATTGGCTCACTCATATTATGACATTGATCACTGAACTTTTATGTTCAATGAGTCTCTCCCATCTCTGCTATGTATTACACACTAATGATAACTTTTTCCCTAAAACTTTATTAAATTTGTTTGCTCCAAAAAACTTTAATTTTTTTTTACTCCATTTACTCCAAAAACTTCAAATCTTCATATTACTTCAACATGGCATTTTAGAGCTTCAATAATCATATGGCACATTATATTTCTGCTTTAGCATTATATTATGTAAATACATAGCAGAGTACCTGGGTCCTAGCAAGAATTCATCACACTTTAGTCCCTCTCCCAAGGTGTCACACTTTGGTAAGACCAGATGTTCCCTAAACACCTTATCCCTTTCCTAGTATCATTCTCTAGATCTTAATGATTTTGTAATCCTCTATACTCTTTGAAGCCAAGTTCAAGGGCCACCTCCTGCATGACCCTTTTACTGATTTCTCTTCTCTTCCCCTGCCCTTGAGTAATTAATAATTGTTGTTTGTATATCATTAGGCATTTAATCACTGACTGTCTTATAGTGCTATTTGGTCTTTGGTGTGTTTCTTTTCAAAATTGTTTCCCTTATTTTAAGTCTTTTAGAGGTATGTCTTCTGTGGAGCTTAATTGTATACAGGGAAGTAAGTAGTAATTGCCAAATAAGCGGTTCTTGATGCTAAATGAATAAATATTAGATCTTTTTGATCATATTTACTATGTTCTTTCACATGTAACCGGATAATTGTTGAGTAATATTCTATTAAAGTATATCTCTATCTCCTGGGCATATTATGTACCCTACAAATATATTGATTTCAACTGTCCAAAGACCTCAGATAACATTGTTTGCTTGGGTCCTAAAAAATTACTTTAAACAATTTAAATGTTGTGCTCATGATTCAGGTTTCACAGATGCAATAACTATTGATCTCAAAAAATGCATCCATATTCCAAAATAAAATTCACTTTAGAACCTGAAGTTCTGGATAAATAGATTGCATTGCACTGAAAATTTTGAAGATTCTATCTATGCTCAAATAAGCACTTCTGTCTTATTCAACTATTTTTTCCTACTCATGCTACCACCACTAACTTATCTGGATATCTTAAAATGTTCTATATAATTTTATGAATATCAAATATAGTTATTGAAAAGTCTTACTTTTCTTTTTAAAAAATCCTTATCAGATATCCATACCGACCATAATCATCGTAATGACATTTGTATGATCTACAGATTAAATATAATGTTAATCAATCTGCCAAAGATTATATTGCTGTGTTCTCAGTATTAGTTATGCTATATACACTTTACTCCAGTATCAGGATGTATGATAAATTTAAATAGGTAAATATGGAATGATTATATTGACAGCACTGTACTGTGAATATAACCAAAGTAACATAAGGAACTCACAGTCTAATGAAAGAGACAGACAACCAAATATATTCCAATGCAATTTCTAAAATGCGAATCATAACAAAGAGCACAAAGAGCAGAGAAATTTCACTAATATATGAAATGGAAGCAAATTGTCCAAAGATGACCTTATAGAGATTTTAACATTTAAGCTTGATCTCTACGGATGAGTAGGATTTTTTTCAAATAGAGAAAGGAAAAATGGGGTTTCCTGGAAGAAGAATAGTATAAACTATATTCTCTGCAAAGTATAAAGATTGTGGTAGTATGATAAGCAAGAAATTCAGTGCATTAAATTGGGTAGAATTAGAATGTAGGCCTTGAGAAAAATAAAATAGACTATAGTGATTGGGATCAAATTTTGAAGAAACTTATAAGGAGTTTGGTTTCCAAAGACAGTGTGGAACCATGAGATATGTATAAGCAAAGCAATGGAAGAGTTAAGGTTGTGTATTAAGCTATAATTCTACAATCAGTGGGCAAAACTAACAGAAGAGAGTAAGAAAGAGAGTCAAGGAGATAAGACACTATTAAGCAAAGAGGGAAAGGAAAGAGTCTGAACAAATGTGGTGGTAGTGGAAATGAAGAAAAGGGGACAAATTAAAGGAATATTTTGGAGGTGGAACTAGTATGACTTCAATATGTTATATAAAGAAGTTGAGATGCAAGTTAAGGTAACTTTCAGCTTTTTAGATTGGAGAAATAAAATGGAGAATGAGAAGAAACCGCTAAAATTGGTAGTTTGGCTCTTATTGGTAACTTCACACGGTACAGCTAAGAATGAAGGTAAATTAATGGAAAAAAATTAAGGCTGCATTCTAATGCTTTCTGGGGGGTTATATGTATCTCAAGTAAATAAAAATCTGATATTTACTCATTCGCCAATTATTTCATAAGGTTACATTGACTAAATAAAGCAATCTAGATAATATACAAAATGGATATATGCCTTTCACACTTATGGGATTTTTTAAATGAGCATTGATAAAATTGAAGTCTCATCAAGTACTCAGAATCAGACAAATTATGATTTATTTCCTCAGGTATTGTAAGAAGCAAGATAGCTCCTTTTACCTCCTGACAGCAGTGGTAAAATAAATATTTTCAATCATCTAAACTCTTTTGTTTCTGCACTCATTAGAGCATGCAACTGGTAGAAACCAGGCATTGACTGACTGATTTGATTGACATGTGTTTATTTTCTCTTCCACACACTGTGGGATCACAGCATGAGAGTAATGAAAGAAGAGCTGTAATTTGCAATCATGGATAGCATGGCTATTTATTATAATCATACTTACAACTGGACCTGGTGGGCCCTGGGGACCTTCTCCTCCTTTCAGTCCAGGTGCACCCTGGGAAAAGTGAAAAGCAAAGATAATGAATTGATGTGAATTGAATATAAATAGGAGGAGATGTATGATTGACAAAATGAGAATATTAGGAAGTGTTTCCAGACACTAATGTATATTGCTATATGTATTATGACAACCAATGCATATGCTTACATATTTCCCTTTAATTACTCATGAATCTTTATTTAGTTGAGACCTAAAAAAATGCTTCTAATAAGCAATTTTATTCACATATTTCATTAATATGTTAATTATACCTGAGCTCCAGAAAGTCCTCTTTCACCTGGGAAACCACGTAGTCCTGCTGGTCCATCTTTCCCTGAGACACCTTGAGGACCTGGGTCACCCTAAAGAACATAATAAACATCCATCATAGAGAGTAAACTCTACATGTTTCCAGAAACAAAATTGTAATTACCTCTAAACTACTGTGAGTAAAGCCTGAATACCGTTTAATGATGAGAGTATTGTGTGGAATGTCATATACATTAAAATGAGCTACTATTCACAGTTGAGTGTATATAAATGGATGGTTTTATGGTCAATAGAACTAACTGTTCTTGTATATTGTCCAGTCATGCCTTGAGATACAATAAACTGAATATTTTACTGACATATCTTTCTGACATTCATTTAAATACTACACCAGCATTTAGAGAATCTATGGACAAGTAATGAGAAGCTACAGTAAAAAGTAAATGAATATTTTCAGCCAAGAAAATTCCTTGAGCATGGTGTACCTTTGCACCTTCTTTTCCTGCAGCACCGGGAAGACCTTGCTCCCCAGGAGGGCCAGGAGGACCAGGATGTCCACGTTCACCTATGGGACCAGTCTCACCAGTTGGTCCCTAAATTGGATAAATAAACTTCATTAGATTGCTCTTTTATTTTTGGCAAAGATAACACAAACCCAAAACAAATATCACTCCCTTTCACAAAGTTTTATCATTTTCAATTATTTTCATGATGTCCTACAAAACTGCATATAAAGCAGTGAAAGTAAATTACCTGGTAGAAGTCTGAAAGATTATGTGTAATCTTTATTAAAATCTGAGTGTATAGGGAAATATATAGATAAATTCAAAGAGCTGTTTTCTTTATTTAATACCAGATTGTTTCAGAGTGAGGCCAAGTATTGTTAAAAACTGTTTTTTCACTATAATTTCATACCCTCCCCTCTTTTTATATTAGGTGTCAAATGAGTTTAGGAGCAAAAGAGGCACTGGTACCACTACTCAATTAATCACTGCTTGATAATAAGCTCAGGTCCCCTGGAACCCAAACAACCAAAGTGGTCCTCCTTGGAATTTCCATGATTGGAGACCTTCCAATTGTTAATCTACGTTCATTTGACAAAGTCTAGACAATGTGGCAGGGGGACCCTGAAGATCATGAGTTTGGGTTGGCAGTTCCTTTCGGCCAAAGACTATAACAAATAGCCCACTGCCTTAAACTGCTGCAAATGCCAAAGTGAAAAATGTCAGGTCACTTATGTGTCCCCTGAGTGGTGCTGGTTCGTGGTGCTATTTCAAGTGTAAATAGAGAATGGTGACCAGTTGCTCTCTATCTCCACTTAGAGAAAAACAAAATGAAGGATTTAAGTTTAAACATATATAAAGGGAAAGTTTCCAGATGCTAAGATTGTTAAACAGTGGAATGTGTTACTGAAGTTGCTTATGGAATATCATTCTCTGTTATTTTTCTAAAAATGCAACAGATTCTTACTTTTTGGTCTTGGATAAAAAACACATCTATCCCGAATTTGAGTGTACATTTCTAGGTTTAAATTCCTTTAATTATGTATTGCTGAAGGTCCCAAACTTATCATTAATGCATAAACATTTCTTCCCATAGGAATGTTTCCTTAAACATCTGATCAGAATTTCAGTAGTAAGGAATGTAGAACTGATCCTAATTTAATGGCTATCACCACTGAGACAAAAATGAGTGGTGATTCACATGACCGCACAAAAAAAGGAGTATCAAGTATTGCAATCAATATTGCTCCTATTAAATCACTTCCTTTGTCCTAACATGAAAATACGGTTTCATTTGAAATAGGCTATAGAATTTTCTTTCTTAAAAGGACCAATAAAGAAAAATAATCCAATGAAGATGCATATTCAATAACACACGTGTTATTTTTATGCCTTAAAGTAGGGAGACAAAAAAGAACACGGGGCTCAGAAACCGGATGTCTGCATTAGGCAGAGATGACTTTTCAAAATCGTGAGGACCTGAAATGTTCAGTTAAGCCCCAAGATGTTTACATTCTAGTTGGGGCCCTAATTCTATTTCTGTTCAGAGATAAATAACATAATAGGAATGATTCTTTCAGTTAGATTTTTCCACAGAAAATTGCTGTGAAGTTGTTTGGAATAAAGAAGAAAACAATTATTTAGAGGTTTTTTTAAAAATTAAAACTGATAAGCAGTTTAAAGGAAGGCTCAGCACACACACAGAAATCTGCAAAAAGAGCATCATGCACACTGTTTTCTTCTTTATAAAGTAGCAAACAGAAATTCCCTTGGCTCAAAGTGATCTCTGAAATAAAAGGGATCAACCAATCCAAGAACTCTTCGTTTTTGTTTCTATCACACATATTCCTAGAAAGAAGACACAGTTTTCGTTTCTCTCTGTGTGTGTGGTGTGTGATTGAGTTACAAAGTATTAAGAGCTAATTGTAGGCTGAGGAAAGACTACTTAAAGCAATTAAATAATTAAAACACTCAATCAACTGCTCTTTTGCTATAATTTGTTATTAGCAGGGATAAAATTCCAGCTGAGTAAACTAGATGTGTCGTGTCCATTCAATAGGCTACGCCACAATAAAAACATTGTTTTCTATCCCTGTGAATTATTTTCTATAAGTAGTTAATACGATAATTCAGGATACTGCATCAAGTTTTGAGATTCTTTCTGCCACCTCCCTTGAAAAAGCTACTTGTCTTTGCCATTATTTCTATATACTCAAAGATTACACACTAATATTTTATCATTGATGGAAATCATTGTTATGAAGACAGAAATTTTAAGAAACATGTAATATAATGCAAATATTAACATTTTAGAAGAATTGTGTTAGAAGCTTTATATTTCTAATATATTATACCTCTAAATCTAATTTATACTTAGAAAACTAAAGTCATTTTATAATTTGAAATCCCCAAAAAAGATTATGGCCAATCTATTTAAAAATTATGTGATGTTTTTAGCAGATGATGCCATGATCAGGCTTTCGTGTCACCTTCATTGTGAACTTTCTGACTTAATGTCATTTATTTTATTCTTTTCTTTTATTCATTCAGGCAATTGAAAAATCGCTTTAGCTAACTGATGGTTTGCTGAAGTTCATTTGATGCAGGCAAATTATATATTTAAATGCCATCCAAAATATAAAAATACATAAATTTCAATTAAAAACTTTTCACAATAAAATGAGCAAATTTTACACAACTTAGCAAAGGTGAAAATATAAACAAGAAAATAAATCTTGTTAGGAAAATAAAGTAAATGGAACGTACCTGTGGTCCAACAACACCCCCTGGCCCAGGAGGGCCGGTCTTGCCTTGAAACCCCTAAGGTAAAAAAAAAAATCTATAAAAGCTATCCAGGACACAAAGCATAAATTAAAATTCTCTGAGACAGTTGAATAATTCACATTAAAAGAAAGTCATCTTTTGGATAAAAATACTTATTTTTAAATGCCTATGAATTATTACATTCCAGTTCTTTTTATATTGAAAACTTAACATCTTCACTATTGTACACTGTAGTCCTATGATTACTTTCAATAAGCTTAAAAAAGAAAACAAGAAAATGGGATGAAGCTGGAGCAAAAATGTGTTCTTAGCCCTCTTTCACTGAGTCAGACAACATAGAAATTTTAATCGAGAAACGTTTACAGATGAAATAAATGAGGATTTAGACATTCTTTGAAACAGTCCACTGGTTCTTTATACAGAGATAAATCTACAGTCTGTGATATTCATGCATTTCTCTTTCCTGCATTCCAACAATCTCATAAAATAAACAAGATATAAAAATAAATTTATAAAAAGAAAGCTTTGCATGCTTTGTCATTATTTCAACATTTTATCAGTGTTCTTTCTTAAAACCCAAAAGAATATACTTACAAATGTACCTTGCATATAATGCAGTCATTAGAATAAAATCCAGTAGATGTGAGCGCATGTACTCACTAAACAAGGGCTTTGGGCATATATTCTGGTGTCTATATTTCTCTAGACTCCTGGGTTATTCATTCTGCATGACTGTATTATGATTAGCAAATTTCCTTCTCATGTGAGTTAATTGACACTTAACAGTTGGATAAAGATTCAAAATACTGACAAACCTGCCAAAGAATTGAATTAAAGCAAATAGTATTTGCAAAAGTTTTATTCATTATAACATCAGATTGGAAATAAGAAAGTTAGAAAGCAAAGAGCAGAAACTAGCCCCACACTTGTATCATGAACTTCCAGATAATTGTGATTACATTATTTATAAAAACAAAACTTAAAAGCAGGAAAAGAATCTGTAATTATTTTAATTGATGCCATGGGGAAAGAAAACAAATTTCTCCTATTTTTAAAGTACATTAATTCTTTTTTTTTGAACTTGAGGACACGGGGTGAGGGGAGAAGCTGGGGCGAAGTGAGAGTAGCATCGACATGCGAGAAGCAGCAGCATAGCACAGGGAGATCAGCTCGGTGCTTTGCGATGACCTAGAGAGGTGGGATAGGGAGGCTCAAGAGGGAGGGGATGTGGAGACATATGTATGCATATGGCTGATTTACTTTGGTGTACAGCAGAAACTAACACAGTATTGTGAAGCAATTATACTCCAATAAAGATCTGTTAAAAAAATACATTAATTCTTAAGACCATCAGGTTTCCACTTGAGTTATCAATAACAACAGCAAAGTGAATCAATTCAAGGGAAATATATTATAGCATTTACTTAGCTTGACTGCTTAATTTTAACTTTTCAGGAACTTAATGGTGTGGAAATTTGTACCAACATATGTAAGCATATATATACATAATTTTTTTTTCTTTTTCACTGAGAGCTAACAGCTCTTAGTGCTGTTACTCTTATCATTTGTTTACAGCATGTAGTCCCACATCCTAGCTACTCCTTAGATGATCTCAATAACTTCCATGATCACAATTGTTATCAATGCCTTCTTATGTTTTTTCCTCAGCTTAACATTCTCAAAATTGTTCTCACTAAATGAATCCTCTCCTTTGATTTTCCACCTCTGTTCTCTCCCTTTATTAACAAAGTGACTTCAGATCCCAGACTTTCCTCAGGTCCTCAAGCTCAGTCATTTAATCCTACCATGTCATCTCAGAAACTCGCAAATACAGCTTCTTCTCTCTTGTTGAGTAGACAGACCTGTCTTATTTGAACTATACTCGCCACTTTCCTTGACCACTACAGTTTTTCAAGTCAGGTTCACTCACCTGTCCACTTGTTATCATGCCACAAAAGCAAATCTATTCAACTCATTGCTAAGCATATGTCATGAAATATCCATTACCAAGTCTACACAATCTCAACTTTCCCTAAACAACCATGCACCACATGGTTGCATAATCTGTTCCCTCTGTCTGGATCACCTTTTGCCCAATTTCTAATCACAAAGTTTGACATAAAGCTGTAAGTGCAATCAGGACTTTAAAAAAATTAGTCTTATAAAGTTTTTTCCTTAGTAACTGTGAGAGCAAGAATAGCAGATGAAATTGATCACAATAATAATTAATTATGAAAATTAACTGATTAAAAATAAATGCTTAACTGAGGAAATTCTGTGAAAAATTTGCCACCCAGACTTGTATTCATATGTTCTAAGAGGGTGCTAGTACCTCTGAGTGAGAAACAGATTTGGAAGGAGCTGGAAAACAGCATTGACCATACGCCTGCTCATTCAAAACATTCAGAGTTTTGCAAGTATCTTATAAATCTGACACTGAGGATCTTACAGATGAACTATGTGCAAGAAAACTTTTATAGATCAGAATGGAGTGCGATTATTCTAATACTGTCATGTAATAAGACTTTCCTTGCCATTTAATTTTAGGATAATAAGTTAAATTATGTTTTTCAAAATCCCGAAAAACAGAAGTTAATTTGAGACATGAGTAATAAAAATGGAACTCCTATTCTGATCACCTCTACAGTCAAAGCATGATTTGGCACTGTGTTTCTGAGACAAACGTGGGTTGTTTCAGTAGAATAAAGACTATCTCTAATTATTCCTAGTGGTCTTAAAAAGCTTTAAATTGTAAGATGTCAGAATGAACCTTCAATTCAAGGATTTCTGAATGGGAACAAATCTCAAATATAATAAAATACTTTCTTCTTTAAAAAAAGGAAACAGATATATCAAAATATAGATGCCCTAGATCCTGACTCTTGGACAAGATAATCTTTTGAATCACAGTCAACACAGAACAAGGTGAGAAAGAAAGGTTCCTGGTGATAGGGTGACTCACTACTGTTCTTAAAGTGGATTTGAAATCAGGAGTACAATTTTCCAGACATAATTCTAGTTGTTGTTTACAAAAACCTACTAGATGAGAATATCCATCCTAGAAACGTTAGTTAATATGCTAGTTTTCCACTTTAACTTTAAAGGTTATATATAAAATGGTTACTTTGGATAGAAGCAGAAGCTCTTGATTAAATTAAAGTCAAAAGGGATTTTATAATGATAATTCTCTAGGTACCCCTTCCTCAAAAGACATTTTGGAAATACTTGAGAGGTATTCCCAAGAAGCTATACCATGACTTAGTTAAAAATGATTGACTGCAATATTTGAATGAGAATGCGTTTGCAAATTTGAATGTGGATTATCCTTTAGAGAGTTTATTTCTTGCTCATCATGGAGATGTCTTTCCCAATAGGAAACCCAAACAATTTTACTCTTTGGTCTCACTAAAATCATTCTTGATTTTGCTTCGGTAATCCAAGACTTTGAAGTTTACAATCTGACTAAAACTAAAAAGTCATTACACTAAGAATTGTCACTTGGTGAGCAAAACAGGAATTGGCTGCTGCTGCCAGATTGTTTATCCTATGTAGAAAATCATCATGTTTTCAAATCTGTTATCCAGTATTTCTATTGAACCCCAAATATGTGTTCATGCTGGCAGAATACCCTAAGATAATTTTGAGCCACACAGTCAAAGGTAGTCTGTGTTGTGGTTTCCTTAAGAAATCTGGATAAAATTAATCAATGTTAGGAGCCAAGAATTGATTCCAAGGAAACATGCTAATCCATGGTGATTTCTTATTAGACTACCATCCCACTGCAACAGTCAGATACAAAGTTTTGTTAACAGTGGCAGAATAAATAAACAAAACCGCCAGGATTCTTAAACCACAGTTGAGCTGCCAGTTTCCCCGTTGTCTACCTCTGTTATACACATAAGTTATTCAGAGAGTGTATTTAATGTTATATTCCCCATCATTTAAGTTACATTTTTTTCCATTTCCATTTTCCTACTTGAGAGGAGAGAATGCATTTGACATAGTTCTAGACCAATTACAGCCTTACAGTTCCAATAGCAGGAAATATTTCATCCCTTAATTCTGGATAGAAGAGTATATTATCTGCAGTTTATTGTAATGTGTCTCCTTTAGAGAGTGGAAAGGTGAAAGGGTAGGGTGGAATATATCTGTAACAAAGACTTATGTGAAAGGGTCAAGGCTGACAACCTTGTGGAGGTATCCAAAAGACAATGAGGTCTTTTCCATCAGCTTATCCCTAAAGTGTTGTTATTGAAAACAAGGAAAATCAAGTAACATCCATGTCCTCAAGTATATTTATTTAAATGTTTAGATACAAACATAGGTCTATTTATGTATTGCAAATATATTTTTAAAAGATTAAATGGAATTAATTTCACCATTGTCCTTAACCTGATAATTGACTTGTTAATAATAAAGTATCTTTCTGTGAAATGATGAACTGCTTGAGATAGAAAATTTGAATCAGAAGACTGGGTCACTTACAGTCTCTCCACGTTGCCCAGGGTGTCCTGGCAGGCCATCCTTTCCAGGTGGTCCCTGAAATCACAAATATTAAACATCAAACATCATAAATATTTCTTGAATTATTTATAATCTAAATACATGTTAGGCAATTTTCTTATATCTTCATTGGATATCTTATTTTGATGTTCTATTGACTTCACATACGGTAGAATGTGTATTTTTTTTTTTTTTTTTTTTTTTTTTTTTGCGGTACGCGGGCGTCTCACTGTTGTGGCCCCTCCCGTTGCGGAGCACAGGCTCCGGACGCACAGGCTCAGCGGCCATGGCTCACGGGCCCAGCCGCTCCGCGGCATGTGGGATCTTCCTGGACCGGGGCACGAACCCATGTCCCCTGCATCGTCAGGCGCACTCCCAACCACTGCGCCATCAGGGAAGCCCCTGTATATATCTTTTTAGCATATCTATAGCTATAAATGAGACCAGGAGAAAATTGTACAACTGTAATTTGAATATTTTACATTTAAATTTCGTTAGCATCTTTCTTTTCAAAAAGCATATTCATATTGGTTTGTATTTTTGTTTTTGTAAAAATGTTAGCTCCTCAGTACTTGACAAATGAATATTTTTCCCTCTTTTTGGTGATGTGTTCCTAATACAATTTCTTGTGCACTGAGACTTGGATACCAGAGATAGATAGTGTCCTCTAGTGGTGGTCTGAACTCTTACTAACAAGAATGTGAAAGAAACACAAACATAAACAATGGCATTTTACTTCCCAGTTGCTTCAAGTAAAGGAAACAAGGTGCAAGACTCAATTTTAGAAGTCATCAGGGCAAATTTTTCCCAGCAGGTTTTCTTAAATACCCTCTTGGAAGCATAATGTTTATTAAACACTGGAGAGCACATCTACTATGTTATCACTTTCAGTAAAGGATGCTGTCTTTGTCATGACTGAAAAAATAAATGAAGCCATTAACTAAGTACTTAGTAAACAACTCTGTGAGGTTCTTATGTTTTAGATACTTAGTAGAAATAGATTGCTTCTTTAGACTGCATTATGGATTATTCATACTACTCAGAAACCATTAAGCACCAAGTTCAATTTTCAAAACATGTATAATAAGTATAGGCAGAGATATTCTTAGGTGAGAATGTCTGGATAAATGAAGAGAAATGATCACTGTAATAACATTTTTAATGATAACAGGTATACGTCTCACAGTATGTTAATTATTTGAATAAACCTACTTATTTATTTAAAAATACATTATTTACATAAAGCTATTTTCAAATATCAATTCTTTGTAAACTGAGTTTGATAAAAGGTATTTCAAAATAAGATCATTTTCACAGATAGCTTTTTTCCCACTGGAATAAGGCTTTTTCTAGCTTGGTTATAACGTTTCAGTGGAAAGCCTTCCCAACAGTGACTAGTACCAGCTCTGCTTCCTGATTGCATCTTTACTGACACACTGGTTAAATTACCAGCTCTAATTAAAGCCTGTTATGATATTTCACAAGATCATAGCTTCCTCAGTGATTTGTTCATATTTTCCAGGATCATCTCAGTGATTCTATTCCCATCCACCCAAAGGACCAAAGCTGGAATGTTTTTAACCAAGTCCCCAAAATGTTCTTGGATATCATCTACCCAGCCCTTCTTTCAAAAACATATATTACATATCTATGTATTAGGCATTAGGTGTATCGTTCTCGGTTTAGAGGTGAGACACATCTATAAGTAGTTGATTGCTAGTGGACCTCATCTAGGTTCAGTATTTCAAAATAGTAAATAAAAACAAATCCTGTGCTCTATCACTATTTTGATACATATGGGAAAAAATATGCCATTAATTGAGGGCAGTAGTAAAAGTTTTAACTAAAATTATAGAGGGCGAGAGCTAAAGGATAATAAACATGAGTCAGGTTTTTTTTTTTCCACCACGCTAAAGTGTATCTCAAATGATGAGTTTTGCAATCAGTATAAGGCATTTACATGTTTTTTAGCAAATCTGTAAATATAAAAGTTAAATATCTTGTTATATTTGCTGGTGTGAAAAGTATAGATTACACTTTTATTGCAAAATATTGTAACTCTTTAAAACAGTGATCTTACATCTAAAAAATGTCACATGGGATGAATGCAACATGATTTTTAATGGCTTTCCTAGATATCCTATGGGAGCAGTGTAAATAGACTATATAAAGAATTCATACCATCATCATTTTTCTTAAGTATTTATTCCTAATATTAAGTGATTAATCCTAAGTAATTTTTTTTTTTTTTTGGCCATGGCTCACGGGCGCAGCTGCTCCGCGGCATGTGCGATCTTCCCGGACCGGGGCACGAACCCATGTTCCCTGCATCGGCAGGCGGACTCTCAACCACTGCACCACCAGGGAAGCCCAATCCTAAGTAATTTTAATGGCCTCACACTACTATCCAATAAAATAAGTATATTAATTACCAAATAATTTCATGGCATTAATTTAAATATAATAATTTTATTGATCAAAGTAGACTGCCCCTTTAATATTGTTGGTGAAGAGTAGTGACAAGAAATTCATCTAAATGGGGGGAGGGTGCATATACAGCAAAGCAATCCATGAAATGACACTTATAAATGTTAAGATGTTTTTCACTTCACACTGGCACTGAGTTTTGACTTTTCTCTAAATAGAATGTATCTTATAGTAGTCATGTTATAAATCCTAATCACCTATATTAATTTTTTTAATTGGGATAACTATATGCTAACACTGGCATGAGATTAACAGACTCTAAACATGAACATTCTAAGTGCTTAATCCATACTCCACATGTGTCTGTGTGAATATATATATTTTTTCATTTATTTTTCATGTATATATCTAACATATGTATGTGTGTGTGTATATATATATATATTTCCTGATTACTATGAAAATGAATCAATTAATTTGAAGGAAGAGGAGCTTGGTTCTATCTCTCTACCTGAATCCCTCCTTCTAAATATCAAAGAAATGAAGACAGTTCTTTCCTATATGTTATACAACTACATAGCAGAGAAATGATAGGTACTCTTATTTCACGCACTAATGTTGCATTTGTCAGAGAAATAGAGTATAAAACTCATTTTGTTTAGCAGTGAAAGCAATGTTCCTTAACAGTGTCATGTCTGTCCAAGCAGACTACATGTTTCTCAAATGTAGGCATTTATTATATTTCTAATACTCCTTAGAGACAAAATGCATGCATGATCAATGGCTCAAAACTTGTTGAAAGATATGTGACAGAATGGACTGAAAAAGTTTGAGGAAAAAATGGCTTTATTGACAATAAAATTATATTACATGAGAGAAACTTCTTAACAATTTCTACAAATATAAATGGTATGATAATGTTGAAGTTACACATATCACTGGATTTTATGTTGCTAAACAATGATCTATGCACATGGCTTCAAAATACTTATGAAAGAATCTTATGAGCAAAATCATTTTTGCAACAGTATTTTCACTTCTCTGTATGTGCAACTTTGCATGACTTAATATTACATTTGGAACAAAACTGAAATAGTGAGCAAACAATATTATATGCAGACAGTATCTATATTATCCTTTGTTTAATACTAGCTATTTGTATTAATCCTTTCATAACACAATAATGTAGATAAAAAGTTTTCTTGATATGTTTGCTGTACTAGAGCAAGACTGTTAGTGATAAAAATAATATTTTAAACAGTGTCTAAAATTATTTTAGAAAGTAAGAGAGTTTCAGCATTTAAGTCAGTATTTCACAATAAATAATTCATTTTTCAAATATGTGAGCTAAAATTACATTTGAAAGTAATCAGAGAAAGAGGGGGTTATTCAAACTCAATATAAAAATATTGGAGAACAAGAGTTCCCTGGTGGCGTAGTGGTTAAGAATCCGCCTGCCAATGCAGAGGACACGGGTTCCATCCTGGTCCGGGAAGATCCCACATGCCGTGGAGCAATTAAGCCCGTGCGCCACAACTACCAAGCCTGCGCTCTAGTGCCCGTGAGCCACAACTACTGAAGCCCTCACACCTACTGCCCATGCTCTGCAACAAGAGAAGCCAACGCAATGAGAAGCCCGTGCACCGCAATGAAAAGTAGCCCCCGCTGGCCACAACTAGAGAAAGCCTGCACGCAGCAACGAAGACCAAATGCAGCAAAAAATTAATTAATTAATTAATTTTAAAAAATTGGAGAATATATTTATTTACTTATAAATGATTTTCAACATGTTTAAAAATATAATCATTTGTAACATTTATTTAAATTTATAACATCTTAATTTATAATTTTCTGAATCGTTCATTTATGCAAGATTGTTACTGGACTATATTTGACTAACTATAATTATTTATATTATATATAATTATTAGAAATAAGAACATTGGGATGTACAATTTTTGAAATATTGGCATATATAAAAATCCTCACATAACTTCCTCTCACAAGGTGCATGTTGTTGTGGTTTTGCCAAAAAGATTCAGTTCAACAGATGTAGAAAACAAACTTATGGTTACCAGGGGAGAAGGAGGAGGGAGGATTAAACTGGAAGAGTGGCATTGACATATACACACTACTATACATAAAATAGATAACTAATGAGCACTCACTATATAGCACAGGGAACTCTACTCAATACTCAGTAATGGTCTATATGGGAAAAGAATCTAAAAAAGATTGGATATATGTATATGTATAACTGATTCACTTTGCTGTACACCTGAAACTAACACAACATTGTAAATCAACTATTCTCCAATAAAAGTTTTAAAAAAAGATTCAGTTCAAAAATCAGTTTAAAATATTCAGCCAAAAATCTATATCAATGTGCCACTAAGTGAAAATAACCCGGATGTGAGTAAAACTGCCATTAGGAGTTAGTTATTGGTATTATTACATTGAGAAAACATTTGGTTCTCAAATCACTGACTGCAAATTTTAACTATACTTAGTTTCTTACAGCATAGATAATATTCAAACTATGTTGGTCTTATTCTCAGCCAAAACTTTTTTGAACTTTGCTATTCAAAGTACGGTCCATTGACCACTGGCATTGGCATCATCTAGACATTTGCCAGTAACGTCAAGTCTCAAGACCCATCCCAGACCTACTGAATTAAAATCTACATTTTTAACAAAATACCAACGTGATTTACATGCACATTAAAGTTTGAATAGCATTGTCTACTCTGGAATAGAACAGTGGTTCACAAACATTAGCATGCATCAGAACGACCTAGAGAGTTCGTTAAGACACAGACTGGGCCCCTCTCCTAGAGTTCTGATTAGGTGAGTGAGGTGGAGACAAGACGTTGCATTTCTAACAAATTGCAAGTACTGCTGATCTTCTGGTCCAGGGACCACACTGTGAGAACAATTTCCTTAGACAGGTGGGTGCTATGGTTTGAAAGTCTGTGTCCCCTTGAAATTCAGATGTTGAAATCCTAACCCTCGAAGGTGATGTTATTAGTAGATGGGACTTTTGGGCAGTGCTTATGCCACCTTCATGGAACCTTAATGAATGGAACTAGTGACTTATAAAAGAGGCTCCAGAGAGTAGACAGTGAAAAGTCTGCTACCTGAAAGAGGGTCTTCACCTCACCATTCTGGGATGAGGATCTTGGACTTCCAGCCTTCAGAACTCTAACAAATAGATTCTACTGTTTATACACTACACAGTCTGTGCTTTTGTTATAGCAGACGGTATGGACTAAGACAGTAAGTTGATTCTAACTCATAAATAAATGAATAGGTTGCCAAAAAAAAGAGAGAAAAAAGCAGCTGAGCACTGAGCATGTCCTATATTCCCACAAATATTTGTGTGAAAGTAAAAGATTTCAATTAACTTTGTGAAAATATTTGATGAAGATATTCTACAGACTGTGGTTCTAAACAAATTTTATAAAAAGGAAATGATTCAGGAAGGGTTATCATTACATTTTCTAAGAAAAATACATTATAGAGGCAAAAATAGTAAATACAAATAAATAGAACTTAATGTGATATAAGTAATGTCAGAATGTTGGAGGATGTTTAGGAAGTGACATTTGAAGAAGGATACATTGGATAATGGAAGCTAAAAAAGAAATTGATATACCAAATATTTAAGATTCAGTAATGATTTTTAATGCTGGCAATAATATTCATTGCAGGGCTTCCCTGGTGGCACAGTTGTTGAGGGTATGCCTGCCAGTGGAGGGGGCATGGGTTCGTGCCCCGGTCCGGGAAGATCCCACATGCCGTGGAGCGGCTGGGCCTGTGAGCCATGGCCGCTGAGCCTGCGTGTCCGAAGCCTGTGCTCCGCAACGGGAGAGGCCACAACAGTGAGAGGCCCACGTACCACAAAAAAAACAAAACAAAAGAAAACCAAAAAAAAACCCATTGCAGTAGAAGAGTAGTTGAGAGAATAATATTCATGTTGTTCTAGTTTTGATATACTTTGAAGGAATATTTAGTAAGATATATTTAAATTAGATTCAGAAACATTTGATAAACTTCATAAGCTGAAAATACATACTCTGGCATTATTAAGCACAATTTTGTTTTTATAGGAATTTTTACTCATATTTGTACCTAGATATTATTTAATATAAAAGCTATGACTTTCAAAATTTGAAAACACTGTCAAATGAAGAAAGAGAAAGAAAAACCATGACACTTACAGGAGGGCCTTTTGGTCCAGGGAATCCAACTGGACCTTGAGGTCCTTGAGGACCCTGAAGAGAAAAAGCAGTGGGGAAATTTAAGAATATATCTTATAAGGTACATCTTTATACGTTGCAGTTTATTTCCACAGATAAAGAACAATATAAAATACAGCTTCTTTAACATAATGGCAGAACTATTGCATTACAACAAGATAGTCTATGGTAATTTAAAAGCAAAATGGATGATCTTCCACACTATTCACTACTCAAAACTGCACATCACATCAATGGTCTTAGCTGAAGAACACTGTAAATATTTAGAATTCATATTAAAAATGAGTAGAACATGGATGTATCAGGAACCCTGTAGATAATCTACTTTCAACACTGGGTACACACATCCATAAATGGAGGATATTTCAAGTCCACAGCCCCCCAAAAGAAAAATTATTTTTAAAATTGATTCTATAAATGTTCTGACTCTACAGACATACAAAATTAAAAGAAAAAAATAAGTGACTATCTCAAAAAGACCATAGAGGATACCTTTAGCTAATCTCTATATTTATATTTATATTTAAAACGTATTTATTTCTGAGGATGTCACTATCATTTTACTCATGTATAAACTTCTTTTGTAGATAAGATGAAAAGAACATTATTATATAATTATTCTCATTAACATTAAATCCAAATATACATTTATAATATTGCTCTTGACTTGATGCTTAATTAACTATATTATTCAACACTTAGATTTACATATCTTTAAAAGGCATAAAGTAGACCCTATTACAAGGACTACATTGGTCGCAGCAAAAGGATGGTGAAAGATAATCCTTTATATGACCAGAACATGATAATTATATTCCTAAAAGGAATATATATAAAATGGAACATAATATAAATAAAATTTCTTAAGTAATACAATTAGGTTAGGATTTATTTATACTTAAATAAAAAATAAAGTTAATAAATTTACTATCAAGAGGATAGCTTTTAAAATATCTGGCTACAAAAAATGCTATATTTTGCCAAAAAAACCCCAAACAAACAAATAAAAGGCATGCTTACTTATGTATATTTAGCTTTACTTTATACCAATTGAAAATCAAATTACTAAATAGTTTTCCTATTTACTGGAATAGATGTTTTATCTTGATTTGAATGTATATTGATTGTGACTTAATGGCTACTGGTAGCTTGCATTTTACCAGCATAAAGCTGCTGCCAGCTCCAGGAACAAAGTGAGTATCAGTATGGAAAGCAAGAGGAGTGGAGGAGAAGGCATAGGTGTTACATGTGTATTTAAAAGAAAACAATTATTTTTGTTTAAAAGTTGATATAGGCCAATTAGACATATAATTTCTCTCATTTCTATAACAAAATTAATAGCACATAATTGATTAAGCTTTTTGTAGGAAAGTAAATTAAAGAATAGGAATTTTTAAAACTCTGACTAGATTTTATGGATGACTGTGTACATGTATTTGCAGAAACACGTAACTGTAACTTTTCCCAGAAATTTAAACATTTGCAACATACTAATATTTACTTTATATGATATGACTGTATCGTACTTACTCTTTCACCAGGAGGGCCAGGAGGACCATCACCGCCTGAAGTGCCCTGGCAACAACAACACAAAAACCGGAAAAAATCAGTTTAGATTCCTTCTGTTAACATCCATCCTCTGGAAGAGGAACTTACAGGAAAGCCCAAATGGAACAAGTGCTGATGATACCTTTGGACCAGGTTTCCCAGTGGGACCTCTCGCACCTCTTGAACCTCGAGGACCCTGCACATAAGAGCAAAGATGAAATTGATCTAGTTCCAAGCAGATCTAAAGGCACAGGATCAGTTTTTATTTTTGAAGAAAATAGGAGAGTTAGATGAAAAATGAAAATCATATTTTAAATCAAGGTACTTACCGTTGGGCCACGCTGACCCCGAGGGCCTGGTTTGCCAGCTACACCCTGCCAAAGACAGTTCAAACAGTTTCAATACGCAGTATATCACAGTAAATTGTGAGTCTGGTGCTGAGAGATAGGTACTCATGTAAGAACATTTACATTAGATAGTCCAGAACAATATACTTGTATATCATACCCGGGCACCTTTCTCTCCATTGGCACCTGGAAACCCAGGAAATCCAGTGGAACCCTACAAAAATAAAAATAATAAACAATGAGTACAGTAACTAACATTTTTAGCCACAAGCTGAAAGTCTTTTGGAACACAATGATTCTTACAAGCTGGTAGCATTCAAATCAAAAATATAATTTAAGATACCATACAACCTCCATTTATGTATTTAAAAATGAACTTACAGTGACACCTGAAATCCTGGAAGCATTGAAAACATGAATTGATAAAACATTTTAGTTTTTAACTTTAAGGAAATTAATTAATCAAATATATCATTTCTCATATTAGTAAACAGCAATTCAAGGGCATTTCATATAAAATAAATTTTTAAATTTTTGACTTATAATTCTACATACTTGCTTCAACTCTGAAAAAAAATTTATTTTTCACAAGCATGAATAATCAAATATTAAAGTAGGAATTTTATAAAATATTTTTCCTGAATTAACATTATTGTATTCTTATACTTATCACTTTTTAGTTGAGTATTTTACACCTTTAGAACTGGGTCAAATCATAAAGACTAAAAATCTTCTTCCATCTTTTCTGTTTGATGTTTGAATGTGGTTAGATCTAACTGAGACTCTAAGTCAGACAGTTCAGCATTAGAATCTGTTTGTGGGATTCTGAAGACATAAATTCAAGACTTATGTTTGTCATGCATTCAATTAAGTAATTGGGTACATTACTATAGTATAATAATGAGTACAGTTTTTTCTTCTATAAAATGAGAGCAATCATCTGCATCTTACAGGTACTTTGAAATTTATAGGAAATCAGAATAAAGGAAAGCAAGGTATAAAAACGATAACGATAGCTAACAATAAATAATGATTATTTAAAGATGTAATAAGCACTGTAAAAGCATTATGTAATTTAATCCACAAACAGCTACATTTTACAAATGGAATACGATTCCCCTATTTTACCTTGTACCTATGTCCAGATTTTCATCTGCTGAGAAATTTCTTTGAACATGACTGTAATTGGTTTGCCTTGTCATTGTATCACGAAATAGAGCAGATTAGGGTTCAATCTTTGCTCCTCAACTTACCAATAACTATGAAACCCTGGGAGGGGTTGGCTGGGGGGATTTCCAAACACTCACTATTTTCCTATTCCAACCAGTGCATGGATTAAATGTCTAGCAAAGAGTAGTAGACATGCAGATTTTACACACTTCCCCATGCACTGAGGAAGATGTAACAGCCTTCTTTGACTTGAATACATCTTTGTGTTTTGTTTTGTTTGTTTGTTTGTTTTTGATTTACAATGTTGTATTAGTTTCAGGTATAAAGTGAATCAGTTACACATATGTATATCTGTATTCTTTATTCAGATTCTTTTCATTACAGATTTTTACAAGATATTGAACATAGTTCCCTGTGCTATACAGTAGGTCCTTGTTTATCTATTTTACATGTAGTAGTGTGTATCTCTTAATCCCAAACTCCTGATTTATCCCTCCCTCTCTGTTTCACCTTTGGTAACCATAAGTTTATTTTCTATGCCTGTGAGTCTATTTCAGTTTACACTCACTTGGATTGAACTAACCTAAAGTAATCTTTCTCCAAGTGATAAATGCTTCCTCTGTATCAGAATAATCTGGAGTGACTGCTAAAAGTGTGGACTGTCAAATCCCACTGCAGACATACTGAGACAGACTCTCTGGCATTGCATTCCTGGACCCTGCAATTTCCCCAGGTGAAACGTACAGAATGGATGTTATAATTTATATTTCCTCCACAAGTCAGGAAAATTTTATATGAAGCCTTACGGGATTTGATGGACAAAACTTAGTATGAGCTGCTAAACTTCATTTTAGGACCTGTTTAGCAATATATTCTAATTCATGCTTATAGAGACCACTATGTGATCAACCTGAGGACAATTTTTAGGACATGTAATACTCACACAATGGGGGAAAATGTCTGCAAATGACATTTTTTGAAGGGCTTTCAAAGCCTTTTCTCTTTCTCGAGAGAGAATCAGTTAGTTATACCTGGTAGAATATTACTATGTGACTACTCTAGAAATTTGACAAGTGAGTATAATCCAATATGAAAGTAATTCACTTCTATCAAATTCAATTTGAGGACAAATATTCATCTGTCCTGAGTGGAACACAAACACATTTATAGAGACTCCATTCAAATAAATTGCTCTTATGCATCAATTTCACGTTTAATAAGTTTATTTTCTTACATGGTTTCTGCTCTTAGAAATTTATGGGAAATAGACAAAAATGTCCAATCCACCAACTAAACAGTTTGTAATATATGGGCATATTCTTCTTCTTTTCTCACATAAAAATTATCACCAAAATATACAGTTTCCATGAAAAGACATTATCTGCTTTTAAATGGAAAAAATAAACAGCCAACAAAAGGCCAAAAAGTCAAACGTTAATAGTGAAATTGGCTCTTTCAGTGAACTGAAAATTTCAAAATTATGTTAAATTGTTTTAAATATAAATGAATCCTACCTTAAAATAGATTTTACTTTTTGAAATAGCTATCATTTTATAGTGCATATGGCAGTGCATCTTTTAAATACTCAGTATGGTTTATATTACTAGTAAGATATTGGATAAATTATATTGCCTAATTATAGTCCTTAAATTGCTTGAAAGGGATTGGCAGCCGAATTTCATTTTTAGTACAAAAAAGACTTAAATCTATTCAAAATTCATTGGCTTCCACATAGGAAAAATATGAAACTATCTTTGATCTTTGATGCATCCATCATTTTTTTGTTTTAGAACTGAGAAACATAAATGTTTTTGACCATAGAAAAAAGTTATGAAGAAAAGTAATAGAAAAAAATAAAGACCAAAATTTCAGACATTTAGGTTAAAGGGTAAAAATAAAATGTTTGATTCCTCTAGGAAGAAATATTTCTCTCTAGTCATTCTGGCCCATTTTGTAAATAAAAATAAGTCAATGAATATTGAATAGAGGATTGACTTAGGAAAAACAGAAAAAGATAAAAATGTCAAATAAACACTTAATAGAAAATTGTACTCATTCATGTAACATGTAAAAAAAGTTTTCCACTTTTAAATCTAAACACTACCACATGCAATTCAATTTAGTAATTAGATAAAAAATTTACCAAATAATCTACGAATAGTTTAAAGTTGTGGGTTATGAAGTAAATATCTTCTTTTACTCAAAGCACTTGTTAAAATGCTTGACATTTGAAAGGCAGGTAACTAGGTGACAGGACAATGTATTAGAGACAGTATTTAAAAGGTAAAAATTATTAATCAGTGTTCTAAATGCAGGCAGAAACATATAAATGATGCTTGCATTATTTTAAAATCATAGATTAAACGAATCTTATTTTAGAAAGGCTCAATTACCTCCTAGCATATAAGGAAATATATTCTAGAAATTCAGTGAAATATTATAGGACAAAACCACATAGCAAGCCTAAAATACCGTTGCCACATGATGATGAGTCACAAGTTCATGCAGTTCACATTAGTCAGGAGGGAGGATATTTTTGTCTCTCATTGTTTATCTGTGAAACATTAATAAATATATATTTGGGGATTATTATCCCCAACCAGGATGTATTCTTTTTTTTTTTTTTTTTTTTTTGCAGTACGCGGGCCTCTCACTGTTGTGGCCTCTCCCGTTGCGGGGCACAGGCTCTGGACGCGCAGGCTCAGCGGCCATGGCTCACGGGCCTAGCCGCTCCGCAGCATGTGGGATCTTCCCGGACCGGGGAACGAACCCGTGTCCCCTGAATCGCCAGGAGGGCTCTCAACCACTGCGTCACCAGGGAAGCCCAGGATGTATCCTTTTTTTTTTTTTTTTTGCGGCACGTGGGCCCCTCACTGCCGCCGCCTCTCCCGTTGTGGAGCACAGGCTCCGGATGCGCAGGCCCAGCGGCCATGGCTCACGGGCCCAGCCGCTCCGCGGCACTTGGGATCCTCCCGGACCGGGGCACGAGCCCGTATCCCCTGCATCAGCAGGCAGAGTTCCAACCACTGCGCCACCAGGGAAACCCCCCAGGATGTATTCTTATATACTAAACCTGTCTAGCCTGAATGGATCAAACAGGGATAGATAGATGACAAAGATATAGGTAAATAAATAATAGATAAATAGATAGATAATCTCATGTGCATATAATTACCTTAATATTAAGAACCAAAATTTACATATTAAATCATTTAACTGTTTAATGTAACTAGTCAATACATCAAATGCAGCCTTAGCAAAGTTTTATAATTAGCTCAAGGAAAATTAGTACACCAAAGTAAACATGTATTTTTAAAACTTCTTTTTGCTTAAAATATGTATATTTCAAATAGTCAAAAGTAGAATTTGAGTGCATTGAGTGCACGGGTTGAATGGTGCCCCTGCAAAAGATATATCTAATATCCAAATGTTCTAGAATCTGCAAATATTACTTTATTTGGAAAAAGGGGTCTTTGTAGATGTGATTAAATTAAGGATCTTGAAATGAGAATATCCTGAATTATCCAAGTGGTCTTTAAATCCAATGACAAGTGTCTTTATAAGAAGAGACGATACAGACACAGAAAAAAATCCGTGTGGAGAAGGTGTTGGAGATTGCACACAAGCCAAAAAGTGACTGGGGCCACCAGAAGATGGAAGGGGTAAGGACAGATTCTCCCACAGGGCTTTTGGAGGGAGCATGGGCCTGCTGACACCTGGATTTTAGATTTCTGGCCTCTAGAACTGTAACAAAGTCAATTTCCATTGTTTTAAGTCACCAAGTTTGTGGTGATTTGTTACAGTAGCCCTAGGAAACAAGTTCTGTGGAAATGAGGGAAAATAAAGAGGATGAAAGAAGAGTCATTCTTCCTTTAAAAAAAATATGTGGTCATTCAAACCTTCAGGGTACCAGAAAGGAAATCAAAAGCTATTATCCATCACCTGTCATCTACTTAAAGCTTCTATATATATTAATATACTGCCCTGGAATAGTCCTTATTCCACTTACAAGGAAGTGGCTGACTGTGCCTTCCTTTCATGAGTCTGTCTCTAAAATACTCCAATCAAAAATCACCTAAGATCTCTGAACTCTCTGCACTCCAGGTGCCCACACTGCCTCTGACTTTCCCTTATAAGATTATATTTTAAGGATTCATCATCTCTATATTACAAACTGAAAGGTAACCATAGATGATTAATTTTAAGTGTATCTACAAAAGGCTGATAAACTGTAAAAATCAAGCTAATTATTTTACCTTTGGACCTTGTCTTCCTGGATATCCTGGTAATCCTGGAACACCAAGTTTCCCCTAAAGTTAAAATAATAATAATAATAATCAATTCTAAGATGAATTAAGTTTAAATGATGCTTTTAGTCATTTTTCTAGAAGTTAGAACCACATATTTGCACATTTGAAAGGAAGATTTGCAAGTTTTTGCCATTCTTTACTTTCATTATATTTCTTAATTTGAATAGGGAAAAAAATGTTGCTAATGCTATAATGTTCACTAACTTAACCTCTGTTGTCTAAGTGACAGTGCCTTCTTTAGTGACATAGAACACTGAGTAAAAAGAATTCTAGGACTGTTTGTGAGCTAAAGAATATGCTAAGAAATCATCTAAGTTTTATGAACATTAAATACTATTTAAAATTAATGGATGTAGTTAGAACTGCATGTAGATCTTACCATTCCAACTAAAGGTAATCTATTTGATAAAATTATTTCATTTCTCACTGTAAATATAAAGCAAGCAATCATAAGTTAACATTTTTTTTGCTAAGTAAGGAAAGTTTAAATAACTATACTAAGAAATTTGAACCTGATTTTTTTTTTTTTTTTTGCGGTACGCGGGCCTCTCACTGTTGTGGCCTCTCCCGTTGCAGAGCACAGGCTCCGGACACGCAGGCTCAGCGGCCATGGCTCACGGGCCCAGCCGCTCCATGGCATATGGGATCTTCCCGGACCGGGGCACAAACCCGTGTCCCCTGCATCAGCAGGTGGACTCTCAACCACTGCGCCACCAGGGAAGCCCTGAACCTGATTTTCGAGCAAAGTTTCTTCTTTTATTCAAATGTCTGAATAAATTGGGTTAATAAATACCAAATGGTGAGAGATATAGCTAAATAATGATTTTTGTGGAGTGTTAATTCCTACAGGTGGGAACTTGAATATGCAGCTATTTTCTTCCAGTGCAATGAGATTACCTCTCAATCTGATAGTGCTGAAACATGATAAATTACAGTGAAGCCCAAAGTTGTATAACAAATACTAAGAGGTTTAAAATGCTAAACTAACAAAATTGGCCCCTTGTGCAAAGCATTGAATTAAAAACATGAGTAGAGAGAAAATAAAATTAAAATAAATGAATTGAATAAAATATGTTTGTGGAATTTTACTGTGACATTTTCCTTAAGATCTTATGAAAGTACATTTCATATATAAAATATTATTTATCAAAGTCTTAAACATTAACAGACACACAGTATCATTATTTCCCATGTGCATTTACATGAAATAAGAATAAAAACAAACAAGTTCAAATTACTATATATATAACATTAATAGATGAGCAGGATTTTATGAAAAAATAAATATTTTACTGGATGAAGCAAGGCAAGAAGTTAGGAATATAGTTTATGACCTTGTTATTATAGGTTGAACTAAACAGTTGTCTGATTCATGATCAACACTGCATAGGTAAGCAGTCTTCAGATGGAAAACATTCAAACAAGCCTTAAGAAGCATACCTATAATGATGTCCCCTTGGATAGAGTAAGTTATCACAGCTTGTTTTATGCTACTGATTTCAAGGTTAATTAAATTCTCTAATTATTATCAGAAAACTTTTGTAGTCTATGTTAATACTGCATTAGAATGTAAGTTCATTCATTTTAGAGTCATTTAAAAATAAATCCAGACAGAAAATTTCTTTGTATTTTCAGTGCGGTGATAAGCAACTTCAATAAAAGGGAAAATTCTAATGAAAGGTGAAAGATGAAGCACTGCGGGGTAAAGTCCTGATGCCTCAGAATAGTTTGTGGGACCGTTTACACAGAATATAGTGGGGTTGAGAAAAGAGGAAGGTCCTAGAGTATCCTTAACTATTGGCAAGTGAACACTTTAAGTAGAAGGGTCATAGGCCTTGTAAGCCCTTATTTCCCCAATCCTATCTTTTCCCTCCGTTGCCTAAACACAATGACATTATTAATCAGTTTACAAGCCACAACTGAGAGTATGAAACTGTAGAAGAACTACGATATCAGATGACTCATAATGACATGAGGAAATTATTTTTTATTTGTCTAGTCACAATTCTTATACAATCCTTATATATTTTCCTTCTGGGATAGGATGGTAAGGGGCAGAGATGACAATTTTCTTACATAGCATGGAATTTCCATATTTATAGAATAATGGCATGCTCACTATAAAAATTGGAGAATAGTCATATTTACAAAAAAATGGAAATCATTTGATTTATATCACCTAGAGATAATTATTATTTATATTTTCCTTCAGTGTATATAATCGGAAAGCATTTGTCATAGTTATTTCTAGTTTTGTCTTAATTTAACTTCAGGTTCATTATAAGACGTTTATAATATCACTAAATATTCTACGAAGGTATAATTTTAATGTTGCCTAATATCCTATCTAAATGTAAGTATAATGATTGCAAATATTTTTTGACATTATGCATATAGCCCAGTGGCTCTTAAAGCAATTAGTATTAATATTATCTGGGGATATTTTAAAACATAGTGGTGCTTGAGTTAACCCCAGATTAAAATTAAAACCTTTTCAAGTTTGGCCTGAACATCAGTATTTTTTAAAACATTTATCCTGTAAAAATATATGTTAATGTGGTAAGAGTGGAAAAAGGACATTTTGGTTTGAGGGCCAAAGATGATTCAAGTTGTTCAAAAATAATAAGCAAACCATCTTTGATTGGTTCTTTCAGCCTTCATTAATCACGCTCAAATTCTGCACTTTTAATATAGAAGAGCATTAAGAGTGGTTGATTCTACATGGCCAATGGAAGCAGAAGGGACTAGAAAATAAGGAAGAGTGAAAGAGGATAAATGTGCCCGTCTCGCGATTATACTTCTAAGTAGTAATATGGATATGAAACTGAAATTCAAAAAATTGAAATTCAATAAAACCCTCTAGATTTACATCACAGGTGATTAAAAACACCCTAAAATCACAGTGAAGCATCATCTACAGGAGGACCTGTGAATTTAAAGTTGCTCCCTAACCTTCTCTCCTGCTTGACCAGCAGGACCGGGGTCTCCGGTCGGACCTGCTCGACCTTTGGGGCCTTCAGGGCCATCTTCTCCTCTTGGACCTACTTGACCAACTTCCCCCTGAAACACAGAGTAACAACGTTCTTGTAATTTAAAATATCTTGGAGACTGAATGGCAGAAATTATAGTCTATCAAAAACTTATATTCTTCAACTCTTGGTTTGTTTACTCACATATTACATATGACAAAGAGGCTTGAAAGTATTTGATTTCATCAATCTTTCAATTAATAAACTACTCAATGCAGTCTGAAAGTTGAAAAACTACAGAAGCCCTACATTAAATTAATTTTAATACATTGTGCTGCAGAAAGAGAGAGAGAAAAAAAAAGAAGAATCAAAATTAGACACCGTAGGTTGGCTGAATATGCTACACCAAAATATGCCACTGTGGCATAAGGATTATTTTGAACTGAAGGCAATTGAAAAAAGCGGATACAAAAAAAGTTCTCTACCCACCCCATACTTGCTTAAAAGAAAGGCACAAATTTGCAAAGGTGTCTTTCCTCCCCTCTCTACTAGAAAGGACAAAAATTAATCAGTAGTGATAACTAGACCCTTACCAGTCCAGAGTCAGAAGCAGGTACCAGTGGAATCTACCTATGCAACAAACTTTACAACTAGCCTTTATATACCATCAGTTTCCCATATATCTGCCTTCCCACAATTTACAGTACTAGAAACTCGAAGTCCTTTCCCTGCTCAAAATTTATTGTTCCTTTGCTAAAATGCTATACAAGCCCCAGTTGTAACCACTCTATTTAGTTACTCATCACTGAGTGTTCCCATGTATAATCATGATACATATGCTAGCAAACTTCTGTTTACTTTTCTCTTGTTCATCTGTCTTGTGTCAGTCTAATTTTACAGGGCACCAGCCTGAGACCCTATCAGGGTAATAGGGAAAATAATTGCTCCTCCCAGATGATAGCAACTTTAGAAATCACCGTTTGGAACACAAGAAAAATGTCTCTGTTTTAAACTTGGCTTTCGCATTTAAGGTATTAGGAACTGGAATGCGTAAGTTATTGCCCCTATCCCGGACACAGGCTTTCTGTGCATTTTAGGAAAATCAATATTCTATAGTATCCTTTTTTGCTTAAATTTATTATATACTATTATACTAGTTATAAAATAAATCTTCCCAATAAAATTTAATTTACTTTAGGTGACACAATTTTGTTTTCAAAGTACTCATTAACAGAAAAACAGTGTACTATTTCTACATTCAAAAATTCAAGACAACTATATAGTGAACATTCATAAAAGTTGCAGATAGAGTTTCCAGGCAGCATAGCTCACTATATGTGAACAAAATTTAAAACAAATCTATTGAATTAATTATGTAAAACAGTTTGATCATCATTTTAGAAAATATCTGTAAACAATAATACCATATATATAATATACTATATATTATGTATATATATTATATATATATATAAAACTATGGATGTTCTGGGACATATAGAGATTTAACATAACATCTACAAAACAACTGATACTATATTATCTCTACAAAAATTAAACACCTAATCTTCATATAAAAATGGAAGTGAAAAATATCACGGGTAGTACATTTTTATTTATCCTGTGTTTGCAATATTTAATTATAAGAAGAAATACACAAATGTATGTATTAGTACAAATTTCTTTCTACTTACTCTGTCACCTTTAAGACCCATGTCCCCTTTGAATCCTGGAAAACCATCTTCACCCTAAAAAGTATAAGTAATAAAACAAGTGTTTAATCAATTGTTTCTATGAATCTAAAATATGACTACGCAAATTATGAGTACTGGTAATTAGGAAAAATTGTTCTGAGAAATAAGTACCTTAGTTGTGAAACCTCCTCTTCCCTATTTTAACCCTTTATCCCCAGTATCCTCCCATTTTCCCATAATTAATGCCTCTAAGTTAACAGAAAAGTTTTCACAAATGTGTCCATTGAATCTTCTCTATCTTATAGGGGGGAATAACCATTTTCTTATAACAAAATGTATCCTATGTTATTTGAACAAAGAAAAAGTAAAAATTTAATTAATTATATTAACTTTGGATTACAAGAACTCTGGACAACTAAATAAAATGTCTTTAATTTACTGATATATAACTAAGAATTTTATATCATTCATTTTGTCTCCTGTGCTTTAGGTAAATGTCTTCTGACTCAACTTGTTCTCTAATTACAATCTCTCTTCAGGTGAAGAATAAGCAAATTAATATTATCCTTAACGTGTAAATAGAGATTGCTTATCATCACATCATATGCACAAACAAATGATGCTGAAAACTGGGTATCCTTTAGCAAAGAGAGGAGAAATTTTGACTATGAAAATATTTCCTGTCATTTTTACTATATGCAGACTTTTAAGAAATAAGCTTCATCAATAACCTTCCTGTCTCTTAATTTCAAGAAAAAATTTAAATTCCTAAGGAATAATCATTCATGTATTCAATAGCATTAATTGAGCAATAACTCTTTTCAGAGTATTGTGGAGTAGTTTGAAGTTTTTGTTTTACCAATAATTTGTATTAATTTTGGTACAGGTGGAATAGAATGGGTGTTTAGAGAAGAAAGACATGAGGATGATGATAATGATGATGATGTGCTGTGCTGGTGCTGGTTCTGGTGAGGTAAGAAGTGAATCTGGAGATTTGAGGGGGCAGTTGGTACCTTAATTAGTAGTTGGAGAATAAGCATTCATGTATTCAATAGCACTAATTGACTTGCAGAGTTTGAGAAAAAGGCATGTCAGGCCAAGTCTGAGAACAGAGCTGAGAAGATTAGTTCCTACACTTCCACATCCTGCTACCAAATGAGCTCTACAAAACATAAAACTGATCACGTCAGTTTTGCTTTAAAATACTTCAATGGTTCCAAAGTGCTAATGATGAATATAAGCTGCCATCCCCCCTCTCCTTCCTACCATGGTCTAGGCTTTGTTCACCTCTATAGTCTTATCTTTGGTCTTAAATCTCCTCTCTACTTCCATCCAACACACTGATTTTAGAAAAACTGAATTACCTGTATTTCCATTTGTAATTCTTGCATTGGTTAACTACTTACACATACACACACATCTGCAAATCCTTTTCCTTCTCTGTCTACCTGGTGATACTTTCCTCTTCTTTTAGGATTTAGTTCATGATTCTGCTATGAAGTTTTCCATGACCTCAATATTTCCCCCTTAAAATTAACCTCTTTGTCCTGTGTGCCCCACTGAACATTTAGCATTATAAGATAACATCCTGCACTTAATAGATCATAGGTCTCTTTCTTTCTATTAAATGGTCAAAACCAAGAATCATGCCTAATTAACCTCTGAATCTCCAGTGCCTAGTACATTTTGACCCTCAAAAATCATGATATTTAATAAACATTTATTGAATGTACATTTGGAACCATCCTTGCCTCAGTGCTAGTTTGGTAAGGTATGCTAAGGTCCAGAAAATATCAGGTTATGATGGATATATGAGACTTAGACTTGGAAAAGGAATCCAATCTGATATCCTATCTAAACATAAGAATTCTGACAGGTCTAAAAGTTTTGACACAAGCATAATGTTTTCAACTTTCTGGCCACAAAGTAGCCTTGTGGAATTAGGATTCTCTCTGCACTGAATGCAATTGTGCAATAGCAGAGGAGTAAAAGCTGAAAATGACCACTTAACTTCCTATTGACTGGTATCTTCAATACTTTCTCCCTAGAGAGAAAGGCAATTACACAGTTGCCAAGTTTAGTTTAAAAAAATACTGCACTCTATGTCTAAAATCAGTAACAGTTTTTAGGATATTTTGTCCGGGAGAGATTTGTTTTTTAAGAGAGCATATAGTGGACTAGATGATATTTCTGTCAAAACTTTGTTTTCAATACATTTGCAATTTAAAAATACATTAGATGACTCAAGTTATTAAGAATATCCTTACAATAAGTGACATTTTTAAAACAAATAACACTTTCAAGCTACTAAGATTTCCAGTCCTTAAATTATCAAGTCTGAATTAACATTTTTAAAAAGTAGACAGATTTTTAGAAAACATGTAAAAAAGGAATTCACCTGTGCCACTTGGTTAACTGGATTATGTTGCTTAAGTTCTAAGGAACAAATCTGAGTCTAAACAATGGAGAATTTTATTCTAGTTAGGGTACTAACTTGGTATTTCACCTTTGGTTAATTAATTAATATTGTTATTCATAAAAGAAAATAATTTCAACTTCCTTCTTCATCTCTTATGAGATAAATGGTCAATTATAATATATACTCAGAAAAACAAAATAACCAATAATCTCAAATTGTTTTCCTACATATAAGCAATATATATTTATTTTTTTCCTGAGTAGGTTTTTCCTCATATATCTCATCATCTATAATTTTATTTTCCTTTGTCATTTGCTACTACCCCCCTTTCCTAAAAGTTCACAACTTTCCCACACCAATTAAATGCCTTTCCTTTAAACACTGCTCTCCCTAAAAATCCTTCGTGGGCACTAATTCCAGAGAAACAATTTGAATTGATATTTAAATGTATTACCAATAAAAATTGAGATTCCAAATTCCAAACTGAGACAATATATTTTTTTGCATAGGCAACTTGCAAGTAATTACAAGTTCAACACTGTCCAAACTACCATTGTGCTAGCTCAGTAAGACACTATACCCTGAAGTTCATCTGTGAAGACCAAGATGAATTGGGATTCAAATCAAAGTAGCTTTGATTTAAGTGCATGACATTTTTTCACACAGTAGAATTGTCAATATAGTTGCATACTTTGACAGTGCCTCAGTATGTAACCTATTTATTCTTTTCAGAAAAATAAAATATAATGTATATAATAAGTCCATCCCTTCTTGTTATCTATTCCTTACTGATATCAAATCTATTCAAGGTATTTTTGATAATATTATGACTGTGGGAATAAACAGTTATCCTTGAAATCAAAATGTGTATTGCATATATTTCTCACCAAATCTACCAACATTTTATACTTAACTTTGTTTTATAAAATGAAATATAGTAAGAATTAATGCAATAGTGATTCTGAGTAATGTTATTCCATTTCAACACAATCATTGAAGGATTTGGGAGCTATACATTTAATGTTAAACATTTACATGAAAAAAATCTCAATTTTGTTTTCTTCATCAAATTAAACTATCAGCACTCTTTAAAAGAATGCACATTCTTTCAGCCACCTTTACTTGGCTTTAATCTTAATTTCCTTCTTATTAAAGCTTTTGCTGTGCATGCAGTATCACATATGTAGTCTTCCTGTTCCCCCAGTTGATTCATGTTACTTCTAACTTTCATATTTTGCACTTCATTTCAATTTATAAAATTTGGGGATTTTAGTAGAGAAAAAAATGGAATAAACATTCCTCTGTTATACATATAACTGGATCTAATCCAAGCATAACAAACCAATCATAAGGCCAACTTATAATTTAGAAAAGTTAAACACATGTAAGAAAAAAAGGGATGCAGGATTGATTCTGTTTATGACATAGCTTTTTTTTTTTTTTTTTTTTTTAAATAATGTAGTCATCACCTGAGGATATAAGACTTCTAAAGTTTCCAGGATATAGAGTACAAAATTAGACTTGCATTGTTTGGTACATAAGTAATCACTCAATATATTTGAGAAATGGAATATCTGTTCAATAAACTTAAATTTTTTATACAATAGGTATATAGCAATTAAAATCACCTAAATAAATTATGTTTTACCTTTTCACCTTTAGAGCCCTTGAGACCTCTGACACCATCTGCTCCCTATGGAATAAATTAGAAGGATTAAATAACTATAATATTTTACATTGAAATTAAATAATGTAGGAAAAAATAATATTTACCTTTACTCCTCGGGGACCAGGGTAGCCAATGGGACCCTGTGGACCAGGAGGACCCTGAAAAAGACCCATTGCAATTTAAATACATAATGTACTGAAAGTGCCCCTCACTCACAACATACTATAATTTTACCAAATAATCTATAAGAACATGGTATTTTTCTACTTCTGGTTAAGATTTCTTTGGTACTTTATCATTTGTGTCTAAAGTCAGATATCATGAACAAATCATGTGATGAGCCTTACCTACTCCAAACTTATATATTCATGCAAAAAGTAAGATAAATATTATGAATATGTGAAATAATATAAGTAATTATATAATTAATAACTGCTTTTCTAAGCCTGAAAAAATCTGATGTCTTCAATGTCTACAATAAACAATTATAGGCTAGCCAAAAGGATAAATAATTTCTAACCAAAAACTAGCATTAAATTTATTACATTCCAAATCAAAACTACAATGAGGTATCACCTCACACCAGTCAGAATGGCTATAATAAAAAAAATCTACAAACAATAAATGCTGGAGAGGGTGTGGAGAAAAGGGAACCCTCTTGCACTGTTGGTGGGAATGTAAATTGATACAGCCACTATGGAGAACAGTATGGAGGTTCCTTAAAAAACTAAAAATAGAACTACCATATGACCCAGCAATCCCACTACTGGGCATACACTCTGAGAAAACCATAATTCAAAAAGAGTCATGTACCACAACGTTCATTGCAGCTCTATTTACAATAGCCAGGACACGGAAGCAACCTAAGTGTCCAACGACAGATGAATGGATAAAGAAGATGTGGCACATATATACAATGGAATATTACTCAGCCATAAAAAGAAAATAAATTGAGTTATTTGTAGTGCGGTGGATGGACCTAGAGTCTGTCATACAGAGTGAAGTAAGTCAGAAAGAGAAAAATAAATACCATATGCTAACACATATATATGGAATCTAAAAAAAAAAAAAAAAAAAAGGTTCTGAAGAACCTAGGGGTAGGACAGGAATAAAGATGCAGACATAGAGAATGGACTTGAGGACATGGGGAGAGGGAAGGGTAAGCTGGGACAAAGTGAGAGAGTGGCATGGACATATATACACTACCAAATGTAAAATAGATAGCTAGTGGGAAGCAGTTGCATAGCACAGGGAGTTCAGCTCGGTGATTTGTGACCACCTAGAGGGCTGGAATAGGGAGGTTGGGAAGGAGGGAGATGCAAGAGGGAAGAGATATGGGGATATATGTATGTATATGTATAACTGATTCACTTTGTTATACAGCAGAAAGTAACACACAATTGTAAAGCAATTATACTCCAATAAAGGATGTTAAAAAAATTTATTGCATTCACATCATCAAGAATATGATCAAAATTATATATTTTCCATGGCTGGCTTCATTTCACTAGTCTACCTAAAGGAAATAATGTATGATATACAATAGTATATATTATACAATAGTAATGTTGACTATTTTAATAAGAATCCAAAATTAGCTACTCTAAATAAAAATGATCTTACCCTGCTACTGTAATCCAAAATAGTATTAACATTGAAAGCTTTTATTTTGTTATTTTATTTAGATATTTTGATAATCATTGCTCTTACAATTTAGTATCCTCTTATGTAAAGGTTATCAGAAAGTAATAAGTACAGATAAAATTCAAGTGACATAAACACTTTAATGATATTCAGTAGTTCTTGTCCAATTTCATTATTATTACTTATGGTCATTTACTCCACATATACTACATAGGCAGAATGTGGATTTATTTCTTATCATGAGAATATTTTTAGAAAAACAGAGAATGCTAGTCTAATTGATCAAATTGCCAATGCAAAATTAAAAGTTATCTAAGACACATCTTTTTTATACCCTAAATAAAAAGCAACTATAGAAACATGATTATATCTAAATGCTAGCAAAAATTCTTTTGAGAGTAAAGACATATTACAGGTAGTGAATAACTATTTTCTGGCACTTAGTTTCCAATATTCATATCCCTAAATGATCATCGAAGAATATGATGTATATATATATATACAAACACACACACACAGACACGCATATATATATATTGTAGAAATGATCAAAGTAAGGCATTTTCTCTAGGGGATAAGGTGACAATATTTAAATGGATACTTTGTAACATACCAGAGAACCCTTTTCTCCAGACTGGCCTTCTTTTCCAGGATGACCCTACATTTATTAAAAATATAGACTGGTGAGATGCAATATTAATGGTAATTTATATTATGAAATTGTTCCCTTTTTTCCCATCTGTTGAGGTTTTACTCTTTATGTTTCAAAATACATTGCACATTTTGCATCAGTGTATATGGCTTTAAATAACACTGGAAACTGTGGCATTTGGAAAGAAACATAGTAAGTTTATATTGCATGGGTATAAGTTTCATCAACTACATAATACACTTGAGCGAGAGCTTGGGAAAAGCACATAACACATATTATTCATCAACAATTCAACCCCAGTCTCATTTAGAGTCTTACATAAAGGTGTTTCAATCTAACTTCTATTTTGCATATTGATCAAATAATCATACACACATCTTTAAAAAGCAACTAAAATACGTGGATATATATTTTAAAATATTGCAACATCATAAACACTAATGGTGTTTGTAATCAAGTTATCGAGAGTCACTAAATATTGCATAAAAACATACAGCTCCACAACAAATATACTCAATGAAAACAACTAGTTGCAGAATGAAAATTTTTGTACCCTAGCTCTGAGTAAGTAGTTTGAAGAGAAAAAAATAACAACTGTGGAGATTACATAATTACATTATTTATTACTATGTGATAAGATATAATAAACACTGCTATATTTCTAGAAAAGTAGGGAATCCCTGAAGGCAGAGGAATTTTCATGTAAGATGTCTGAGGAAACTTACAAAAGGTGAGGAATTTCACCTGGACTCTCAAGAAACATGTTCTTTGAAAAGGAAGAGAGAATGGAAAAGTGTTTTCTATGAAAAGAAAAGGACATAACAAAAGGTATAGCAATAGAAAATGTAAAGCACGCTAAGAGAAAAGTGAGTGGTAGGAAAATATGAGATTCTGGCCTAGGGTGGTCCAAAGCCCACTGGGAGCTCCTTAAAGAGTTTGCAATATGGAAGTGGCATGATGAAATAGCATTTTAGAGAGATCAATGTTTAATTATTGGCTCTACTGCTTTTATTACTGAATTCTTACAATCACTTCTAAAGCACATGTAAAATCTATTTTTGCAAATAACATATAGAAATTTTAATGACCAGGTAATTATTACTTACAGGAGGCCCATCAGCACCAGGGAGTCCTCCGAGCCCTGGTTTTCCTTGTGGTCCCTAATCAAATAGAGAAAAAGAATATTTTTCACTTAAAAA
Organism: Grampus griseus; assembly: GCF_964374135.1. NCBI lineage: Eukaryota > Metazoa > Chordata > Mammalia > Artiodactyla > Delphinidae > Grampus > Grampus griseus. The sequence goes on along the minus strand of NC_139017.1, from coordinate 92,877,938 downwards.
TTGAAAATAATGAAAAGTCTGGCTTTGTACATAGTGATATACAGCCAATAAAATTCTTAACTTGAGTCACTGGCTTTCAAGCAACAAACATCTGAATACTTTTTAACATATTATGTAGAAGAAATGGTATATAAAGATAGATGAAAACCAAATTTAACATCTGTCAGAGACATGCAAGTTTTCATACTGCTTAATAGTCCTAAATGTGTCTTTTTAAATTAACAAGTTAGTTTTTGCATACCACAATAAACTGGAACTTATAGAATAAAAAGGAAAACAATATAGGTCAATATACAATCAATATACATTGATTTATATCATTGAAAAAGCAAATATTGGCTATTTCCAGGAATGATGTTAATAAGTGCCAATTCACAGGGAACTATATTCAATACCTTGTGATAAAACATAATGGAAAAGAATATGAAAAAGAATGAACTAAATCACTTTGCTGTACAGTAGAAATTAATACAACATTGTAAATCAACTGTACTTTAGTAACTATTTATTCAACAGATTAATCTGTGTTTAATCACAGGGGATTTCAAATCTCATTTAATTTGATCATTGGTAAGGTTGGAACATGCTAAGAATGACTATTACAAGAAGTAGACCCTTCAATGGGAGAAAAATTGGCTTTCTGCTTAGAATAATTAATTTTATCAAGTCTTCAGAGCCTAAGCCATTATTGCTTACTGGTCAAGTCATTAGCCAGAATTTAGAAACAATTAAAAGGGCAAGGATATATCAGCAATCCTAGATGCTGGATGTAGGAGGATTTTTCCATTCTTAGAAAGTATTTAGAAAAAGCATTGTATTCATATACATGAATAGTACAGAATTTAACTAGAAAGCCTCACTTAAATCACTTAACAAGAAAGTCTCACTTAAATCACTATGGAACAACACACAAAAATAAAGGTAACCTTTAAATTGAAAATCTGGACTTTATAACTGAATTTAATTGCATCTCATTTACAGGATTTAAAAGATTCAATTCCCTTCACCACTCTGCAAAGTCATATACAGTTAAGTAATCTAACATTATGAAACAATTGTTATAAAACCTGTTTTTTTTAATGGCAGTGTTTTGCCTTTCACTCAAATCATTTTTTCTCTCTCAGTAAATAGTCTTATTTCTTCAAAACAAAATGTAGATTACAAAGGCAAAACTATTCCAGTAATTATTATTATCAGCAGATATATTTCTAAGACCATGACCTTGTGTACAATACTACATGGATTTTATGTTGTTGCTATATATTTAAGGGTAGATGAGAAACACTAAAACTCTTGTACTATAGGATGATTTTTTTAATCAAGTTAAAATCAATCCATCTTTTTTAAAATAAAAGCTCCATGACAGTACAATATTTTGTCTGCTTTCTTAACTGCTTGGTGTCTCCCTACAGGAATGGGGACAAAGTTAAATGAATGAATGCAATATTTTAGATTTTAATAAAATAGTTATAATTTATTGTGTCTCTATGCACTATGTTAAGCAATATATATATATAATATATTTATATGTATAGTATCCATTTTAAGTCTCAAGCAATTCCATGAAATATCAGCATCAAAGAGCTTGAGTAATTAACTAATGTTAATACATCACAGAATTGCAATATAAATGAATCCAGATCTGTAGCCATATCGTCAAAGTCCTTGCCTTTAACTAATATATATTTCGTGTCTTGCTTTTTCTTCTTTAGCTCCTATAGTTATACAATACCATTTGTTTTCTGTAAAGCCATTAACATATGTGATGTAAATTCTGAAGCCATAAATTAAATCACAGGACTTAACAGTATATTTAAGTTATCAACGTGTCAGAAAAGCAATATAGTTGTCATCCATTTTAGTTAATTAGCTTGAACTTTATAAAATCTTTTATCACAAATATAATAACAGCATAGGCTATGATAACTTAGGACAAAAATATAAAAGTTATTGGGAATTAAAAATATATGACATTACTTAAATTATATTTAATTGTGAGATTATAGCATGATCCAACTGAAAACATTATTCACCAAGTTTTGAAAGACAAGGCTCTTGAGCCAGAATAAACAGAAAACAGTATATCATAAAGAAAATAAAAGTAATGTAGGTCCAAAATAAACTATATACCATAAATGCAATACAAATAAAATGCATTTTCTTCATGTTCTTGAGTTTCTTTCTCCTTTTGAAGGAAAGAGGCTGTCTTTGGACTCAAGAGCTGGATATGTTCAAAGCAGAGAAAGAAGCGGCTTGTGCTTAAAGACAGCTCTCTTCCTACCACAAGAAGTGCAGTGAATCAGATTCTATATTTTACCTGTGACTCAACAAAGGGAATTCAGATATAACAACTTTCCTTAAAAGCAAATTCTTCCTAGAAATCCAGTTCAGAGATGATAAAATTATTGTAGAAAATTCAATAGGCATATGCCTCAAGTGCAATTTATGGTTATGATGAGCTAATCCGAAATATGTTAAGAATATATGTCCAGATTAAGATCTCTGATCTAAAGCAAAGATTTTAAATCACCTTTGGTACCTAACATCTTAAATAAATAAACCATTTTCCAATAGCACTCTAATACTGTAAACATATGGAAAATATGCACAGAGAAAAAGTACTTTAAAGATCATTTAAGTTTGATATGCTAATTCTTAACGTTAATAATAAGTAACTTGGTAAGAATGTTACCAAAGGACTTGAATATATATTTTACCAAAGAATATATAGAAAAGGTCAATAAGCACATAAAAATATGTTCAGCATCACTAGTGATTAGTGAAATGCCAGTTAAAACCACAATAAGATACTATTTCACACCAACAAAAATGACCATAATCAAAAAGAGAAGCAATATTAGTATTGTTGAGAATCTAGAGAAACTAGAATCCTCATAAAATGCTGATAGGAAGGAAATATGGTACAACCACTTTGAAAAACAATTGGAAACTTCTTAAAATGTTAAATATAAATTTACCATATAACCCAGCAATTCCACTTCTAAGTATCTACCAAAAATAAATGAAAACATGTCTACACAAATACCTTTTTACAAATATTCATAGCAGCACTATTCCTAATAGCTGAAAAGTGTACATAACTCATATGTCCCTCAACTGCTGAATAAGTAAACAAAATGTGGTATATTCAATCAATGGAATACTACTTGGCAACAAAAAGGAGCAAAGTGCTGACACATGCTGCAATATGGATAAACCTCAAAAACATTATGCCAAATGAAGCCAGACACAAATGTCACATATTATATTCATTCATATGATTAAATTAAAATATTAATTTCGTTCCTATATCTTGTTCACATGAGATGTTCAGATAAGATAAATCTATAAAGATAGAAAGTAGATCAATGGTTGTCTAGCTTTGTGGGTGAAGTGGGGAGTGCAAATTGACACAAGGTTTCTTTCTGGGGTGGTATAAGTATTCTAAAAATGTGATTGTGGCACAACTATAAATTCACTAAAAATCATTGACTTGTACACTTAAAATGAGTAAATTTTTAGGGTATGAAATTAACCCCAATAAAGTTGTTAATTTAAAAAATATTACATATTCACAGAAATCAACAAAAATAAGAAAAAAATATATTAGAAAGAATTAGGTAACACTGTGCTGTAACTATAGGGGACAGGAAATATTACTTAGGGAATCTGTCAGAGGAGATAAGGACAAAAGACATCTCTTTAATTAAAAACTTATTCTTGTTTTGATCCAGACATTGAGTTATTAAAAAGAACATCATTTGCCATTTATACATGAGAAACGGTGGCAATAATAACGTCACAATTTTCTCTTAATTAGACCTTGCTAAAAGCCTTTTGTCACAAGCAAACCTAATTACATTTTTTAAATAACGAGAAATAAAAGGAGGACCAAAATAAAGAGAAAACACTCACTCATATCAGTACGTTTCTGAAATTAATATAGCTGAGAATGTCACATTTGGAAGTTATCCAAATGGAAACTCTGTGAAATTTTATCATTTACAGCTCAGAGACATATGAATGATTGCTGCTCACCCTGTGCTTTCATAATTTAACTCCAGATTAATTATTTATATGCTGGGACATTTAAATATCTTATTAAAAACAGAAGGCAGGCCTTATACCTCCCTAAAGTTGACAACACAAGCTTGTTTACCAGACATTACTAGAACAACAGAATAACTTACTTTTTCACCGGGAGGACCAATTGGACCTTGTGGACCAGGAAGACCCTATTTTAAAAGAATTCATTTCATATGTCAAGAATCACATCACAAGAATACACTTTTAAAATAGTAAATGATTAGCCCTCTATTTTACATGAAATGATTTATGAGAATCTATATATATATTCCCCCACATTCCCCAGAAAGTTTTGCAACACTATGAGGGGTTTTACATAAGCTACTCTTCTGGCAATGGATATGTAATGTGATCCTATTCAGAACCCTCCTGCAGGTGTCCTGGCATTCCATGAACACCGAATGACTCATTTTTCTCTTGGAAGAAAGAGGCCTCTGCAAATTTGCTCAAATTTTTTTTAAAAAGGAAAAACAAAAAAAAAGAATCGTCTTCCTACATTCACAATAAAAACCCTTAGCCCTACATAGAAAATTCTGAGGCTGTCAATTTTCTTGTATAAAGATACCATCTTATCCCATTATCTCAAAAAAGCTGTGACGGTTTAGACTTACTTGAGGTCCTGGATTCCCTTGCTGACCTGGAGGTCCAGGTTCCCCTTGGGGACCCTGCCATAGGAAAATATAAAGAGTCTTTAATAAAACTATTTCACATAATAGGTTTTTTCTTCTCAGTTGAAAAATAGTCCCCAAATCATGTTTCCCTATAGAGAATCCGGAAAATCTTGCAAAATATTAATGCTGGCAGAAGCACTTGGCAACACATTGTAAGAAATCTTAATTTTAGATTTAGCAACAAAAGTGGTTTGTTAGTACTTAGATTACAGAAACGAGTTATCTTATGGATATTTTCTACATACCATGTTCCCTTTTGGTCCTGTGGGGCCATCCACACCTGCGATACCCTTCAATGACGAAAAAAATATGCTTGAGTGTTAACAAGTTCAGATGCTACAATGGAAAATTTAGAAGACTAACCTAATAATATGACACCCAGTAGCCTAGGTTGACTAAAAATCATTTTAGAACTTAATGGAAATGAGGGAAAAAGCAAGGTCTATACTCTCCTCTCCATGCCCATGGAGACAACCTAACAGCATTTTCCACTGCGAGTTCGGAATTTGACACGAAACAATAAAATAGGTAAACTAAAAGGAAGAAAAAAGAAAGAAGCCAGTGGAGTAGGGTATGCTCAGTTAAACTGATAGGCAGCACCATTAGGTCTTAGAATATAACAGAGCAGTAAACCCTTGGCTGTCTACTGAAAGCTTTCACAGCCTCCTGGCTTTAAAAAGTCTGGTAACAAGCTTTCCCTAGGAAATCTTGAATGTTTTCAACAATACATACAGGCTGTCCTGTAGGTCCTGGAGTTCCCCTTGGTCCTAGCAAACCTCGTGGACCCTAGGAGGAAAAGAAAAACACATTCTCATAAGAAATGCCTTCAAAACATGCCTCTTCCTTTAAATAAATATTAATGTAATGTTTAGATTAAAATATTTGTTCATCTTCTTTTAATGGTGTTTAAAATGCCATTTTTATATGACACAAATATCTAGTGTTTATATTGATCCAAAAGCCAAGATGGACAAGAAAGTCTTTAATACAGAAGCCGTATCTTTTATTTTTATAAATTTACATATGAATCACTTGGGAAATTTTAAAAATAGGAAATATTTTAATGCTTTAAATAAGTCACTTTTGTGTCATATTCCAATTTGAATAGCAACACTGAATCTTATTAAATCTTATTATTCAATAAGTTAGACTACACAAATAGAAGAGTCCTGATTCTCATTTATTTTACAGTTAAGTAAATTCCATCATGAAAGAATATTCTACTGAGAGAAAGAAACAAACAGCTGGATAACTATGTTAGCAAGATTATAGAAACCATTTGCTTGATTTTTAAAATTATTATGACTTAATTAATTTCTTCTATTCTTCTTCCCCCTCCTCCATTTGTTCCTCCCTCTTTTCCTTCTTTAGAAAAGTGAATACAATGACTTACTGTCATATTCACTTGAGCTACTATGCCTTTTAGTTGACAGGCTCTATAATGTGGAAAACTAGGACTAAAACTAGGAGGCCTGCTTCTAGTCTGGTTCTTTGATTAACTAGCTTTGGGTAAACCTTTCCAATTCAGTTTCCTCATTTGTAAAAATCAGTGGAAAAAAGGATATAATCTAGTAAATTTTATAGTTCTATCTGGTATATACTAAGCACCTAATTTTTGTGTTTCTTCTGATAATAAGATTAATTTATCCTAAACACATAACTAGATTCTAGAGCTATTGATGATATAAAAACTGAAACAAAACAAAAAACAGCAACAAAAACTAGGTAAGGTTTTTGCCTGACAAGATGTTATATCCCACAATTTTTTCTCTTGATTTTCTAAGACTTTCTTTAACAAAAGAAGAGCTCTCAGTATCATTTTTAAATGTTTTTTTCACATAACAATTACCTGCTTAGCTTAGGCAAGACGGCAATAGTCATCTGAGTTTATTATTGACTTTATATATGTAACACCAATCACTATTCCTTCAAAACGGGGTATTATTTAAAAAGAAAAAAAAGAAAGTTGCTTACAGCTTCACCTGGAAGACCCCTTGGTCCTATTTCTCCATCTTCTCCCTGTCATGGACAAAATGAGTGGGAGAGTGATGCAATCAGACAATGTAACATTTCAGCATGATTTTGTTCTATGTTTTAATTTTAAATATTTCTTAAAAGAAATGAAGTTTAATATACCCGCATTCCATCTTCGCCAGGAGGACCAGGAGGACCTTGGGGACCTCGTTCACCCTATTAAATAAATCCAAGTATAAGTAGAACACAAAATAAACTAGAATGTTTGTCTATCCTACAGCTATCCTACCAAATATAACGGAACATTTGCAGAAAAAACTTATGCTCTATTTTCCTTCCTCAAAAAGTTTCAAAGATAAATCATAATTTTACATTAACTGGCGTTATATATTAGTATGCTAGGAAAAAATGTTCCCCCAATTTTGAAAACAAAAAGGTTTAAATGAAATTCCCAAATAATTTTCAGACATTTAATTATTACAAACTAATAGAAAAGTATTTTGCTGAAGACTGTCTTAAACATGGATACACTTTGCTGATTTTTATTTAATTTACATTTTTTCTGCTTCTAAAATAATTCTTATTAAATCAGCACAGTTCTAGAAGACTAAAGAAATTTTTGGAGTTTTTAAAAAACAAAATTATATATTTTTCTCAGCATGTGATAGGCACTTGCTAGACATTCATAGTGCTCTCTTTTCTTTATCTTTCTATTTTTTTATATTCTCCAATTTCCTAATGGTTGTCCCATCTTCCTTCTTAACTTTTGGAGAAGAAAAATGTGAAGATCCAATTCTGATCTTTTTTCGAAAGACCACATCTTTGCTTAATTTCCCACTAAAAATATTGACTGGATTGCCGTTCAACATTGTATTTTGTTTAGCCTTAGTGAATTATAAGCTCTTGCACTGGACTGCAAACTAATATTATCACAAAGAAGTAGCTTGTGGTGTCTCAATCTACTGGAGCCATCTAATTAGTATAATAAAATACAGTGCCCAGTATATTGTTATATTAATGACAAACTGCCTATAGATGTCCTCTTTTGAGTATATTTCCACAGACAAAATGTAATAAGGAAATTGAGGCAATTATCAAAAAATTAGAGGCAAAATTAAATCTCCACACTTGTTCTATAAATGTATTTTCCATATACGTGTACATAAAGATTCCACATCAACTTATATTTGTGTAAACTGAATATTTTAATGTCTAAAAGAAATTAAAGAACTTATATGAGTATCACACATATAATTCTACTTATCTTTCTTCAAGTATCTAGTAGATGTACTAATTTATATGAGTTCACAAATACTTAGATTAATTTTCTTCTTATATCTTAGTGTATCAATATTTCGTAGTATTCCTGTATTATCCCAATATAAAAAGTATAAAATGTACAGAATGGTATATCTTACCCTGTGACCCTTGTCACCTGGCAGACCTGGAAGTCCATCAAATCCTCGATCCCCCTGTAAAATCACCATCATCATCATCATCATCATCATCACCGTCATCATTATCATTACAATTTCCAGCCTATTTCTGTACTGTAATTTGAGTGTGAAATGTTCTTTCATATCAAGAAACTCTATTTTAAAACATAAAAATTTCAGGGGTGAACTGAGATACGAGATCTGAAAATACAAATGTATGAGATGAGCTCCCGACCTTGGCCCCGGGTTCTCCTGGCATTCCTCTTCCTCCATCAGCACCCGGACGACCCTGATAATACCAAGAACATGACTAAGCAAAAGGGATTCCAAATAGACAGAATAAAAGAAAACAAAATAACTGATGATTTCAGATGACCTCAAAATGTACAATGAAAACTAACCATACCCTTTTTCCAGATTTTCCTATTGGACCAGGAGGACCTTGGACACCACGAGGGCCCTATACAAAACATCATAATTAATTAACTTTATAGAATTCCTGATCAGTAAACTTAATCAAATCAAGAGAAAGGGTTTTAGAAATTTATATCTTCTTAGCTTTACCTTAATCATTTTAACACAAGAAAATTATTTCTTATGTAAAATTCTACATAAAGCAAAAAGACAAGAGAATAGATTTTTCCAAATGGTTTCTTGCCAAAAAGGAGTCATGCTATTTTATTAAGTTTATATAGACATGCAATTACATTTAAACAAAAGGCATATAAACTGATATTTTAAGTTTGAAAAAATCCTCAATTACTAAATATATTCTCAAAACCTTGCAGTTTTACATTTCACTTGACTGAAAACACTTCCATTTTATTCCTCTTCTCTTCGCCTTCACCTTTCTCTTCATTTTTTGGAGATCCTATTCTGGATATTTATTCTTTTATTGCAAGTATCACATTGAATTATAATTGTCTTTTTTTCATAGTTCAATCTCCCATTAAATTGTTAACTACTGTGATTTTGGACTAAATATTTTTCTCCATTATACTCCTATAATTTAGCACAGTGCTGGTACATATTTCTTTCAATCATCTACAAAATCCTGGAGGATCACTTGGCAAACCTTAATTCAAATTATTGACTGGCACCATGCCATGTCAGATTAAAGTTTAAAGATTCTCAATATCTTTCTTGAAGCAGTATAGTACAGTGTTATATCAATATACAATGTCTTATTTGTGAATTAATATATGTTTTTTTTAAAATAAAATTACACAGCTAATAATAGATCCAATATAGATCCAGTAAAAATAGTATATAGGCCTTTGTATTTAATTAACTATACCCTTTTTAAGTTTAAACAATATGCATATAATGAGTGAGGTAGAAAATGCAACGCATATTTGAAATTACAAATAATTCTTATGATTACTGTGAAATGTTGATTATAGAAATATGAAATTAAGGTTGCCTAATAATTAGAGGTTAAAAGAATATAGCTTTTAAAAAACTATTGCAGCAAGAAAACTCTATCCTATACCCCAGCTGGAAGGCAAGGAGCAATAATAACAGGACAAATCTTGTTAGTTTTCAATGAAAATGATCCTTCATTTGATATTGCATCTCATTGGAGTTAAGGAAAACTGCAAACACCATGAAATCTACTGCAGCATGTTTTCAGATTCATCCATTTTGTAAAGAGGTGAGTCTGACCCAAAAGTTCATAAACTTTGCAAAAGACATATCAATATTTTTATGCAATTCTCAGTTAAGGTACAAATGTTTTCCATTTCTTTATGGCAACATTTAACAAGCACGAAAAAGAAGGTCGCCACATTCTGTGCCACCCAAATATCTTTCTAAATTTTGGGGGGATTTTTTTCTCATTTCAAAACAAACTGTGGTGCATCCAAACAGGGGAATATTATACAGCAACAAAAAGGAATAAACTATTGATGCACTCATCAACTGCAACAAACCCCAAAGGCATTATGCTGAGTGAAAGAAGCCAGTCTCAAAGATTACATAATGTATGATTTCATTTATGTAGTATTCTTGGAAACACGAAACTGTAGTGATGAAGAACAGATCAGTGCTTGTCAGGTATTAGGGGTATGAGGAAGTTGTGACTGTAAAGTGGCACCAAGAAATTGCTTGGGGTTATGACTGTGGTGGTGGTGACGAAGAATACATATAGGTGTTCACATTCAAGTTTACATTATAATATTGTTAAAATAAAACTAATTTTAAAAAAAGAAAAAAATTAGTTGGATGGCCACTTGAGAGCTCCTGTAGCCCAATCTGAGTTTATATGTATTGAGTATATCAGAAAGCATTTTCATTAAAAATGAATTTTAAAAATACATCACATTTTGCTTTTACAGTTTTCTAGAATAAGTATAATTCATAATGTGCTTATAGTGAATGTCTCTATCTACTTATTATCATTCAAGGAAAAATAATACTTTTAATTTGGCACCATGTAAATATAATGTAAGATCTTTTTAAGAATTTCAGGTCAGACGTTTTCAATTTCTCTTAATTTCCTCAGCTCTACAAAGGGCTTAAAATTAGCTTCTTTTAGGTATATTAAATATTTTTTCTGAGACAATTTACTAGATTTTATTCTCCATAGGAAACATGTTAGGCTTGTGGCAGGACCACTATAAATACAATTGTAATAGTGCTTCTCTGTTCTGTACAATCTCAAGCCAATCTAATGTTCTGAAGACCTATTACTATCAAGACTTTCCCATTCTAGCTTATTATCTTCTTTTAATATTGTTTAAATTAATAAAGTTATTGGCAGTCAACTGATCGTTAGAGATGTTTCAACTGAAGAAGGTGATGTGAGCTTAAAGGTAATGTAAGTAATTATTTTACTCATAAAACAGATGGTAGACACTTCAATTACCCTAATAGATAAAATAAACTCAAAAATAAAATAAGTGAAATAGGTTAATTTTTACCTGAGGACCTGGATCACCCCTCTCACCTTTGGCCCCAGAGGAACCAGGCCCCCCCTGTAGAGAAAAGGTGAAGACATAATCATTTAATTTTGTAATTCCCTAACCAGTTTTTTTCCTACCATTTTCACTTGAAATAATTAAACATTATTCAAAATACATTTCTTCAAATAGTATGATTTTATTAGTTAATACAACAAAATTTTCAAGTCCTCTGATTGAAATACATCTCTTCTCAGATTTTGACTGTATTCCAGTGTGTGAACTATATTTAAAAGTCTATATTTTACTGATAACTACACAGAAGCAAATTTCATGAAATCACATTGAAATGTTCTTTAATGTGTATGCCACCAGAGCACTTACGATGATACACAGGCGTTATTTATCATTACTCTGTGGTGGAGTACTAGAGGAAATACATTTTTACAGAATCGGGTACACATTGAATTCATTTGTGAAACTTGGCAAATATTAATGCTGTTATACTCAGAAGCTTCTCAGACACTGAATTCTATAGCAATAAAATGTCAAGAACAGATGCTATTGTTGTTATTATAATTGTCCTGAAATAATGTCAAAGCATTTTTTCCTAGATTGGTCTATTTTTCCTTAGGAGAATAAGTCCTTATGATAAATGCCTCTTCCAAATATTTACATAATTCACAAAGTGCAACAAAAGCCTGGCAGAGTAACTGGAAAAAAGTATAAAACCACTTTATAAAAGTGCTGTGAGTTTTAAAAAATAAATACTAGGCCATTCATCTTCCTAAAAAGCTTTAGAACACTAAAATTGAACATAGTGGTAATAGTTACTTCATTCTGAAGAAGTATACTTTGTGTGTTTAAGAAGTTTCTGATTTATTTAAATCAATAGAGATTCAATTAAATACTACATTGAATCATATTGCAAAAAGGTTAAAATTATGCTAAGCCTGAAAATGCTAGGTATCTAGAGCCTCCTGGTGGCTCCAAAGTAAAATAACTATTAATATGACTGCCAAAAAATATGACAAGTCAAGTAACATGAATATTCCAATCCTGAAAATTACAAGAATGATGACTTACAAGTGTCTAATTAAGAATTCTTGCAACTAAATTTCTTCAAGAGAGAAACTGGGGTTCTACATTAAATCAGATTATTAAGCATAGAATTGAATGCAATTAAAGGACAGTCTATTTTTAATTACTTTACTGCATTATATCTTCTGTATATAAGCACAACCTACTCAACGGATTATAATTACTTTGCCCAAACACTTATTCTAAAAATCGCCATGTAATAATTGACAGTAACAGAATAGGGTAAAGAACATTTTCTATGTTTCCTGAATATTTTAAAATATAGATCTCTTTTAGTCTATAAAATCAATTGGAAACAAATAATTGAAAAAAGAAATATTTCACTGAAAGAATGAACATATTTATGTATTAAAATATTGTTTCTTTTTTAAATCTTAATATATAAAATACGTTAGACTCTAGAATTAAGATTTTTTAAAGTCTGTTATAATTTTATGTTTTGGAGCAAAGAATAAGAGAAGAGAAAATGGTAAAAACAAACAATGTGATTTTTTTCTCTCAAGATCAACCTTTAATATTTTAGGAAGCTAAAACTTTCTATAACAAAGACTTAAGTAGTAAAATCAATTAATCTTGGATATTACATTGAGAATGGTAATGTAATAACATGGCTGTCAATGTTTTCTCTTTGCCAACATGCTGTGAATGTCTGACCCTTAAGGACTGGTGAAAACAGGAACAGCTTAACACTGTAACCAGTAACAAGTTTTCACTGGTTCTGCTCATCACTGTTCTTACCCTCTACAGATCCATTAGACTTGTGTTTGTCAGGATGATAAGCAGGAAAATTCCTTTGGATAATAGGATAATAAAAAATCTCAAGAACTTACAGATGCTAGGCTGATATTTTTAATTTAAGCAAAAGGCAGTGTTTCCCAAACACGCTTGACCGTAAGAATCAGCCTGCTGCACTCGTTGAAAATATAGTTTGCCAGTTCCGACCCTGAATATGCATCATTAGAGCCTCAAGTTCAAGGCCCCAGGAACTTTCACTTTTGATAAAATATATGGGTAATTCTTCTGCCCCCAAATTTGTAAAACACTAGCATACTGCTGATTTTCCTCAGTCATGTAAATGTGTTATTATTAACAAGCAATTACATATTAACTCTATTTCTTCCTTTATTAAATGACATGGAATCTTTCATCTTCCCTACTATATTTTGAAAGGCAGAAGAGTAAAACTACATGATAAATACATAATAATGCATTTAGAAGTGTGTATAATTTAAATTCTGTGGAACATATTGCCAGAACACATGTTCCACATGAGCTCATATGATTGAGTATAAAGCCCTCCAAAATATATGAAATGTTATAAAATTTCAAGACTGAAGAGAACCATAAATTTATGGAAAAGTAGATAACAAACTCTTAAATAAACTACATGAAGAAAACTATTTTTCCTCCTAATAAGATCAGTAAAACTATTTAATTGATTCAAATTTGAATAAAATCATTTTGCTGTGTCTACTAAGTAAACAAAAGATAAACTTTGAATGTTCAGAGTAATAATTTCTATAAATACCATTATTTCAATAAAATATTGTGAGCATATAAGATCATATTGAAAGTATACTACAGCTTTTTATATCAAAAAAATACTTAAAATAGAAAGTATTCCATTCATTTTAAAATCAATGAGAACTCAGGTTGGAATTATACAATGTTCTTTTCCCTTAAGAAAAAAGTATGATTTAAAAAGAATCTTTGTTTTGTGTTTGTGTGAATTGCTACACTGCTTAGCATTTGGTAAGTTTCAAAATATTTTAAAAAATATATAGAATATTAGCTTGTCAGTAAGCTTGTAAGGAAAATAAAACACTTATTTGCCAAGAGTCTCTAAAAGACAAAATAATTTCTCTAATATCTGAAGCAGTTAATGGAATACTAGAGGCAACTTAAAGTTTAAGCCAAGTCTCCTGCTTTCTCCTAAGAATATGGAAAAATTTTCATTGGCCTCAAATATTTTTTTCTTTTTTAATAAATTCTGTTTAACATAAAATTAAATCTCAAGAACTTACTGTACACTTGAACTTCAACAACTCAAACTATTATGCAAATAAATTATAGTTTGAAAAGTTAATAATTGGATACATGATTCAATTATATTTTTCACTGTATTTGTTTGATTTGAGAATTTTCCATTGTAACCTTTTCATTAAAATTTACTGAGGACTGAATTCAGAGAGATTTCTTAAATGGAAACCAAATCCAAGTATAAGTCGGTATATTTACTTACTTTCACCAGCCAGAGATATGAAAACTGCCTGGCCAAAGTTGCACAAGGAACTACTAATACAGGAATTTAACCATATATTATCTTTTTGGGTAACCTACCACAGGACCCGGTCTTCCAGTTAGACCCATTGGGCCAGGTGGACCTCTCAGAGCAATCTAGAAAATAAAATATAGCAAATTCAGGAATGCCTCCCTGGATGAGCATATTAAACCACAATATTCATTTGCACAAGTTACCCTTAAGTAGCAGCTCATCAACAGAGGTATAATAGCTACATAGTAGAAAGAGTGCCTGATTACTGAAGAATCACAAGTTTTTAGAATGACAAATTGACCTAATAAGTATTAGACATTTTTTAAGCTGTTGTGACTTATATACAATCTTGTACCATATATATTATGATTTATTCAATGACAAAAGTTAAAATAGATTTAACATCTAATAAGAAATTTAATATCTGATGATTTTTCTACTCAAAAGTGCATTGAGAATATTGCATAGGCTTCTCTTAAATATGTAGGTGTAATTCTCATTGACAATACTTTTAGATGTGAACAATTTGAAGTGCTTTAAGTGAAAGTTTTCTAGCACTATTTTAGGATAAAAACTATGACAATCCAAGCCAGACAGTAAAAAGCAAAATTGATCAGAAAGTGCTTAGATAATACAGTTATTTTAACAAATCTCAAATTTAATGCTTTATAGAAAAATGCATTTATTTTGTAGAATCATAGGCATGATAGACTGATTACATGCACTATTGACACTGAATATTAGAAATGTGAAATTAGCACTTGGAAAGCTAGAACAAGTAGAGTAAAAGGATAAATATTTGACAGATGTTAAATTAGTATGGTGTGCTATTTTTTAATATTAGTGATTCCAAAAGATGAATATTTAGATTGCCAAAACAGATATAAAAAATAATATTGTAATAGAAATAATGTAAAATCAAATTAGAAAAGTGCATGAGATGGAAACAGTAATATCTCCAAAATTTCACTACTGACTCACCATGAGATTTTTGACAATACACTTCTTAATCCTTGAGATTAAATATCTGAAAAATTGGAATTATAATGCTTGCTACCTATTTCCAAGGAGGTTAAAAGGACTAATAAAATTAGGAATTCAATGACCTAATAAACTATTTAAGCTCAAATAATTATCTAAAATCTGTTCAAAGTAATAAAATTTATAAGTTGTAGGCATCATTAGTAAATCAATTTAAATATTTTTAGATTTGTATTATGCCAAGTTCTAATAAACAAATATTTAAGTTTTTCATTTTCTTTATAAATGATGTAACCAAACAATGGCATCTTTTCAGATTAATAGACTTACACTCTCAGATAATTTATGCACTCATAAATTTATGGTGATAAAGTTATCACCAAAATGATTTATATCACTTAGGAAGCAGGTACCCATATCCATGTCAACTATAAGCCCTTTATTTCCTTTTTCCTTGAAAAGAAAAAAAGACTATACTATGAATAAAAGTATTATATGACTTTCAACATTTTCCTGATCCATTCTTTTGATTTTCTTATCTATATTTTAACTGCACTGGAGCTAACTTAAAAAGCAAACAATTTTATATTTTATAAGTATACAGATAGTGAAAAGCTTTTAGCTGACAAACAAATATGAACTGAATGGATTTGGTTTAAAATATAGATTACAATGATTCGAGCTTAGAATACATATTTGAAGGTTTCTTTCCTCCACAAGAATGCCTAAGAAATTTAATTTTCTGGATTATTTGGGATATCCTGAATAATCTATAAGATTGGGTGGAAAAATTATTTTAAACTTTATCCTCTTACTTTATTTATTGGTCATTGACATATGCCTTTGCAGGGAAAACTGGATGTGAAAGATAAAGGGTGATACATATAAATCCATCAGTACTCTTTGAAAAAAAATTAGAAAATTTGTGTATTATGGTCTGCATGTTTTTGCCAGAATTATGTATGGCAATACTGCAAGGGTCAGTCATTTAAATTAAATATTAAATTAAAGAAAATATTCCTATCGGAAAAATAGATATTATCTTAGTATCTTCTCCATCTAAATTCAACATACTATTCAGAAGTATTTTGTTCATAATAGTAGCACCCTCCAGATACACACACACACACACGCACACGCACACACACACGCACACGCACACACACACACACATGCACACACACACACATGCACACTTTCTCTCTCTTGCATAATTTGGCACAGAATCAGGTTATGGAACTACATGTTGATCCTTTCTTACCCGAGCCTGCTGAAGAATGGCCTGGGCCTGAGCTTCCTGAGCAGAGATGATTGGTCCTTTGGAACCATCACCACCATAACGAAACTAAGAAAAGATAACATACAGAAGCTCAAAATAAGAATTTCTCAAATAGGTGCATTAATTACTAGATTAAAAACTACTTACTTAAAATGGTGGGATTTTAAAAAAGTCCATGGTAACTCCATCATGAATCATGATACCTAGATTTTTTTTTAAAATTTTCTTTCTGTCCATTATAGAAGTTTTCTAGACCATGCTTTACCACTTGTAGAAGAGACTACAGACTCCTTTACAATTTTAAATTCCATAATTTTTGAAAACTATGGAATAAGCTATCATCCATTTCTTTACCTGCACAAACGCTACCCATTCTACTCACTCATTTGTAAAAATTCTAAATGCACTAAGTTCGGTAGTGTTGTAGATCAACTGCTATTTTGTTGAGCAAAACTTCTGGAATCTCTGTGAACACAGAGGAAATCTTCCTTGAGATAGATTCAGTTTGTTTACCTTTTCTTAAGTAATTATACTAGGAAACTGATCCTTTCTGTATCCCTCTATAAAATGCTAAAGCTCCTTTTTCATTTTAACTCAAAATGTAGCATGAATAAATTTCTCTCTATGTTATTATTACTTGAATCTTTATTACATTTAAACAAATAAATTTTTTCCACAAGAACTTGGGCAACTTTATTTAAAAAAATTTTTTATTGAAGTATAGTTGTATTAGTTTCTGTTGTATAGCAAAGTGATTCAATTTTATATATATATAAAATATATGTGTATTATATTCTTATTCTTTTCCATTATGGTTTATTATAAGATATTGAATACAGTTCTCTGTGCTATACAGAGGGACCTTGTTGTTTATCTATTTTATATTTAGTAGTTTGTATCTGCTAATCCCAAACTCCTAATTTATCCCTCCCCCCTCCCTTCCCCTTTGGTAAGCATAAATTTGTTTTCTAAATCTGTGAGTCTGTTTCTATCTTGTAAATATGTTCATTTGCATCATATTTTATATTCCACATATAAGTGATATCATATGATATTTGTCTTTCTCTGTCTGACTTACTTCACTCAGTATGATAATCTCTAGTTTCATCAATGTTTCTGCAAATGACATAATTTCATTCTTTTTAATAGCTGAATAGTATCCCGTTTTTTATATATATATATATATACCACATCTTCTTTATCCATTCATCTGTTACTGTTATTCATCTGTTACTGGACACTTAGGTTGCTTCCATGTCTTGGCTGTTGTAAATAGAGCTGCTATGAACACTGGGGTGCATGTATCTTTTTAAATTTGAGTATTCTGTGGATACATGCCCAGGAGTGGGACTGCTGGATCATATGTTAACTCTATTTTTTAGTTTTTTGAGGAACCTCCGTATTGTTTTCCATAGTAGCTGACTCAATTTACATTCCCACTAACAGTGTAGGAGGGTTCCCTTTTCTCCACACCCTCTCCAGCATTTATTATTTGTAGTCTTTTTAATGATGGCCATTCTGACTGGCGTGAGTTGATACCTCATTGTAGATTGGATTTACACTTCTCTAATAATTAGCAATGTTTAGCATCTCTTCTTGTGCCTATTGACCATCTGTATGTCTTCTTTGGAGAAATGTTTATTTAGGTCTTCTGCCCATTTTTTGATTGTTTTTTTTTTTGTTTTTGTTGTTACTGAGCTGTATGAGATGTTTGTATATTTTGGAAATTAAGCCCTTGACAGTCGCATCTTTTGAAAGTATTTTCTCCCAGTCTGTTGGTTGTCTTTTTGTTTTGTTTATGGTTGCCTTTGCTGTGCTAAAGCTTATAAATTTGATTCGGTCCCATTTGTTTAGTTTTGCTTTTATTTCTAGTACCTTGGAAGACTGACCCAAGAAAACTTTGCTATGATTTATGTCAAAGAATGTTTTGCCTATGTTCTCTTCTAGAAGTTTTATGGTGTCGTGTCTTATATTTAAGTCTTTAAGCCATTTTGAGTTTATTTTTGTGTATGGTGTGAGGGTGTGTTCTAACTTCATTGATTTACATGGGGCTCTCCAACTTTCCCAACATCCCTTGCTAAAAAGATCTTTTCCCCATTGTATATTCTTGCCTCCTTTGTCAAAGATTAATTGACCATAGGTGCGTGGGTTTATTTCTGGGCTCTCTACTCTGTTCCATT
Source organism: Grampus griseus (assembly GCF_964374135.1). Taxonomy (NCBI): domain Eukaryota; kingdom Metazoa; phylum Chordata; class Mammalia; order Artiodactyla; family Delphinidae; genus Grampus; species Grampus griseus. The sequence continues at coordinate 92,859,055 of NC_139017.1, read as the reverse complement.
GATCCATATGTCCATATGGACATATATCCATATGTCCATATGTCCATATGATCATATGTCCATATGACAGTACCATGCTGCTTTGATTACCGTGGCTTTGTAATATTGTCTGAAGTCTGGGAGGGTTATGCCTCTAGCTTTGTTCTTTTTCCTAAGGATTGCTTTGGCAATTCTGGGTCTTTTATGGTTCCATATACATTTTAGGATTTTTTGTTCTAGATCTGTGAAAAATGTCAAGGTTAATTTGATAGAGGTTTCATTAAATCTGTAGATTGCTTTGGGTAGTATGGCCATTTTAACAATATTAATTCTTTCGGGCAACTTTAAAAAGCAATCTTAAGGTAAAACAAATAATTTTTGGACAATGAATAATACTATAGATATATTGTATTTAAAAAGTATTAGCTAGTGTCTATATGGTAGTAAATAGCATATTAACTTTATGTTAATACATGAAATGCATGTTACTCATATGACTCAGGATAAAGCACATGATTAAAAATATTAAGAAAATCCTCTAAGATTTCTTGTCAAAAAATATAATGAAATAATAAAGCCTCAGTTCTACTGCAGAAATAAATATTTACCAGAATTTTGCTTTAGCAAAATTTATCACAATTTCTGAAGGCTGCTTCATTTCAAGTATCTCTACCTCATACAATGTTTTTTTGATTGATCTATAATATGGTTAAGCAATATTTTTCAGCAGTAGGATGACAAAACATTGGGTCATCTTTATAACTATAAAAAACATACCGGTAACACTAACATGGTACCAGGAGGACCAGGTAAACCATCAGCTCCTGGTAGACCGGGACGTCCTGGGGGACCCTAGGGAAGTAAATAAAATCATCAAAATTAATCAATAAATAAAATAATTAAATGTATTAGAAACAGAATAACTTTGAATACCATAAGTCTACATTATCTACTTTGTGTTTGTCCTCTACTTCTTGTTTAATCTCCTTTTAGTAAGGATACCTAGAGAGGATTGTATTTCATTGCAGTAGTTTTATATAATTTAAATAATGCACAAATTTATTGCCTACTCAAGGAAGGAGAAAAAAAGGGATTTTACAAGAAGAGTTTCAATAGACAACGCAAATGGTCTATTTCTCCATGTGACCCAGGATGTGATCTTCAAATTAGGATGTAGCCTTATTAATTCAGTCTATCAGTATTCAACTAAATAGTCATGGGAGTTTCTGGTAAATATGTCTGAACTCAAAAGGAAGAACTTAATCTAATGTATTGGGTTCATATCAAAATGGAAATTGATTAAAAATAAAAAATTTTCTTACTAATTATAACATAGATAAATGCACATTCTTTCACCTCACTTTTAAAATTATAGTTAGAAAAGTTAAACAAAATTTTGCACAACACTGAATTCATATGTTATCCAAGTGAGAATAATATGTTAAACCTGTAGAATATATTTTAATTCTTTTCATTTATGTTGCATTCTTTTGTTATGAGTCCCTTCACTTACCCTCTCACCAGGGTCACCAGGGGGTCCAGTGGGGCCTTGTAGACCTGGAGGACCCATAAGACCCTACAGAGAAATAAACCATAATCTGAGTTAGATTCCTGATTTTGTTAGTATTCAGGCAAATTCATCCTACCAAAATCAAAGAAGAACTCATATTCATAAATAAACACTCTTCTCCCAAACAATTGCCCTATTTATCTTCCCATAAAAAGAGAACATATAGGGACCACTTTGTAGCTAGCTCAACTCTTCCTCTACGAGGCTGCTCTCAGGGTAGAGACAGACATTCCAAGGAAGAACAGGAAAGGAAATCCTGCCAATGTACAGTCCCTGAGGTGGAAGTTTGTTCCTAGTTCTTACTGAGGAAATGGTATACTCATTTAATTAGACTGCAAAAATGTGACAGTGAAGTTGAAATGTAGAAATCATTTATATTCTTTATGGGTAAAAGTATTTAAAGGCATCAGTATAATATATTTATTTCACATGACAAGAATTTAATTAATTCCACAAAAGAAAGAGGATTTCTTACAAAGTCAGATCAGTACAACTACCTGACAATAAAGACACCCTGATGAGTAACATTAGCCTTATTAGGAAATGACAATGGAAGCTGATAGTCACTCCATTCAGAAGTACAGATAAGGCAGCTACAGTCCACTTAGAATTCTCAGCTCTCTTCTTTGAGATATATCTATACCTCTTAAAAAAAAAAAAAAGAGGGCTTTTTTTTTTACTTTTATAACTTTCAGGCACAAAATTGAAGATGAGGTTAGAAAAGTCAGAGATATTTAAGCAACAAAAATATTTAAAACAAAATTTAATTTCATAGCTCTCAAAAGAATATCATTTGGATAGCCAAATCAGAAAGCGATTGAAGGCCACCGGGTCCTCTGACCAAGTATTTGCCTCTATAATTCAATACTCAAATTAGTCTAAAATATATAAATTCAACAGTGTAATAGAAATCTTATATCTGATTATTTAAAAAATCAAGACAAAAATAATCTTAAAACATTTACATACCGCAGGTCCTGCTGGCCCTGGTGGTCCTTCAATAAGCATGCCCTACAGTTAAAAAAAGATAGAGTCATTACTAGGGCAATGTGACCCCTAACCTCTTATCTAATTGGCTCTTAGAAAGCACCACATCATTGCATTTTAAAAGGTAAATTATCTGTTTCTACATATAAAACAATTACAAGCATTTTTGCATGGGGAAGGGAGGAAATTAAAAATGATAGAAGACATAATCCCTGTCCTGAGAAAATCTGTGAACTAATTAGCAAGGAAATAAATATTCAGGTAAGTAATATTACAAAGAGAATATGCTAAGTGCTCCCCAAGAGGGCAAAGACATTTAACCAAGTTTTCCCTAGCACCCAGAATAATGCCAGGCACAAAGCAAGAAACTGATAAATATTTGCTGTGTGAATGAAAGGATGGAAGAAAGCAGCACCTAAGCACTTTAACTCAGGGAAAGGGGAGAAAAGTCCATGTTAAAGAACTGGACATAAATATAAGTTCTTAAAAAGACAAGAGAATAGAATACTATTTCAGGATAAGAACACAATTCTAGAAAGTTTATGATTCTACTGCTGAAAACTGTCTTGTCATTTAAAAAGTTGGTTGTAAATTTTCATAACAAGGACAAATTTATTCTGAAAAATTATTTTTAAAGACTTTGGTGAGCATACGATGTGCTTTCTCAGATTTTGGAGTAATAAACAGATAACAATGTTCTTAGAGATGCATCTTTTATAGTTTTATCTCCTCCATCTTTTATAAAAATTTTACATCCTTGTAGTTCCTGAAATGATTTTCATTAGTTTGAGGCAAATAGTTAAACATACTTCCTTTAGTTCTAATGCAATACTTTTCCCAAATTGCTCATTAGGGAGAACAACAGTAAAATTGACTTCCAGTAAGAATTTGCTTCTTACCAATATCTTGAGTGGTAGTAACATTAATATAAATCTTCAAGTCACTTTTGAAGTGATTTGAAGATTTTTTCCAATGGAAGAAAAGCAAGCAAATTTTAAAAAGAACGTTTTCATATTATTACATGATGTGATTTGAATATGAAACAAATAAGTACTATGTCAAATAATATATTTCTAATAATGTTAAGTTATAGAAATTAGAGGAGAAAATCACTGGACTGGAAAATAGAAGAGGTAAAGTCTGGTCATATCTCAACCGCCAAACATTTGAACCCTTTAGGTCTTAGGTTTCTTAGTTTTTAAATGAGAGAATTAGACTAAAACATTGTCGGCTAGTTTCAAATTCCAAAATTCTGTATCTCTATATTTTTTTAGTGTATTGAAATTCTACTTGCCAGAACTGGCCTTACTAACTCATTACTTGTGGCATTATAAACATTCGGACATTAGAATTTTCAATGGTACTATTACAATGTATTCATACCAGTACTTACCGGTTCAACTACTGCTGGTTCTCCTTTCTGTCCTTTTTCTCCATATGCACCATGGCCATTTATCTGTTGAGTGAAAAATTCAAGCAGCCTGTCTTTAAGTAAATAAGGCCATTTAAGTATTTTTAAAAGATCATTTAATCATCTAAGTGCATTTAAAACAATCTATTAAAATGTGTTTTTTAACATAGAAACCTATTAAAGTTTTAAATACTGAAAATATACAAACGGAAACACAATGAACATTAATGCTAAATCTTGAATGAGATTGAACAATTGTTTCTTAAAGACACATTATAAAAAGATAAAGATATCTGTCGACCTCATTATTATCCCAAGGTACTAAGCAAAAAGTGTCATCAAATTAAATTCAATAAAATAGAGGTGGAGGGAAGAAATGGGTAAAGGGGTTCAAAAGGTTAAATAATAATAATTATAATGATAAAATGATAATTAATATGGTGCATTCCTGAGCATCACCAGAAAAGAAAAATAAATAAAACAGTCTAAAAATTAGAAAACAGTCTTAGTACCCAGAATGACAATGACTGTAATTTAATCTTATCAATGCCAAGAAAACTTTTATACAACTCTATTAAAGATTATTCTTTCAAATGAAGACTCCAGTAGTGTGGCCTGAGATACAACTGCTGAAGATCCCCATGAGGAAGAACCTATCAAGGTAACCTAGTAGTGATAAATATTCATAATTTATATAAGAACATAACCTACATTTTAAACCTGAAAAGACATCAAGATGAACACGAAAATACTCCAGAAATAAGACATACAATGACACAGAGCAGAATACTGACTTACACTTGTTTCTGTGATATCTGTTTCTGCTGGAACACCTGGACCAAATTCTTCATTAGTGGGGCTTGTTGGTTTATCTTCATATTCTTTATATTCATAAAAATCATATTCGCCTAAATCTCCATCTACCAGAAGATCAGAGTCCCTGCCGTCTATTTCTTTGTTTTCATATAGCATATCCTCAGAATTTCTCCTCTGGGAATCATAATCCTCTCCAGTTAGATATTCTTCAGTAAATACTTCTTCAACTGGATTTGGCTATTAATTTAAGTTGCAAGGAATTGGAGAACATGAAGTTTACTGTTAGTAAAGCAAGGTAAGCATTTGTAATTACAGTTTGATGGAATGTGACAGGAAGTGGTCTGAATACTACTCAAGCAAGTCTGAAAGCTGGGAAAGACAGCCTTTCAGCATTATTGAAAGAAATATTTTTGTACATTGGTATGTACAAGGAAATATTGCTTTCAAAGAACTTTTGCCAATAAACTGCAAATATTCACATAGATTCAACATGTGTATTTGCTTGTTCCATTGGAAAAAACTTGTTATGCAATTTGATATTTACTTTATAGTTTGACTTGAATAATATATATATGTATATATAGAAAATATATAGTTAAAGCTTTGCTTAATTTTCAAATCTCACAGAACCTCATAATGAAATATAATTGCTACCAGAAAAGTCATGTAAGTTTGACTCTCAATCCGAAAAATAAAATATTAATGCCAATATTGAGATTTATCATTGCAATATTTATGCAGAGTATCTAGAATGTAGGGAAGTATTATATCACCAAAGAGTTCTTTATAGCAAATAAAATGTAAATTATAGTCCTCAGAATTTAATACAATAGAATATATCACCATGTAGTCTCATAAAGAGTATGAGATTATTCACTTAAAAGTAAAAATTACATCAAAAATACTATCTCAGAGATATAGAAAAATAAAGCTAGTATAATTTCCTTTTTTCATAAATAATTCTCATTAATAGCATAAATCTGAATGATATTTATTAGGTAATTTTGGGCCATATGATTTTGATAAATTAAATAAATTTGATAAATTAAATAATTTATCTTGCTACTTTTGAATTTCATAAATAACTTGTTTGCTATAACATAGTGAATCTAGATGATAGAACAATATTGAATAATACGTAGTGTTACATAAAGTCATGTGAATGAAAAATGTGGCTAAATGATTAATTTAGTGATTGTTAACTAAAATAAAATGTCCAATAACCATAATATTTTTGTATTCTTAAACAATGAGTATATACTATCATTAGGGGGTGCATATCATCTGGGATCAGAATATTACTATGTTCATAGATCTGAGCAAAAGATGAATGAATTTGGGTATATAAATAAACACCTTGAATCAAGATAACCATTTTTGGAAAATGATTATTTTGGACTAGATGAAACTTGAAATTGGTTCCTACCCTAAAATGTTATTATTCTAAATTATGTGTTTGCATATAAAGTCTCACTCAGTTAATTTGCCTCACTGGGACACATGTTATATAAATTTTTAATAACTAAAATGATTCAGGTATTCCTCATACCAGTTAAACTGAATTGTATACTTATTTTTTTCATAATCAGAATATAGGAAATATATGAAATTCAGGAAGATTGTTCTATTTGTTCTATTTGTACCTGTATGTACTTAAACATTTTCATGGAAAGGACTGGAAAAGTTAAGATATAATATTTTAACCATAATTAAGTTTGAAAATGTAAATAGCCACTAAAACCAACTAAGACTATATTTTCTCAAAATATTTGTGTCATAAAAATGCATGATTATTGGTCAGATGGAGTAAATTCTAATTGTATCATTTGATGATACAGTTGTTACTTGAGAGGATTCTCCTCCTCACAGAAGGGTCATGTTGTGAATACCCTTAATCACAACATTTTGAGAAGCTTGCTCAATCCCAGGAGGAATCAAGAAAATGATAGCAGTCAATTCAGTTTGATCAATTTAGCATTTGCATGAAGCAAAGAGTCATGCAAAATCTGAATTGACGTTAATTTTAAATGAACTGTTTTTAGTAATAGTGAGCCAATTCTATTGTTTCTCTTACCTCAGTAAAAGAATAAAAATGTCAAACTTTTCAGAGGTTATAGATTCTTCCAGAGTGAAATATACCAAGAAATATTACACATTTTAAAAATTTAATGCTGTCTATGAGCATTACCTCATTTGGTCCAGATACACGCCTAGGAGCTTCTGTTTGGTAACTTTCTGTTCCATAGTTGTATTCTTGAAAATCATCAACAATATTTGCCTAATGGTAAATTCAAAAGAAAATCAATTAGTAAAAATGTAAGGTAATCCAAAATCTATGGAAATCATGATTTAACTGGGGTATCGTATTAGCCAAATGAGTATTTATCTAGTTGGGTTAGGACAATGACTCATCATCAGAGATCTTCCAGCTTATCTAGGAGAGATCTTGATTGCTTTTTCTTTGCTACCTTTACCCCTAGCTTGGCTTTTGCTGCTGCTTGATAACTTTTCTTCTTCTTGGTTGCAAATTTTTCAGATTTAGGGGGTGTAAACTTTTTGGACTTTTTCTTTGAGTTAGTGGCCACTGTCTTCGTCTTCATTTTGAAATTGAATTTCTTTTTCTGTAAAATGTGGTGAAAGATGGAATGGAAAACATAAATAAAATGAAAAGGGAAATAAAGAGCATGGATGAAAGGAAGGATAAGCAAAGCAAACCGGGCATCATTCCTTCAGGACAGCTACTGTCAATAAAAATCACAGTTATCAGGTCATAGAAATCAGATGAATGAAAGGTTTATGATAAGTTTGAGGAAAAGTGGACATAAGGAACCACAGGATGACAAACAGCAGGACCCCATACACAAAGGCGCTACTTTGCTTTTACCTCGGTTTGCGCTATTGTCTCTTCAGTTACAGTGGGAGTCTCTGTTACACTTTCAGCCTCTTTATATTCTGCTTCCCCATACTCATAGTCATATTCCATTATATCCTCAGGTGCATACTACATCGCAAAGGAAAAAATATCAGGCAATTTTGTTAGTTGCAGGTAATACTATTAACAAAGTGGTAATCATGTTCTTAACTTTTACTAGTAAAAGTTAAGAGACAAGTAAATACTGTTATTTAAATATTACTTCGTGTTACAAGAAGTAATACTGTCTTATACAGAGTATAATAACAGTGACAAAGCAGGTTTTCTAAGAGCAGAATAGTGGTTAGGTTTGTGAGGAAATTAAAAGTTTAGAATATTAATTCAAACTTTTAATTGTTGAATATTAATTCAAACATAGCAATTACATACTTGGACATAGTTGTTAAATAGTCACATTAATTTTGATTTGTAAAAATTGCACATAAGCCTCCTTTATCTTACAGCAATTTCAATGGGTCCTTTTTTTTTCCCATTAAACTACATGTTTAAAAATAAATGTATGGAGAGTAGTCTTCCCAAGCAAGAAAGAATTTTCATATCTATTATGAGACGGAAAGGGGAGAGAAACGAAAGGGAACAGAGGAACATGAAATGAGTCTATATTTTATTTGGAATACTGGAACTGATGTAAAAATACAATCTAAAGTTTATTCAGAAATAACTAATTTGCTATAGACTTACTTAAGATCAAAATGAGCACAGAATACTTGTGAACCATTAAAAGATTCAAAATTAGATCTGTTTATAATTAATACATTTCAGTTTTACAAATACTGCATTTTTTCTATTGAAAAAAGAGCATAACACTTAGATACCTTAAACCATGTAAATGTAACTCAAACTGAAAAATGGAATACTAGATTATTCTGTATTAAAAAAAAATTTAGGAGAAAAAGGTATGTTTCTCAGTAGAGGGATGTGCAATACAATCATTAATATTGTAAATAACATGCTTGCTCACCTTCAGAGCCAAACACCTCTATCAAAATTTTAATTTTTAAACACCAACATAGGTATTGTGAAACATATTTTAATTATTGGTTTTAATTAAAATAACTGTAAATCCATTAAGATCATATATAACAAAAGATACTAAGCAGCAAACTCAACAAGCTAAAACTCATATATATTTATATATTATTTATAATATATATTTATGTATAAGTATATATATTTATGTATATACACACATATATATTTATTATGTATAATATACATTTATATATATGTATACATATATTTATTATGTATAATACATATTTATGTGTGTATATATACATATATACCTATGTGTGTGTGTGTATATATATATATATATATATATATATATATATATGCTAAAAGCAACCTATTTGAAATTCCCTAAGAATTATATTTGGTCACATTTTCATTATATCCCAACTGGACCTCTCTTGGTATTTTCAAATTGACAAAATATCTCTTTTAATGTGCCAGAAAAATAACTCTTCACCACATATCTTTTAGAGAACTGTGATCACTGTGCCTTCTAATTTTAAAGCTCTATTAGATATAGCAATGAAAATGAGTGCAAATTTCACAAAGACATATAATGAGACATGTTCAAAACTGACCCCCTGGCAATATTGTATATCTGGCCCTTAATGAAATACCCTCACTAGAGGAAACTTTTCTAGATGGTTCAGCTGAAGGTCATATTGATATATATAGACATACTTTCAGTGTTTATGATTGTCAAAACTTCAATTTGATTAAATTAATTGAAATTAATTCATAATTTTACCTATCTAGCAATAGTTTAATTTTCATTGAATATACATTTTAAAGACTTCAACAAATCTTCATTCTAGTTAGTATTTGAGTAGAATTTGTTAAAATAGAAGAATGCATATATAACTTTTTGAACATTTGTGTTTCTTCATGACTCTGCAAGCAAGATATAATGCCGACTATTTCTAGGAAAGGTAAAGTATGTATTAATCAATAGCATCATTAAATAAATAAAACAATTAAATACTGAATTTAGATACATATTAAAATAATTAATGGAAACTGAATATTGTCTAATGAATAGTTTTTTTCCATAGTTATAGTCACACATGTTGGAATAAGAAAGAGTGGATTTATATAATTACTAGCTGGCAGCTTGAAGTTAAAACATGAAAAAAGATTAGCCAGGCTAATTTATGCTTTAGAGTTTTAAAATTAAGCAGACTTTTCAGAATCCTATGCATCTATGATGAATTGTAAAAACATAAGACAATATATAAAGGCATAAAGGACTGTAAAAATGGACAATTTAAATGCATCTTAAATGAAGCCTGATATTCAAAGCACCAATTACTTTTACTATCTTTATATCATGTTTTTTTTTTTCCTTATAGGAGGAAACTTTTTCCAACCTCCATAATTCTCTCCTCTATTTAAACTTTTTCCACATGGAGATCAAGCAGACTAGCTGTGGTCGTGGAATAATGAAGGCAGTAACATGCTTACCTGCTTAGGCACTAAAGCACATGTTTTTCTTAGAGCCATCAGCAGTCAGTGAAAAGAATCACTGCTTCTCTTCTCCTTATTTCTTTATCTAAACAACATGCCCCTTCTGGTGGGTATTGATATACTTAGGACTTTGCTGGTCTACACGAAGCTTTACAACCTATTTTTGGAGATGATTCTCCCTTCTTACTATGGAATTTGGGGGTGTCTCAAAGACAGGTAAAGAAGAGAGAACTACTTGTAATCAATCAGATGTATATATGCAAAAAAACGTGCAGTGATGGAAAGATCTCACCTATGATCTGTGAGTTGCCTAGCATAAGTTATAGTATGTGAGGAGAAAGGGTCTTCTTCTAGAAATGTCAAGTTTGTTCTTATTCAGTTTGTTAGAAAAATAGTGGCATAAGTAAATACCTGAACGTCTTTGAGAACTAGAATATATGATAAATATTGAGGGCAAAAAATATTAAGGTAAGAAATTTCTTTATAAAATATTGTTTTTCCCTTGCTTCTTCTTTTTCCATCCTTTATGTATATATTTAAAAAGAAGAACATCAATTGCCTAGTGTATAAAGGGCATTGTAGTCTGTGTAGCACATTAAGAAAGAACCATATGTAGATTTAACATCTAATTTCTTATTAAGATATAAGGATAATTTAACACGATGGTTTAATACAAAACAATCATAATTTTAATATTAGTTACTTTGCTATATAAATGGTATTGTGGAGGTTCACATAGAATAACAGTTTGATATTATCACTATGTCTAAATCTATCTTCATTTTACATTTCACTCTATGATGATGATGTGATACTGTGCCAAACACATAAAAAATGTAATCCTAACAATGAATTAAAATATGTTATTTAGAGGATATGAACTATACAAAAGCACAAGTTGAATAAAACACATTTGAGTTAATTTATAAAATAAATTGATATATTTATTAATCCAAATCAGAATAATAAATATGCAATTTTTCAAATTTATTAATTATAAATTAAGCAATATAAAGTACAACATGTATGTTTGATGCTCTATTTTGCACTTTATGTTCTTTATTCACTGGTAACATTGCATTGCTATTTTGTATAGGTAAAACATCTGTAGTGCAATTATTAAAATGCATATTTGTAATATAATGTATTAATGGCTATCATTCAAAAGTAATATAAGGATGGCTTGCTAATTCTGTTAACCAGGTGTTTTTCATACTAGTATATAATAGTTATCTTATTATTGAAGTATCAATGTAATTTAGTACTGGGGGAAAAAGTGAGAGCTGATTCCTCAAAAAAACTTTTCATTGTGACATACTCAACATAGAAACTGTAAGAAATGCTATTATTGCATCACCCAACCAGATTTTCATGAAGGTTTTATTATAGCAGCATGCTCTTTTCCTTATCAGTTGCTTCCAGTAAAAACAAGTTTGATTTATCAACAGAATGTTAAATTTATGAATCAACAACTAAGGTCAAAAAGGGAAAGTCTACTTCTAAATGAATTTAAGACAAAAATGGTTAAAAATATTATTTTGCTTTAAAACAACTCTGCTTACCTGATGTAATAGCATTAAAACATGGGAATAAAACACCTCAAGGTGATATAATAAGAATGCATACCTTCATTCTTCCAAAAATCAGAGCCATATCTGTTACTAAAAAGAACAAGACTTATCTTTCTTAAAACAAAAGCAAAATAAATCTCACCCATCTTGAACACCCATACTAAATGTTATAAATTTTAATATTGAATCACCACATAATCTCTAAGATATAAAAACACTAAAACCTGATGGACATTTTACCTATCTTCTTGGAATTCACAGACTGTTTTAATAAATCATGAGGGAATTCACAGACTGTTTTAATAAATCATGAGGTAATAAAAAGAATGAAGCACTTGAGAACTGAAAGAAGCAAACACAAATATCCAAGTAATTTCTCTTTTTTCTCTCATATTTGCTTTCCTGTTAGCTTCTTAAGACTTTATCCTGTTTTAAAAAAACATTAACATTAAGTCATGGAAAAGATCAGTGCAACAGAATTCACTATCATACCTCAAAAAGGAAAGTAATGTCAAAAAATATATTTCAAGCACTTAAATGGTAAAATCCAAATTGAATTATCATGCAGAAATAACAGTAAATTAAAATTAAGAGATAAGATCCTAACCTATTCTAAATAGTAGAACTCAAAAGATGGTATCTAATAGTATTTTAATAGTCAAGAAGAAAGCTATTTGAGTTATTTTCAAACATAAGGGCAGTCTTGATGTCTTTAAACTTCCCCCCTCACCTTCTAAAATTTAGAACTCTTCACCTTGAGAAAAAAATAAAAATATAGATTTGCTGCTAACTAAAGACTCAATTCCTTCCAGTATTTGCTTTCTAATTTCCAGAAAATTCACATTAAAGAATTATCTAAAAATCTGCATAAAGCATACACTGTACTATATTTTTTTTGTTTTTTGGGATATTCAAGTCTGACAAAATTGCTATGGCTAACTTAAATGTACTTATTTTTGGTTTGAGAGAGAATAGAGTCAAATTTCATTATGGTGAATTTTCTTGCAAAAATAGCATGGAAGAATGGTTTCACACCCAAGTTTCAAATAAAGTGACATAATATTAATCAAAGAATATGAATATTTAGTTACGGCAATCAGTTCATAATGTTTTTCATTTCATTGCTCTCTGTATCAAATCTTATGCAAGAAAAAGAAAACTTACATATCAATATAGCATAGCCTTACAGAAATGGAAAAAAAAATCCCTCTAAATATTCAACTCAGCCTGACAACTTTAAGATAGCACTAAAGTCCCTTTCTTATCTGCATGAATTGCCAAAGGCCTGTGGATATGGCAAGTATGCCAGAAAATAGTTACCCTTGTCTTGAGGCTGTTTTAATTACTGAAATGCTAAGGACAAAATATATCTTTGAGAAATTATCTTTTTTCTCATCTCCCCCCAAATAAAATATGTTCCTCTACACAGTATATGTGAAGTATCTGTATTTTTAAGAAATTATGTAACAAAATACTTAAGATGGAAACAAACACCAAAAATCTTCTTTAAATCACATATTCTTAGAAATGTTAAAACACTATAAATACAAGGTAAAGTTTAATTAAAAGTGAATAAATGGAGGTGAGCCTCCAAACTGCAAACCTATGTCCTTACCATTGGAATGAGAAAATCTGCCCTTGACCTTACGGTCCTCACCTCATCGATCTGGGGTTCCTGAGCCTGAGAAGCCTTGGGTGCTGAGGAATCACAGTCTGGACTGTAATGCTCACAGTAGTCATACGCTGCTTTGGGGTCACCTATGATCAACAACTGCTGGATGTCCCCCTGCCAAGAAACAAACATGGTTATGTAGTCAGCATATTTGAATACACATATATCCAGAACAAGATTTATCCAAGACACAGTGTAGTTCATCTTTAAATATGAGAAGAAATCGCTTACATTTCAATGTTAAAAACAGTCCTATAGGATTGAGAGAGAAATTCACACCTGTTTAACAAATCAGATCTTCTGCTATATTGTGGTTCAGAGAATCTATAGTATATTCATCTGTTTGCTAAAACTTGGTTTAACTGCATTCACAGTTTACTCTGTGGGGAATAGACAAATGAAATGTGAATAATAAGCTAATAAAAAAGTAAGTAAGATTTTAAAACTATAAAACTGTAATGTATTTCCAATATTAAATAATGGAAGAGTTCGATTGAATTATTTTTTAAGCAAGTTTATACAAGAATTTTTAAATGAAAATATAGATCCAACTATTGAGTTCTGTTAGAGAACTGAATATCAAAAGAAATTTCTACTTACAAATATGAATGAGAAATGCAGAGACCAGAAAAATCCAAATTAAAAAGCATATTTGCTTTTGGCATATTTTTGTTAAAAATGGAGCATCTAAGCATATATCAAACTCACTTATTTAGAAATCTGAATAATTTTAATAAAAAATAAACATTAGAAATAATTAATAGGGTTATCTAAAGAGTTTTAGTTCCAGAAGGTTCTGGAAACTGTGTAAACAAGAGGAAGATCAAATATTTTTCTCTCAAACCCATCTGAATATTTCCACATGGGTCTAATTTGACATGAAACTAGTTTGATATAAATCTATGGGTCATGACCATATTAATTCAGAATTATATTCAGTCCTAGAAGAATGTCTGGGTTAATATCCATTTGACTTGGTGATTCAAGTCCCTGTAAGTCTGAGCTCATGAGTCTGATTCACAGAACTCCTGATATCATCTTGAATAATTTCAAAGTTACTTCAGCTTTCTCTACGTCTGATTAACATAAGCTCTTTAGAGCCTGATGAAAATTTTAGAAGTCTCTAACATTGAGTTAGAGAGCAGGAAAGAATTCATAGCACTTTTATACCACAGTATTCATTTATTCATCAACAAATGTGGATTGAGAAAGTACTATACACAAGACATTGAACATAGTATCACTGGAGATGGAAACATAAATTTGATGTAATCCTTGCCCTTGGAGAGTGCAATATAGTGGTTAAGATTTAAAACTGTAATAAAATGGAGAATAAAATTTATAACTTGAAAAGATATAGCAGACTCTTGTGAAAAGTGCCAAGAAAAGAATTAAATTATTTAGTTCTAGCTGGCAATCCTTTATTGAATACTGTGGTTCCTATCTTTGGTGTGATAGTTATTTCTATTTGCATTGCTCTTTCTTCTGTCTAAAAAGCACTGTATATTCTTACTCTTAAAATTAGCATTTATGCTAATGGATCATAAATCTATATTTTCATTCATATCACTTTACTGAGATATAATTTACATATAGAATTTATTCCTTTAAAGTGGACAATTCAGTGTTTCTTAGTTCATTCACAGAGTTTTCCATCTATCACCAATGTCTAATTTCAGGAAATTGTCGTCACCCCTAAAAGAAACACCATAACCAATGGCAGTCACACCTTATCTCTTCCTTTGCTAGCCCCTGGTAACCACTGAACATTTCATATAAATGGAATCATACATCATGAGGCCTTTTGTGACTAGCTTCTTTCATTTGTCATGTTTTCAAAGTTTACCCATGTTTTAACATGTATCAGTACTGCATTCCTTTTTTGAAATAACAACTTTCTGTATGAACCTACTATTGAATACATTTTGTCTATCTAGTCAGCTGTTACTAGCTATTTGAGTTGTCTCAACTTAGTAGATATTTTGCTATTTGTTTTTTATATGTCATTCCTTTTTTGTTACTCTTTTACTCTCTTATTTTGTGCTATCTTCTTTTGTGCTAAATAGATATTTACTAGTGAACAATTTTAATGATTTTGTTTCTTTTACTATATTTTAGAGAGTTCTTGTTTTAGTGATTACCTTGGGGATTATAATTATCTTAATTTATAACATTTTTCAGATTAATATCAACTTAATATCAGCACTATACAAAAATTTGTTTCTGTATAACTCTTCCCTTTTCCCCTGCTTTGTAATATTATAGTTATACAAATTACATCTTTATACAATATAAGCCATCAACATAGTTCTATAAATTTTGCTTTATGCAATTGTATTTTAAAACAGATAAGAGAAGGAAAGTGCTATAAACAACAACAACAAAAATTTGTACTGTTTTTATATATACTTATGTTGGTAATTTTACCAGTGTTTTTTTATTTCTCTGTGTGAATTTGAGTTACTGTCCAATGTCCTTTCATTTCAATCTAAAGGATTCCTTTTTATTTCTGGTAAGGCAGCTCTACTTTTGATACGTTATTTGTTTTTCATAAATCTGGGAATGTCAATTTCTTCTTTTTTTTTTTTTTTTCCTTTGTTTTTTGAAAGATAGTTTTGCAGGATATAGCATTTTTGGTTGACAATCTTTTTCTTCCAGAACTTGGAATATATCAACCACTGTTTTCTGGCCTCTATGAAATCTGACAAAAAATTAGCTGTTAGTCTTAATAAGAATCTCTTTTATATTATGAGTTATTTTATTATTGATGCTTTGAAGATTCTTTCTTTGTCTTTTGACTGATTATAATACTTTGCGTGTGGATTTCTACAAATTTATCTTGCAGTTTCTTGAGATTCTCAGATATGTAGATTAATGTGTTTCATCAAAATTGGGAAGGTTTTGGTAATTATTTTTTGGAATATGCTTTGTACCTCCTTCCTCTCCACTCTTTTTGGGACTCATTATTATGTCTATGTTGCTATGCTTGATGGTGTCCCACAGGTCTTTGATGCTCTGTAAACTTTTTGCAAGTTTATTCTTTCTTTTCTTCATACTGAGTAATCTCAATTGATTTTCAACTCCCAATCTATTTTGTTCTTTTTTAAGACACTCTACATTTATTTATCTCTATTTGATAAGGCTTCATTCTCATACTTTCATGTAGTTGTTAAGCTGTGGCTTCCTTTAGTTTTTTTTTGTTTTTTTTTTTTTAACATACTCATAATTGCTGATTTAAAGTCTTTGTCTGGTAAGTCCAATGTCTGCATGTCTTCAAGGACAGTTCCTATAGATTTGTTTTTCCTTTGTATGGGACATAATTTCCTGATTCTTTGCCTGTCTCATAATTTTTTGTTGACAGCTGCACATCTTAAATGTCACCTGTGGAGACTGGATTCCATTGCCCCCTCCCCTCAATGCTTGTTGTTATTTTGTTTGTGGTTGTTTTTGCTGCT
Source organism: Grampus griseus (assembly GCF_964374135.1). Lineage (NCBI taxonomy): Eukaryota > Metazoa > Chordata > Mammalia > Artiodactyla > Delphinidae > Grampus > Grampus griseus. The sequence goes on along the minus strand of NC_139017.1, from coordinate 92,842,184 downwards.
TGTCTGGTGACCTGTTGAAGTAATTATATATGTCAATTTTCTTTGTTTCCTGTGTCCACTGAGGTGTCTGCTCAGTTAGATTAGTGATGAGCAAATGATTGGGCAGAGAATTCCTTAAGAATCTCTCACTATTTGCCAAGAGACTTTGAGTATGTATTTGTGTGTGAGCATGCCTATAATATTCCAACAGTTTACAACTCTGCCTTAGATCTCATTTCTTGCTATGCAGATCCTCAAGGTCAGTAATATTTGAGATATTAGGGTCTCTTCAGGTCTTTCCTGGACCTCAGTGACCTTTATAGACATCTCATTTCCAAACTTTTTATTTTTAGTGTCTTTGTCTGATCCTTGTTTGCTCAATATCCTAACAGTTAAATGAACACCGCCAACTACTTGCTAAAGATCTGCATCTAGAATGTCTCATTAGTAACAGAAAAATGACTAAAATTAAAATGTCAAAAACACACATCTGCCAATAAAAATTTCATTGACATGATATATTACAATGTTTAGTAATCCTTGAGATAAATTTTGTTGAATTCAGAAATTTCTCTACAATCAGATTTAACTGTATTTCTTCAGTTATTTAGTTCATTTCATTCAATCATTCATTCAAAAAGTGCTTTGAAAGTGCATGTAACATGTTAATATGTTCAGATAACACCCAAATAAGGAAACACCTACTTTATTTCCCAGTAAAACATGAAATAAAGCAGAATCAGCAAATACCCACCCACAAAATTATATGGCTTATAATGGTCATACTATTATTAGTGTGTCCAGCATCAAAATTATTTATTTTTATATGTTATGAGGCAGTACAATCAAACAAATTAGATTGTTTCTGAGATTTTCTTTTATTCTTTTTTGTAAATAGCTAGAATAGACTCTAATATTTAGCTTATGCCTACTGATTTTAAACATTCTCACAGCAAATGAATATAAGTTCTTAAAATTTATTGATAACATTTCTCAAACACTAACTTATGAGTTTAGAACACTGAGTAGCCACAATTGAATTATTATAAATGAGTAATAACTAGTAACAGAGAAATTTGAATATTCTTCATTCTGTTGTTAAAAAAATGCATCATTCAGTACCTCTTGTGTACTGTCATCACTGAGGGTTTCAATCAGAAATTCTGATTCTTGAATCACAGACTTGCCATTAATTACTTGGAATTATGCAAGTCACTTACCCTAATTCATCATTTGTAAAGTGAATGCATTTATTTATTTATTTATTTATTTTTGCGGTACGCGGGCCTCTCACTATTGTGGCCTCTCCCGTTGCGGAGCACAGGCTCCGGACACACAGGCTCAGCGGTCATGGCTCAAGGGCCCAGCCGCTCCGCAGCATGTGGGATCTTCCCAGACCGGGGCACGAACCCGTGTCCCTGCATCGGCAGGCAGACTCTCAACCACTGCGCCACCAGGGAAGCCCAAAATGAATGCTTTTAGAGATCATATCTAAGGTCCTCTTCAGAACTAAAAATTATAGAGTTCCACACTTAACTTATAGATAATATAATAAACCAAATGAAGCTTTTGCTGAAACACAAAAAATTGCCTATCTTATTACATATAGTATTTTTAACAGTATATTTTTTAGAAGAATACTGGTTTCCTGAGTACTCAACTGTTCTAGTCAAGGCACTCCGCTTCATTAAATGGAAGCCTGCCAACCTTTCCACAATAAATTCTTTTTTCAGGTGTTTGATATTCAGCCATTAAATATAGTACTACTGGAAAGAAACTGGAAAATTGTGTTAAAAACCTACAGTACTATTTTCCCCGGAAGGCATTTTATAGTGTTTTATGTTAATCATATGACATGTTATGAGACAGTCTGTAGACAAACAAAGCATCCTGACAGCTTGAATGAACTATAAATATTTAGATTCAACAGTCATAAAAATTTCTACAGCTGGAAAAGGGTGAAGTTACCAAGTAAAATTGGCATCTGCTGTACACAACATATGAAAAAGACATCCTCCTCCTCTAATGCTCTACAAAGCCAAAATTAAAGTAGAGCTGAAACAATTACCTTGCTATCTACAGCTGTGTCAACTAGGTCTATACTATAGTATTTTTCTATAGACAGAATGAGTCTAGAGGAGGGAAGCAAAACAAATGCAAGAAAACTGAACAGAAACTATATATAAAGATGAGGTTCTTCTGAATGTCACATGCATTGCAAAAGGATCCAGCCACATTTTTTTCAAGACCAATTATATAAATAACAGCATATCCTCCTCTCAAAACTAAAATATAATTCACCTATTCTAACAATTTTTGTTTGTTATTTTTGTTTGTATATGCATATATAGAGTAACTCTCTATAAGGCCTAGCTATTTCCGTTTTCTCTGCTATGAACGTAATTACATTATAACTCAGGAAATACACAAGTTAATACACATTTAGCTTTTTTGCATGTACAAGAAATCACATTTATTGAAAAAGTGTTGTACAAGAAATTGGTATAATATCTAAGGTCACATGTCAATGTGTCAATGCTAAGTGTCTGAATTTTCAGATTCAATTCTGCATCCTATGAAGTCAACCAGTGCTTGGTTGAAGTCAGTTCCCAGCCTGAGCATCCATTGAACTGTACAGCAACAGCAGCTGATTCCTGAGAATGAGCAATGAAAAACTGGGTTTTGATCAGCTGTCATGTTCAATTCCATGTGCCTGAATAAGGTAACCTGTGAATGAATTATGTGCTTGAAGCATAATAAGATCCCAAGAATGACAGAGGAGATTCAGACATAACCAAACAATTAAAGCAGAGGCTGGATCAATATACAACTATAATTGTTCAATAAGCAGTTTGTTTTTAAACAGCTTATTTATAAACACTCTCTAATATCAACCTGGCAACTAGTAACTCTACAATCCTATAAGGCTTTTAATTCCACTATGAATCTTGGAAGATTTAAACTTCTAATATTAAAACTTGGGTGTTAGTTATATTCTAGGAGAATAACTTACTTTCGGTAATATCTGGAAAAGAAGACTCCAAGTATTTATTGACTATGTGTCTCACTGAATTTCAAAGCTTTCTAGAGTTAGAAATTTCATCTCCCCTAAACCTGTTGTAAATCACATGCTGCAATTGCATTCTATAAAATCAGCTAGCCTCCAAATTTCCCGAAGCACATTCTTACCTCCATTAACTTTAACATGCAGGAATCTCAACGGGAATGAATGCTTTTATAAAATGCTTCTTGTTAAAATCTTGACTGTATGTTATAAGCAAATAGGAGTTAGGTTGATGAAGAAGATGGAGAGGGAAATAGTATTAAACAGGAAAACGGGGCTTCCCTGGTGGCACAGTGGTTGAGAATCTGCCTGCTAATGTAGGGGACACGGGTTCGAGCCCTGGTCTGGGAAGATCCCACATGCCGCGGAGCAACTAGGTCCGTGAGCCACAACTACTGAGCCTGCGTGTCTGGAGCCTGTGCTCTGCAACAAGAGAGGCCGCGACAGTGAGAGGCCCGCGCACTGTGATGAAGAGTGGCCCCCACTTGCCACAACTAGAGAAAGCCCTCACACAGAAACGAAGACCCAACACAGCCCAAAATTAATTAATTAATTAATTAATTTTTAAAAAAGACAGGAAACCTCTTAAACAGAACTCTGGATGCATGAAACTGACAAAGTTGGAAAAGTACATATAGTGCTGTATAGTTGGAAGGAAGGCCCTATATGGTGATAATGAGCAGTGAGGGTTGAGGGATGAAAGAGATAAAGTAGAAGAAAGAAAAAGAACCAAGCAAAGAACCAATCTGAGAAAAGCTTTGTGTGTGAACTGAATTCTAAAAGTTACAGAATGTCATTCAAGGACTTTGAACCATGGAGCAAATTGATCAATGACGTATTTTAACAAAATTGCTATGACTACATAGGGAAGGATGATTTGAAAGCAGCTAGTTTGGAAGCATGAGAATCTTGCTTAGGAATCCATCACAGTTAAGCATTGGGAAATTTAACTCAGCAACAGCAGGAATGGAGTAGAGGATACATAGAGTTTATTAGAGAAAAACGTGTGAGATTTGAGAACTGACTAGGTAATGATGATGGAGTGGAATGGGAATGGCAAGTAGAGAGGGAGGAAGTGCATTAGAGAAGAGTGGAAGGTAGTTCTGTAGTTTCTGGTATGAGCAAGGGTAAGACGGAAAATCCATTTACTCAGTTGAGAAACAATAAAAAGGAAAAATTGGGGATCAACCTTTTAAGTCTATGAAGTGAAATGATAACTAATTTTTTTCTAGAAAAAGTCTTTTTTTTTTTTTTAAGAAACTTACCTTTATTTACTTTCGAATTGTACTCCTCTATGTGCCAACTGTCAGGTTATATCACTGAGACCAAACTAAGTTATAAGCATCAATAAGAATCAGCAGAAATTTTCCCTTTAGCTGGACAGCCCATACCTCTTTCTGTAGCAATTTATACCCATTTTTTCACTGGTAATCAAAGACAAAATGAACTTGTCTAGACTTAGTGTTATGGGATGACCTGCGTGCCCCAAATTCATATGTTTAAGTTCTTAGCCTCAGAACCTGACTATATTTGGAGATGGGACCTATAAAGACAGAAGTAAGATTAAATGAAATCTTTATGGAGGGCCCTAATCCAATATGACTGGTCTTTTTATAAGAAGAGGAGATTAGGACACAGACACCACAATGCGAAGGTCATGTGAAGACACAAGGAGAAGATGACTATCTACAAGCCAAGGTGAAAGGCCTCAAAAGAAATGAACCTTGCTAACATCTTGCTCTCAGACTTCAAGCATCTGGAACTGTGAAAATATTAATTTCTGTTGTTTAAGACACAGTGTGTGGTATTTGGTTATGGCAGCCCTAGCAAACAAATACAGACTGATAAATACTAGTTTGTTTTTATTTATATCTTGCAAGTATTATCTTCATAGCAGAATAAAGAAGAGCACTTCAAAACAAGTATTTTTGTTTGTTTGTAACATGGGTAATCTCTAACTGTGTCCAGGATCTGGTATTAAGTAGATGCTGTGGAAATATTGACTGATTTAATTTGGCAAGCAGCTAGAACTCAGGGTAATCGCAGGTTATCATACACCCGACAGTATCATCATGTGTAAATATCCCTCAGGCATTAGAGGTAGTAGAAAGTGAGAATGATAAATAAATATTTGTCTCCAAGTATAAATAAAGAATTTGAAGGGAACAAGTTTTTAAGTAAACTTACGGGAGTTTTAAAGATCTTTATCAAATTAAATTATGCTAGAGGTCATAGTGAGTTTAAACAACCATTTATATGATTTTTTTAAAAATGCAATTTCATTACACTAGTGAAAAAGTTAAAATAATTCCTTGTTGTATCAACTCCATATTAATGAAATTATATCCTAATTCTACTTCATTTCAACAATGAAAATAGCAATAGAAAAGTGTTTTATCATTTTTATATATAATATAAAAATATATATATAATCAGAATAATACATTTTTTGTATTCTATACTTCATTTTATCTATTCATAGTAATATAAATCAAAAGTAAAACAACATACTTGGTTCTTTCTTGATTTAAGAAAAGACATGCAAAGTTAAATTACAAATCATAAAAAATACTGAGATGATCCTCAGATTACAAAAAGACTCTTCATTTCAAATGTTCATTAAATAATGAACATTTAAAATATGAATAATCAAAATTTGATCTTCCTCCCAAAATAAAGTCATCTGATACTTTTTACAAACATCTGTTGTTCAAAATAATATAACTGAAGATAACATTTAAAATCTAAAAAGAGGATTTTAAAACAAAATGGAAATCATTTGAGACCTTATCTTTAAAAATTAACTTGAGAAAAAAATATTATTTGTATGAAAAAAATATTATGTATCATTTAATATTTTAAACTTGTATTTTAACACAGACTCAAAGAACAAATTCATATAAGTAATATCAGCATAAAGGTCAAATATGACCTTTGCAAGCAGGTATGACTTTCGCTGCCTGTCACACAAAGTTAACTGCAGAATTTGACATTTACTTTATATTTCATAGCCTTGACTTGACAGTAAATTTTGAATTTATTTTAAAGTAATTATCATCTTTTGAATATGAAAAGAAGTGATAGACTCTTCATCATTTCATAGAGTTTAACAGTTGAACTGGCACATTTACTCTTTTAACACAAGCAAATAAACTGTATCATTTCTTTCCACATATCTGTTTAGCATCATTTTTATTGCCTTTTTTTTTTTTTTTTTTTTTTTTTTTTTTTTGCGGTACGCGGGCCTCTCACTGTTGTGGCCTCTCCCGTTGCGGAGCACAAGCTCCAGACGCGCAGGCTCAGCGGCCATGGCTCACAGGCCCAGCCGCTCCGCGGCATGTGGGATCTTCCCGGACCAGGGCACAAACCCGTGTCCCCTGCATCGGCAGGCGGACTCTCAACCACTGCGCCACCAGGGAAGCCCTTTATTGCCTATTTTTAAGTCTAGAGAAAATATCAGTGGATGAAAAGAAGTCATTGGTAGTAGCATTTTTATACATTTATTATTCTAGTTCTACATGCAATGATACTGTCCCAGAAGTAATATTGTCCAGTAATTACTGTCCCAGTAATAGGTCCTAGAAATAATATTTTTAAATACTTCCTTATTTCTACTCTGTTGCACTCCTCTACTATAATATATGATACATTTCTTTAGTGAATTGAAGTTTTATTAAATCAAAATTTGGCCATTTTATGAAATATATAAGCCTAAGAGGATTTTAAAAGTATGCATATACATTATAAAGTAATTGATATACCTTTTACTCTTTTTTAATTTTGAAAAAATTGTTTTTTTAGTACCAATGTGAAAACTTCTTTGCTTACTACAGAATGTAGTCAAACTGTATATATGTCTACTGAACAGTGAAAGATGGGGGTCATGCTCTCAAATTTGAAAGCCAGAATTCCCTATTGAAATGGGAGTATTTGCAAAGAACTATACTTTTGAAGGAAAAAAAAAAGCAAACCTGTTACACAGCATTCCTAATTCCAGGAGGCACTTCATGCCTTACAATTTTAAGACAAGCTACATTTTTCCCCCCAAACAAAATATTTTCTTAAAAAAGAAAACAGCAGAAGTAACACATAATTTTATTAATAGGCACAGATATATTATAAGTCAGATAATAAATGTATTTCTTCTATAACTTTTAGTGGTAACTTACACAGAAATTTGACAGCCAGATAACTTTCAGAATCCTTTCCCCTGGTTGTCTATCAATCAGTCATCTATCCATTTAGTCAACACATATTTATTGAGGCAAAGTAACATGCTGACACTATAGATAGGCAAAAGAAAAATAAAGAGGGAAATCAGACCCAGATCCTACTCTCAGATAGCATATAACCTGGTAAGGGAGATTAATTATACACAGACATGATATATAAGAAACATATTTCTTTAGTACTTACTATATTCCAATTATGAAAAATAAATAAATTGGGGTGGCAGGGGTGGGGTAATGACACAATTTTCATCTCGGAAAATCAAAGGAATAATCTAGAAGGAACTGGCATAAATGAGATAATTAATGAGAAAGTGTCTAGTTTTTCTTTTAAATATAAAGATACTTGGTATTCTTTGTTGGCTCCCAGAATCCTAATCATTGCTCTCTCTTACCCTGTGCCTAAAGAATATGACCCCATAGCCCACATCATCAGACTGTCTTGGCAGGTCGGTTTCCAGTACAGACAATGGAAGTGACCACCAAGAGTTAGGAGTTAGGAAGGTGGGAAGAGAAGGAGGTTGGGTAGTTTCGCCAGACACTTTCCTGTCTGTCACGGCAGTCTGATACCTTGACCACTAGTGCCACTGTCAGAAAGCACTAGTGCAGGGCTCCAGCTTTCACTGTACTGCTATTTCTGCCCCTTGCCCACTTAACACTTGGAAAGGTAATACTCCTTGCCAGGTAACTCTGCCTCCTTGTTCAAACCTCTGAAATCACCTGAGTAGAAATTCAGTTTCCTGCTGGAACCCACACTGAACTCACTCACAGAGAGTATGAGAAGTTAGAGAAAGACCCCATAGTTGAGGGCCCTAAAATAGTAATTGGTATCTTCGTTTTATATATATATTAAGTTTAAGGATTCAAGTAATCAGTATATATCACTTTCCAGGAAAGTACACTGTATCTACTAGAATACACACAGTTTGTGGTTGGGGCTCCTCTTTTTTTTTTTTTTTTGGCCGTGCCGTGCAGTTTTCAGGATCTCAGTTCCCTGACCTGGAACTGAACCCAGGCCATGGCAGTGAAAGCCTGGAATCCTAACCACTAGGCTATCAGGAACCCCCAGGGGCTCCTCTTCTTAATAAACCAATCTACATTATACAGCTAAACTCACTGGAATATAAACTTCATGAGAGTAAGGACCTGTCTGTTTTGTTCTCCCAGGTTTCCACAATTCCTGGAATAGGCCTGCACGTAGTGAGTATGTACCAAAAGTTTGTTCGGTAAATAGATATCCAGGCAATTAATTTATTCACCATTATAAGACTCAATTTCAACAACTGTAAATTAAGAATACTATTATTTGTCTTGTATTTCCTACAGATTCTTTAAAAATTAATACCTACTTAAGCAATTTTTAAAGTGTAAGTGTACACAGACGTAAGGTATAATTATTATAGTACTTGAAGCCAATTAAAGGAGAACACACCTTTGAGCTTAAACTTCTAGATGTGTTTATAGACTGTAAAATTTAAGAAATGCTGCTGGAGAATATATTTTTATTAGTTCCATAAATAAATTCCAAAAAAGTTGAGTTTCAGAAGACTTAAAGTTATTATTCTATAAGTAAAGCCCATAAGGAAAAAGTATAATAGAAGAGAAAGAAAAATACATTCAGATAAACAGTTTCCAGCATGTACCACTGTAAAAGCAATAGCTTAAAAAAATTCTACAATGTTTCCATAAGATATTCCCTGGACACTAAAACTTCTGCTCACATTTGATATTAGAGCTTTGTTGAAAAGTATGGTGGGTCTTGGAAGAGGTTTTTGATTGTATATCCAGGAACAAGATTGACATTAAATCTTAAACATGGCATAAAATGCACAAAAAATTAGAGATTATCAGAAGATTAATTGAAAAAATATGCTTCTTGCCTACTAAGACTTCTGAATTTGCCAAGGCATTAACTCACATCATAGTTTTTTTTCCAGACATTCTATACGGTTAATGATTCTTTCTCAACTATTTTGTGTGGAAAAGGAAAGCTGCCAAAATGCTTCAAATTTTAGTTTAATTGAAAAATGCATCAGAGATTGCATCTGAACTATAATTCAAAGGAAAAAATGAAAAAAACCACATAATCACAGACAGAACTGCTACCCACACAGTCCTTATATTTCACTGTGTCCCAAAATCAGCTTAAGAAATCAGTTTTAAGAAAATGAGTAGTGATCCTATGTTACTTGAATGTACTACTAATTCAACAACTATTTACCAAGTATTACAAAAAATGCAATACTTTAAAACTTTAAAGTTGTATAAAACACTACCACAAAAAGGGCATGTTTATCTTATACTTTCTAATAAACATTCCTACTGAAAGAGAACTATCAATGTGGCTCTATTCCACAAAAAAAATAATAAAAGAAAACGAGGAAAGAAAAAATGATTAGGAAAAAGGTAACAAATCTTTCTTCCTGCTTCCTTGTTGGCCAAGATGATCTATACTCCTTGAATTAATAAATGCTAGAAAGCATATTTATTTCATCCATTTAAAAAATATTTTCAGGCAGTGCTGTAGACACTACGGATACAATACAAAGCTTCTGCTCTCTTGGAGCTTACATTCCAGAGAAGGAAAGAGAAAATAAGCAAAATATAGTATCAGAGTAATAGGTGCTTTAAAAATATAAAGCAGGATAGGAGAGATTGTAGAAAGTAAGATACTATATAACAAACTGTGATCATGAAAGATTTTGCTGATAAAGGGACGCTGAGACAGAGACAACTGAGGAACCAAGGAAGTAAGAAATTCATAGAAATATCTAAGGAAAAGCCTTCCAGGCAGAAGGACGAGTGGATGCTCAGACCCCAAGGCTGGAGCATGATTGATGTGTTCAAAACGGGATGCCTTGTGGGTCAGAGGGAGCAAGGGGGTAAAGGAATCATTGATGAAGTCAGAGAAAAGGGGCAGAGGGTGTGGATGAATCACTTAGGAGACGACGGAATATTGAAAGAACTTTAACGTACTCTAAATGACATGAAAAGCCACCAGACAGTTATAAACAAGGAAGTGACATTCTTTACTGACTCATTCATTCTTTCAGCCAGGTGCTATTTGACAGGAATATGCCTGCTAGTCTAGGCTTGCTGCTTAGAGAACAGACTAGCAGATGGGCAGACAGACACAGGGAGATCAATTAAAAGCCTCCTGCAATTTTCCAAGAAATAGATAACATTAATAATTATAATAATAAATAATACTTAACTGGCACTTACTGTATACCTGCCGCTCTTCTAAGAACTTTATATAGTCATATTGTAAACCAAAATGAACTAGGTCATGCCTTAAAAAAAACTACTTCCTAAAAAAATATAAAATAATTTAAATAATTTATCACATTCTTATTCTACTTCTTTGAGCTAATAATAATTTCACACTACCTATGTTTTTACTGTAAAGCTCAGAAGTATATAGAAACATGGTGAAATAAGATTATTTGGTCCAGGATAATCCTATGGCCTTTTAAAGCTTCATTAAAAGCATGTAGTTCATCAATCGTAAAAAAGAGAACTAAAGACTTTTGAATTTAGTTAAAATTCCAAACAGTTCATGTTTTTAAGAAGGAAACATTGACTATTTAATACTCTATGTAAAGCGTAAAGTATTAAGTTCCTCTCTCCCTTAACCCCACATACCTAATCAGCCCCTAAGACCTGTCAATTCTATCCCACATTAGCATTCTGAAGCAAGACCCTTCTCTCCATTTCTTCTGTCATGGCCTTGTCTCTACTGTAAGTAACCTTTTATTTGAACTAATGTTTCAACATATCAGTTTTGGTGTTTTATTCCCACCAGGTTCTTCTGATTCTAGACTAACTCCTTCACTGCCACAAAAAGAACTTTTAAAAAACAAGACTCAATGTTTAATTCCTTTACTTAAAGAAACTTCTTATGACCTATGGTTTAAAGTTCAACCCCCTCAGCATGTTATAAAATTCAGTCCATACACAGGCCCTAACTCATCCTACCAGCTCGTCTCCCAAATACCCCCGAAGCAAATTGCATTCTCAGATGTGCTGAGCTCATTCCAAACTTTCATCTTTTGCACAGGTGCCCTCATCTTTAAATACCCTTTTATTTTTCATCATTTTGGACACAGTTGTTATTTTCTCCCTTGAACATACCTATATCTTTATTATGGGCAGAATCATATTTATTACAACTATTTATTTGTATCGCTACATCAATTATTTAAGCACAATATTTGTCATATAATATTTATTCTGTTTCAACAGAGAATAGTCAGCTACTTAATAAACACCTGACTTTCAAATGACATATGCTATCCTATACCTCTCCCTGACCCTTCTCCTCCCAGACACTTCTAACTAAGCCTTAACCACTTGCATATCCAGCACTCATTCACATATTTACTAATCTTCATTGGCTATAAACACTGTGCAAACTTTGTGTTTGATGCCATTGCTGGAATACCTAAATTAAGGGGATATAAATCCTGCTCTCAATAAATTTATAGTCTAATGAGAAAGCTATATATTAATAGATAATTATAAAACTACATGGTAATAGACAGTGACAACAGGAATGCAATGCAAGATGGCTTTTTTGGGGGAGAAGTTAATAAAATGCCACAAACTAATAATAAACCTTAAATGGGAAAAAAGAAGACAAGTAATCAGAGATAAGACTTATAAAAGGGACAAAACAAAATGTGTGACACTTTATTGTGCACTGCTGGCAGCAGATAACCTAATTATGCACTAATCAAAAAATAGACAACAAACCAAACAAGGCAATGATCCTATTAGAGGACAAGTAATATCTTGTATAAGTGGTACTTTGGATCTTCTATTGAGTTCTGAAATCTGAATCCACCTCAAGTGCTATATTGAGTTTCTTGAAACAATTCCAACCATAAATCTTACTAAATATGAAATTACAGTAAATTATCAGTAGAGTCACAAAATAAAAGCTCTTATCTGCATATCACACTACAGTGGCGCAGATTCAATCATAGTCTGAATGACAACAGGATAGCATGTGGCTGTTATATAATAAAGTACAGTGATGTCTAGAATGGAGAACTGAGGAAAAGTCCTACAGCATCGCTGAAGCTTGGTCATAAATAATGCAGCACATTCTTGTGTGTTTTCCCTCACCACGCTTGTCATACCAACTTGGTGTGCAATAATAAGGAATGTAATTACACATCTAGAAGGCAAAAGTAGAAGCTCCTTTCAGACTTGGTTAAAAATAACTCTCAAAAAAGGATTAAACTAATGCTGTATCTTGATCTACCCATGCATGTGATCTGTAGGAAAACTTAAATATCTCCCCAAAACAGAAAAATCCACAGGGAAAAATCATATTTGCCATCACAACTTTGTAAATAATTGATTATTAACACCGAGTCTAAATGAAATCTGACAACTTCTAAATTTGTTACTGTCAGGAAGAAAAACTATGTTCCACAAAACTACTACTACAAGATACTGTCATGTAGATACATTGGACTTTTTCTGCATAAAAGCCATAAGATCCTCTTTTAGAAATAACTACACATATGCATCATTGTTCTGTATATTAGAGAAATTCAACATGTCCATGAATCCAGTGAGTCTGTAAAGCAGTGTTGTTGCTGAACCCTAATATTACATGAGTGTGTGGTGTGCCTTTGGATTTTAACTCTAATTTGCGTTGAAGTTGTGTTTGTTACAATCAATGTGTACTTGGACTATGTTTGAACATCAACTCTATTAAATTTGTACCTCATGTTTGGTATCCACATTTGTTACTTCTCTTAAAATTGTACATTATTTCCTGAAATTTATAAATAAATAATTTTGATGTCTTACTACATTCCATAAAACATGAATCACAAAACTGATTCCAGACAATGTTTCAAAAATTACAAAAAGAACCATAGCTACATTCCCAAATGTACATCTTAACCAAAGATTTACAGGACAAGGACAAAACTGAGTAGCCATGGTAAACTCAAAGCTTTCTTGTTTTTCTGTTTTGCAGGTTCTATGTTACTTTGACAGAGTAAGTAATAAAATCCCATTCCAGAATGACATTTTATTTTTTCTTTTAGCTATTGAAGCCTTCTTTAAATAAACTATAGTGTCTTTTACAAAGCCAAATGTGGCTCCTATGTTAGCCATATCTGTTGTTTTACCCTAGTTTCAGAAATAATCAACAGAAGAAAGCTTTTTTTTCAAACATGCACTTATAAAACATTCAGTACTGCACAACACACATATAAATATTTTATAAATGTTAACTCATTTAATCCTCAAATAACTCTATGAGTTAACTACCGCAGCTATCCCATCTTACAGATGAGGAAAAAGACAGAGAGAGGTTGAGTATCTTGCCCATGATCTTCAAGCTGATTAAGTTCCAAATTCAAAAATCAAACCCTGGCTGTCTGACTCGAGTCAATGCTGCTAACTACCATGCATATGGTTAAAAAAGGCAAAAGCTTAATTTAAAAAAGCTTAATAATCATTATCATAACATTTTTTCATTTAACTACTTCTTTACTTATTAGACTGAAAGATACCTTTGTCTTCATCTTTCATTTCCCAAGTGAAACAATGGAAATGACTTTATCATCTGTGTTCACTCACTTCTACATTTTTGCTCCTAAAGTTCATATTTTATGAAAGATCTTAAATATTTATAAAGAAAAAAATTAAATAAATAATTAGTGATTATATTTTTCAGTTTAGAATCTAGATTGAAATCACATAATGATAATTTTTAAATACAGTGATAGCTTGCTTTTTTCCCTTAATTAAAGAAGATGCAGAGAAGCCAGGGCAAGAAGGTTTTAGAGATAAATTTTGTGATACTAGAATTTTACCAATTTTAGAGATTTTGAAGATGAGACACAGCCAAGTACCAGGCATAAACCTTCATAGCAATATAAATTTTTTCATAATAAGGAATTAACACTTTTAAATGTTTATATTTTGGAAGTTGTAGTACTCCTATAACAGTGTAAAGCCATTACAGCCCAATGCTCATGCTGATGATGACTACAAACACTGAACAAAATGTAATGAACAATTCCCTGAGAATTCTGAAAAGCAGGTAGGTCATGAAGGAGGGTTAGACCTTGAAGAAGTAAACCCACATATGATAAGTTATCTGTGTGTGTTTTGGGAGAGGGGTGGCGTTTCCCTTGAGGTTTTGTCCCTACAGTGGAAGCCAGTAGCTGAGCACTGCAACAGTGCTGTGGCTAGAACTTTGACAGAAACCCTGTTTCTGGACAAAGGAACAAGCTAAAAAAAAAAAAAAATGCATGTTAGAAGACATGGAGGGAATCTGAAGTGAATACATGGAAACAGGAGATCACCTACCTTTGTGTATAAACCACAAAAATATAAAATTACCTCCAGAACTACACATGTGTAATGAACTCAAACCAATTTAGTTAAAACTGAGAGAACAGAACTGAGATTAAAACTATCAATACCAGTCTCACAATAGCTCCTGAACACACACAAACAAAACAAAACTGAGAGTTCAAAGCTCCGATGAAACCAGTCATAAAGGAAACACTCACCTTCTGAGTTTTACCACCAGGAGCTCTACCAGGCTTCACAGTGAATACTGGAGAAAAATCCCCTCATGCTTCCAGAAGAGGAAAAGAAACCATTTTGAAATATACCAGGGCATTCTGTTCTTCTTAGCAAGACCTGCCCTTAGGCAGAAACAATTTACCCAGATTCTAACCTGTGGGGGTTTTATTAGAACCTAACCTAACCAGAGAAAGGAAAATACCCCAATCCAGCCCCTTTAGCCTTCCATGTGGGAGAAGAAAAATACATCTTCATCTACTTCCTGTCCCGCCGACAGGAGGAAAAACAACTGAAAAACACTGGTGAACTTCACAATGAAGGGGCATAGGCTAACCAAAATACTGAGACCTAATCATAGGACTATAGAATGTTTCCCCTCCCCCTGCATCTTTTACCCAGTATATAATGTCTGTCTTCCAACAAAAAGTTACAAGGCATACGAAAAGGCTAAAAACAAAGTTTGAAGAGACAGAACAAGCATCAGAATCAGAGACAGATATGGCAGGATGTTGGAATTGTCAGACTAGGAATGTTTCTTGAAACTATTATTAATATTCTAAGAATGTTAATAGAAAAAATAGACAACCTAAAAGAATAGATGGATAATGTAAGTTGAGAAATGGAATTTCAAAGATCAAAAAGAAATGCTAGAGATCACAGAAATTAAGAAAGTCTTTGGAGATTGGTTCAATATGGTGGAGTAGAAGGACGTTTGCTCACTCCCTCTTGCAAGAGCACCAGAATCACAACTAACTGCTGAACAATCATCACCAGGAAGACACTAGAACTCACCAAAAAAGATACCTCACATCCAAAGACAAAAGAGAAGCCACAATGAGACGGTAGGAGTGGCACAATCACAATAAAATCAAATCCCATAACTGCTAGGTGGGTGACTCACAAACAGGAGAACACATACCACTGAAGTCCACCCACTGGAGTGAAGGTTCTGAACCCCATGTCAGGCTTCCCAACCTGGGGGTCTGGCAATGGGAGGAGGAATTCCTAGAGAATCAAACTTTGAAGGCTATCAGAATTTGACTGCGGGACTTCAACAGGACTGGGGGAAACAGAGACTCCACTCTTGGGGGCACACACAAAATAGTGTGTGCATCAGGACCCAGGGGAAGGAGCAGTGACCCCGTAGCAGACTGAACCAGACCTACCTGCAAGTGTTGGAGGGTCTCCTGCAGAGGCGGTGGGGTGGCTGTGGCTCACCATGCAGACAAGGATACTGGCAACAGAAGTTCTAGGAAGTATTCCTTGGCATGAGCCCTCCCAGAGTCCTCCATTAGCCCCACCAAAGAGCTGGGTAGGCTCCAGTGCTGGGTCACCTCAGGCCAAACAGCCAACAGGGAGGGAACCCAGCCCCACCCATCAGCAGACAATTGGATTAAAATTCTACTGAGTTCTGCCCACCCCTCCACCCACCACCAGTCCCTCCCATCAGGAAGCTTGCACAAGTCTCTTAGATAGCCTCATCCAACAGGGCAGACAGCAGAAGCAAGAAGAACTACACTTCTACAGGCTGTGGAACGAAAACCACATTCACAGAAAGATAGACAAGATGAAAAGGCAGAGAGCTATATACCAGATGAAGAAACAAGATAAAACCCCAGAAAAAGAACTAAATGAAGTGGAGATAGGCAACCTTCCAGAAAAAGAATTCAGAATAATGATAGTGAAGATGATCCAGGACCTCGGAAAAAGAATGGAGGCAAAGATTGAGAAGATGCAAGAAATGTTTAACAAAGACCTAGAAGAATTAAAGAACAAACAGAGATGAATGATACAATAACTGAAATGAAAAATACACTAGAAGGAATCAATAGCAGAATAACTGAGGCAGAAGAACGGATAAGTGACCTGGAAGACAGAATGGTGAGATTCACTGCCATGGAATAGAATAAAGAAAAAAGAATGAAAAGAAATGAAGACAGCCTAAGAGACCTCTGGGACAACATTAAACGCACCAACATTCGCATTATAGGGTCCCAGAAGGAGAAGAGAGAGAGAAAGGACCCAAGAAAAATATTTGAAGAGATTATAGTCAAAAACTTCCCTAACATGGGAAATGAAACAGCCATCCAAGCCCAGGAAGCACAGAGTCCCAGGCAGGATAAACCCAAGGATAAAAAGCCGAGACACATAGTAATCAAATTGACAAAAATTAAAGACAAAGAAAAATTACTGAAAGCAACAAGGGAAAAACAACAAATAACATACAAGGGAACTCCCATAAGGTTAACAGCTGATTTCTCAGCAGAAACTCTACAAGCCAGAAGGAAGTGACATGATATATTTAAAGTGATGAAAGGGAAGAACCTACAACCAAGATCACTCTAGCCAGCAAGGATCTGATTCAGATTCAATGGAGAAATCAAAAGCTTTACAGACAAGCAAAAGCTAAGAGAATTCAGCACCACCAAACTAGCTCTACAACAAATGCTAAAGGAACTTCTCTAAGTGGGAAACACAAGAGAAGAAAAGGACCTACAAAAAGAAACCCATAATAATTAAGAAAATGGTAATAGGAACAAGAATGTCTTTGATGGGTTTATTGGTTGACCAGACATGGCTCAGAAAAGATCTCTGAGATTGAGGATATAACAATAGAAACTTCCAAAACTGAAAAGCAAAAAAGAAGAAGATTTAAAAAAAAATCAAACAGAACAGAACAGAATATCCAAGAACTGTGGGACAACTACAAATGATATACCATACACATAATGGGAATACCAGAAAAAGAAAGAGAAAGAAACAGAGTAACATGTGAAGCGATAATGACTGAAAATTTGCACAAATTAATATCAGACACCCTTCAAAGATCCAGGAAGAACAGAGAACCAGGAGCTGCATAAATGCCCAAAAAACCTCTGACACCTAGGCACGTCATATCCAAACTTCAGATAATCAATAATAAAAATTTTCAAAAAATCAGATGAAAAAAACACCTTACCTACAGAGATACAAAGGTATCAACAGTAATTACATCTGACTTCTCTTTAGAAACTATACAAGCAAAAAGAGAGTAGAGTGAAATATTTAAAGTCTTGAGAGAAAAAAAAACAACAAGCTACAATTCTGTACCCTGCAAAATTACCCTTCAAAATTGAAAGCACAATACTTTCTCGGCCAAACACTGAGGGAATTTGCTGGCAGTAGACCTGTCTCTCAAGCAATTTAAAAAGAAGTTCTTCAGAGAAAAGAAAGATGATATAATTCAGAGAAACCAGATAATGAAAAAAAGAATGGGAGAAAGAATAAAGGTAAAACAGAAATTTTTATTTTTCTTATTCTTAATTGATCTGTTTCAGTTTGTTCAAAATAATATATATATATATATATATATATATATAAAAAATGCACACACACACACAGTTGCCCCTCTGTATCCAGAGGCTCCTCATCCATGAATTCAACTAATTGTGGATCAAGAACATTTAGAAAAAAAATTCCAGAAAGTTCCAAAAAGCAAAACTTGAATTTGCTGCATGCGTGCAACTACTTACATAACATTTTCATTGTATTTACAACTATTTACATAACATTTACACTGTATTAGGTATTATAAGTAACTTATAGAAGATTTAAAATGTACAGGAAGATAGCAGGGAGGAATAAGGATTACATTATTATTATAAGGTAACTTGTACTACCTGTGAAATAATATAGTATTTTTTGAAAGTGGACTTGGATTAGTTGTAAATGTATATTGCAAATGATAGGGTAACCACTAAAATAAGTAATAAAAGAAGTATAATTGATATGCCAAGAAAATAGTGACAATGGAATCATAAAAAATGCTCAATTTAAACCAAAAAAGAAGGCAGAAAAGTAATAGAAGACAAATATGAACAAAAATAAAGGGCAGCAAATAGAAAACAGTAGCAAATATGGTGGATGTAAATTCATCTATATCAATAATCATTTTAAACATCACTGGTCCAAATATACCCACTAAAAGACAGAGATTGTCAGAGTGGATCAAAAAACAAGGCCCAATATTTTGTTTACAAGAAACCTACTTTCAATATAAAGACATATAGATTAAAAGTATAGGGATGGAGACACCATAATTTAAAAAGATACATGCACCCCAATGTTCATTGCAGCACTGTTTACAATAGCCAGGACATGGAAGCAACCTAAATGACCATCAACAGAGAAATGCATAAAGAAGATGTGGTACATATATACAATGAAATATTACTCAGCCGTAAAAAAGAATGAAACTGGGTCATTTGCAGAGACGTGGTTGGACCTAGAGACTGTCATACAGAGTTAAGTAAGTCAGAAAGAGAAAAACAAATACTATATATTAATGCATATATGTGGAATCTAGAAAAATGGTATAGATGAACTTATATGCAAAGCAGAAATAGAGACACAATTTAGAGAACAAACATATGGATACCAAGAGGGGAAGGGGGTGAGATGGACTGGGGAAATTGAGATTGACATATATACACTACTATGTATAAAATAGATAACTAATGAGAACAGACTGTATAGCACAGGGAACTCTACTCAGTGCTCTGTGGTGCCTAAATGGGAAAGAAATCCAAGGAAGAGGATATATGTATATGTGTGGCTGATTCACTTTGCTGTCCAGCAGAAACTAACACAATACAGTAAAGCAACTATACTCCAAACAAAAAAAGAAAAAAGTATAGGGATGGCAAAGATATACCATATTATCACTAATCAAAAGAAAGAATAGCTATATTAATTTAGGCACAGTAGACTTCAGAACAAGAAAAGTTATCAGAGATAGAGATATTACATACTGATAAAGGAATCAATAGTCCAAGAATAATAGTCCTTAATGTGTATGTGCCTAACAACAGAATATCAAAGTATAAAAAATGAGGCAAAAACTGATATAACTGCAAGAAGAAATAGAGTAATCTAATATCATAGCTGGAAAGTTTAACACCCTTCTACCAGAAATCAACAGATCCAACTACAGAAAACTAGTAAGGACATAGTTGAACTCAACAGCACTATCAGTCAAGTGGATATAATTGACATGTATACACTTCTTTATCCACAACATCAGATTACACATTTTTCTCAAGCTGACATGGAACATTCACAAAAACAGACCACATTCTGGGTCTGTTTTAATCAATTTAAAAGAATAGAATCATATGATATCAGCCCTTAGAACACAGTGAAATTAAACTAGAGATCAATAACAGAAAGATGTCTGTAAAGTTTAAAAAAACTTGGAGAATAATCTACAACTTCCAAATAACACGAGTCAATGGTGCTATCTCAAAGAAAGTTTTAAAATATTTTTGAACTAAATGAAAATAAAAACACAACTTATCAAAATGTGTAGGTTGCAGCAAAAGCAGTTGTCACAGAGAAATTTCTAACATTGAATGCAAATACTAGAAAAGAAGAAAAACTGAAAATCAATCATCTAAGTTTCCACCTTAGAAAACTAGAAAAGGAAGAGCAAGTTAATTCCAAAATAAGCAGAAGAAAAGAATGAGAAAAATTAGAGCTGAAATGAGTGAAATTGAAAACAATAACAAAATATGAAGAAGACTTACATGAGGAAAACTACAAAATGCTGATGAAATATCAAAGAAGTACTAAATAATTGAGAAATATTCCATTTTCACAGATAGAAAGACTCAGTATTGCCAAGATGTAAGGTTGTCCCAACTTGATCTATAGAGTCAACTCTCCCAGTTAAAATCCCAGGAAATGGACTTCCCTGGTGGTGCAGTGGTTAAGAATCCACCTGCCAATGCAGGGGACATGGGTTTGAGCCCTGGTCGGGAAGATCCCACATACTGCGGGGCAACTAAGCCCGTGTGCCACAACTACTGAGCCTATGCTCTAGAGCCCACGAGCCACAACTGCTGAGCCTGTGTGTCACAACTACTGAAGCCTGTGTGCCTAGAGCCCGTGCTCCACAGCAAGAGAAGCCACCGCAATAAGAAGCAACAAAGAGTAGCCCCCGCTCACCTCAACCAGAGAAAGCCCGTTTGCAGCAATGAAAACCCAATGCAGCCAAAAAAATAAGTTAAAAGAAATCCCAGGAAATTATTTTGTGAGTATTGTCAAACTGATTCTAAAATTTATAATAAGAGGCAAAAGGCCCAGAATAGCCAACTCAGTACTGAACGAGTAAAACAAAGGTGGAGAACTGACACCACCTGACTTCAAGACTTACTATAAAGCTACAGTATTCAAGACAATGTGGTATTCGTGAGAGAACAGACAAATAGATCAATGGAACAGTATACAGAGACCTGAAGTAGACCCATATAAGTACAGTCAACTTATCTTTGACAAAGGAGCAAACAAAGACAATACAATGGAGTAAAGACAGTCGTTTCAACAAATGTTACTAGAACAACTGGAAATCCACATGCAAAAAACTGAATCTAAACACAAACCTCACACCCTTCACAAAAATTAACTCAAAATATATCATTGATCTAAATGTAAAATGCAAAACTATAAAACTCCTAGAAGATAACATATAAGAAAGGTTAGATGACCTTGGGTATGGCAATGACTTTTTAGCTATCACATCAAAGGCATGATGCATGAAAGAAATAATTGATAAGCTGCACTTCATTAAAATTAAAAACTTTTACTCCGTGAAATACAATGTCAAGGGAATGAGAAGACTAGCCAAACTGCGAGAAAGTACCTGCATAAGGCACAAATGATAAAGAACTCTTCTCCAAAATATACAAAGAACATTTAAAATTCAACTATAACCTGCTTAAAAACTGGGCAAAAGATCTTCACAGACACATCAGCAAAGAAGATACACAGATGGCAAGTAAGCATATATGAAAAGGCGTTCAACGTGTCATCAGGGAAATGCAAACTAAAATGAGATACTACTATGTACTTATCAGAATGGACAACATCCAAATAGTGCCAAAACTGTGAAGCAATAACTTTCATTCATTGTGGTGATAATGCAAGACAGTACAGTCCCTTTGGAAGGCAGTTTGCCAATTTCTTATACAACGAAGCATACCCATACCATATGATCCAACAATTATGCTCCATGGTATTTACCCTAAGAGATTGAAAACATATCCACACGAAAACCTTCACACAGTTGTTTACAGCAGATATATTCATAGTTACCAAAATTTGGAAACAATCAGTAGGTCCTTCAGTAGATGAATGGATAAATAAACTGAGATACATTCAAACAGTGGAATATTATTCACTACTAAAAAGAGATGAGCTATCAAGCCATGAAGGACATGAAGGGAATGTAAACGCATGTCGCTAAGTGAAAGGAGCTGACATGAAAAGACCAAAAACTGTATGATTCCAACTATATGACATCCTGGAAAAAGCAAAACTAAGCAGCCAGTAAAAACTCCCCTAAACGGAAGAGATTAGGGGAGACGGGGCAATGAATAGGTGGAGCACAGAGAATTTTTAGGGCATGAAACCATTTCGTAAGATACTACTCTGTACATGTATTGGTGAATACATGCCATTATACATTTGCAAAACACGCAGAATGTACCAAACCCTAATATAAACTATGGATTTTGGCTGATAATGATGTGTTGATATACATTCATCCACTGCCACAAATGTGCCACTCTGGTAGGGATGTTGCTAGTGGGGGAAGCTGCGTGTGTGTGCACACAAGGCTATATGGAAACTCCCTATAACTTTCACTCAATTTTTCTGTGAACCTAAAAGAGCTCTACAGAAATAAAATATATTAATAAATCATTTTTAAAAGATAATAAACAAATGCCAACTCTGAGATAACCCAGTTGTTAAAACTCTAAAAAAGAGACTTCAAAACAGCTAATTGAAACTATAAAGCACTCAGTCCAACAATTTCACAACACATTTTTTATTAAAGACATGTGCTACATTCACCAAGATAGACTGACTACAAGCTGGGCCATCAAACGACTGTAAATAAATCTGAATGGAATGAGATCACAGCAAGTTTACTGTAAGACAGAAATAGAATTAAATTAAACATCAATAATAATAAGCAATCTAAGAAAAACAGGTATCTAGACACTAGAAATTAGGAACTATTTTAACTGAATGTCCATAAAAAAATGTGTATAACACATTTATGGGATGAAGCTAAAACTGTTTAAAGAGAAATGTATAGTTTTAAATGTTTAGACTGGCAAATAATGGATCTGAAAATAATGACTTTCTGCTTTGCAAGACCAGAAAAAAGATTTTCCTCTTCCAAATTTAGGATAGAGAGAACAACAATAATGGAATAGAAAAGAGGTCAGTTAAGAGAGATAATAAAAAGAGCCAAATATGATTTGTTAAAAATATCAACAAAATTTTCAAGGGCCTACTTGAACTGATTGATCTAGGAAAAAAAGAGAGAATACAGATCATTATTATCTGGAATGAAAAGTAGTTACCACCAGTAATCTTACAGACATTAAATGTAGACAAGAAAATACTACAAGCAACTTTATGCCAACAAATTCAACAACTTACTGACCTAGAAAAATTTATTTAAATGTAAAATTTATCAAGATTGATGTTTTAAAAATCAGAAAAAATTAATTAACCTATATCTAGGAATGAAATTAAATATGTTTTAAAAGTTTCTAAAAAGCAAACTCTGACACCTGACATTTTCACTGGTGAATTCTATGCAGCATTCAAGAAAGAAACAACATCAACCATACAAAAAATTTTTCAGAAAACAGATGAGATCACTTTCTAAATCATTTTATGAGGCCAATATTACCCTAACACCAAAACTTGACAAAGACATTACAAATATAGAGCATCATATACTAATAATACCTCTCATTAATAAAGGCTCAAAATCCTAAAGATTTTTTAGCAAATCAAATCCAACACTATATAAAAAGAATAATATATCATGTCCAAGTGGGGTCTACCTAAGGAATGAAAAGTTGATTTTAAACATTTGAAAATCAATCAATAAAATTCAATATGCTAACAGAAAAGAAAATTATCTTTGCAATAAAAACATAAAAAGCATTTAACAAAATTCAATATACATTCATGATAAAAAACTTTTAGGGAACTAAGACAAGTAGTGAACATTTTCAAACTGATAAAGTTACATTGAACACTTACAACCAACATCATACTTAATAGTTGAAGACTGAATATTTATTTACATGAGAACAGAAAAACAAAAAAATAAGAATGCCTGTTTCATCACTTCCATTCAACATTTTGGTGGAGGTCCTATCCATTGTCATAGGAAAAATAAATAAAAGGTGTAAAAATAGAAAGTAGTGAAAGGTCCCTGTTTGCAGATTGCATGATTATTTGCATTTTAAAAAGACCTGAACTAACTCATTTATTAAAATGAATCTAACAAGTTTGGAGGATACAATGTTAATATTTTTAAAACCTATTGTGTTTTTATATAATAGCAACAAGATATTGAAAGGTAAAATTAAATATGATTTTATTTACTATAGCATCAAAAAAATAAAAACAACAAAATGAATAAAAGATGTCCACAATGTCTACACTGAAAACTAGGAAACATTGTGAGTGGAATTAAAGAAGATCAAAATTAATGAAAAGTCACACCACACTCAGAAAATGGAAAACTCAATGTTTGTTAAAATATCAATTCTCTTCATTTTGCTCTATCGCTTAAATGCAATCCCAATTAAAACCTTAATTTTATTTTAGGAATTGACAAGCTTATTCTAAAACTTATGCAGAGTGCAGATAACCTAAATTAAATAAAGCAATGTTTACAAAGAGTAAAAGTTGGAGCAGTTACCTCACCTGATTTCCAACATCCTATAAAATTACTGTAATCAAGATGATTTGGTATCAGTGAAAAGAGAGACAAATAAATCAATGGAATGGGATAGTTGAGAGTTCAGTAAGAGATTTACTCATATGTAGCCAACTGATTTCTAACACAGAAGCCAAGATAATCCAATGAATAAAAGGAAACATTTTTTTAATAAAAGATGCTAGATGAAGTGGATATCCTTATGTAAAAACAATCAGTGCTGACATTTACCTCATGCCATACACAAATATTAACTCAAAATGAGGCATGACCTATGTGTAAAACGTAAAACTTCAACATGTCTAATAGCAGGAGATCTTGTGATTTTGGTGTAGGTAAAGGTTTCTTAGAACACAAAAAGTATAAAACATGAAAAACAAAATTAATAAACTGAACTTTATCAAAATGAAAAGTATTCACACTTTGAAAGATATCATTAAGAAAATAAAAAGACAAGCCACATGCTGGAAAAATTATTTGCACATACCTGTCAAAGTGCATGCATGGGACTTCCCTGGTGGTGCAGTGGTTAAGAATCCGCCTGCCAATGCAGGGGACACGTGTTCGAGCCCTGGTCCAGGAAGATCTCACATGCCGTGGAGCAACTAAACCTGTGTGCCACAGCTACTTAGCCTGCGCTCTAGAGCCTGTGAGCTACAACTACTGAGTCCATGTGCCACAACTACCGAAGCCCACGCACCTAGAGCTCATGCTGCAACAAAAGAAGCCACGGCAATGAGACGCCCGTGCACTGAAACTAGAGAGCAACAAAGACCCAACGCAGCCAAAAATAAATATATTAATCAATTAATTATTTTTTAAAGTGTATGCATGATACATAAAGAACTCTTAAAATGTCATAATCAGAATATAGCAGACATTTTTTTTAATGGGCAAGACACCTCACAAAAGAAGATGCATAAATGGCCAATAAAAACCTGAAAATATGCTTATCATCATCTGCCATCAGGGAAATGCCAGTTAAAACCACAATGAAACACTAGTACATAACCACTTAGAATGGCTAAAATTTAAAGGACTGACCAGATAAAGGGTTGACAAGGATGCAGAACAAGTGGAACTCTCATTCACTGCTGGAGGGAGTGTAAAATGATTAATGTCACTTTGGAACACAATTTGACAGTTCAGTTTTTTTTTTTTAATTAAGTTAAACATGCACCTGCCAAATAACTCAAGCATTCCACTTCTAGGTATAAAAATAAATGCCCACACGAAATTTATACATGATTGTTCACAAGAGCTTTATATGCAGTAGCCAAAATCTGGAAATAATCCAAATGCCTTCTAACAGAATAGGTGGATGAAGAAATTGTGGTTTATTCATACATTGGAATACTGTTCAGAAAAATAAGCAAAATAAAGATACATATGAAGACATGGATAAATCTCAAAAATGGTATGCTGACAGAAAAAAAGCCAAGCTAAAGAGTGCATTCAACACAATTCCATTTATAAAAATTCTAGAACAAATAAGCTATAGTGATAAAAAGCAAATTAGTGATTGCCTGGGATTAGGGTGGGAGAAGAAATGGATCATAAAAATGCAGGAGGACACTTCCTCTGGGTGTGATGGCAATGTTTATTTTCTTGATTATGATGTTGATTTCAGAGGTATATACATATGCCGCAACTGATTAAATGGTACACTTTTGATGTTTGCAACTTATTGTACTTCAATTATACCTTGATAAATAGAGAAAAAAGTCTCAACGACTATGACCTAAATGCATCTAGTCTGGGAAAGGTAGGTAAATGGGAAAGCTACCTGCATTCTATCACACTGTTCTATACAAAAACTATGTCTACTAGCATACAATTTTTTTTTAAGTATGTATCTTGGAAAATATATGCAGTAAAATGACACATGGACATCACAAGTCAGTAATCAAATTCTTAACAAAATATTTGAGATGGCTATTATTACTTTAAGGTAAGTTTTCAGGCCTTGAAGAACTATTGAAATAGTATAGCTTTTATAAATTATTATTCATTAATTTCTCCAAAGAAAATTGAATGCAAAAATCTCTTCTGAGAAGTTTGAAAAAATGAAAAATTTCATCAACAAGCTTTTCCACTCAAATTGCCATCATATTTCTCTTATTGCTTCAAAAGAAAGAAACAATCTGCCCAAAGATAGATAATTGTTAAAAATATAAAAGACTTGGAATAACCCACTTTAATTCATTAAAAAAGAAAAATAAGATGGAAATAGCAATGCTTTGAAAACTGAAGTTATAATGGCTACAACTTGATATTTAGTAAAAAAAATTTCCTCTTTATAAGACTCCAAAAGTAATTTTATTAATAATCAATATAGACAGTGTGGCTCTTCTTCTAATTTAGCTTTTCTTCACATTTTTGAAGTGTATTATTAAACTAGAACAAACTAAGGCTGTCGACTACGGTTGGTTGGATATTTTGTGCCTGCATGAAAATATTCATCCCCTCAGACCATGTTCCACTCACTAAGGTCCATATCCAGGTGCTACCTCTGTCTAGAAAGGGCAAATTTATCTAATTCCCACAGGGTACCTTGTAAACAAGCAGTAGCCCAGAAAGAAGCACTTCGTTTACAAGTCAGACCACTAAGGACTTGTGATATATGGATCATTGTTGCTCACTCGTATCAAAATGTATAAGAATATTTAAAAAGTCAGAGTTGTAAGATAAAAAAGAAGTTATAATAATGAAGAAAACTACATATTAGTGCATAAGTAAATTAACACATAACATATAACCATATATATAAATGAAATACTAGTATTTTAAGCACTTTATATACATAAATTCAATTTTTTATAAATACTTGAGAGAGATTATATTACTATTCCCATTTGAAGACTAAGAAATTAAAACCAGCAAAATTTATTGCACAGACAAACATAATTAAGCTAGGTACTGGCATTCAAAATCAGATTATTCTCATTCCAGAATCAGTTCTTAGATTCACTCTGCTATGCTGAAATTATATAATCTGAATTATGGGCCTATATATTCATTTTGGCATTTTCATATAAACTAACTTCATCATACTTTTTTTTTGTGTGTGTGTGGTACGCGGGCCTCTCACCCCTGTGGCCTCTCCTGCCGCAGAGCACAGGCTCCAGACGCGCAGGCCCAGCGGCCATGGCTCAAGGGCCCAGCCGCTCCGCGGCATGTGGGATCCTCCCGGACTGGGACACGAACCTGTGTCCTCTGCATCGGCAGGCGGATTCTCAACCACTGCACCACCAGGGAAGCCCACTTCATCATACTTTTTAAAATATTTCCAGTTTTGCTTTCATCTGTTTATTGGTGAATTTTTTAAACTCTTCAGATTGCAATTCAAATATGGACATTTTTAGCATTTATTGCCATTAACATTACCATTGCATAAATGTAGGGTCATATACAGACAAAATTAGATACACTAAACAAATTTTCATCTAAAGTGGAATGATACTATTTCCAAAGAAGTAATATTTTCAGTTTTCGGATTAATAAATCACTAGTGTTTTTATGTCATCTTCATCACTACAACTGTTTATCAAACACTAAAATAATGCAAACATGGTACCATTCCTATCTCCTGCCATTTTTAGTTCGATTTTTAAACATTTAGTTGCAAAGATTCAAAAATCTAGATAGGTACTATAACACAAACCAAAATGAAAGGAAAAATATTTGAGTAAATTTTAGGGAAAGATACATTAAAAACGTATTCAGATAAGATGAACTAATTTCACAAAAGGAGTCAGAAAATTTTATTCCGATTTAAAAATCTGTGTGTCTGAATCATTTACTTTCTTTATAGCATTTTATCAAGTGGAGAAGACTACATTGTTTTTAAAATTTTATATAGCCATACAATAATACACTTTAGGAAGTAAGACCTGAATTTATGTATGATGACTATTCTGATATGCGGATTAGATAAATACAAATTTTCATCCAATTCAAACATTCTTATTCTAAAGCCTTCCCAATATTTTATTAAGTAAAAATAGTTTCCCTATTTAATTGATCAAAGATAGTAGAAGATAAACCTAAAAGTGAAGGTTCTGCATTTGCTTTTTCAAAACTAACTGCATTTCATATAAAATAAATGTTATATTTAAAGTTCCAGAGGTTTTCATGAAACTCCAAGATGCAAAGCAGCTTAATAAACTTATTTTTGCTACCCACTGTCATACTCACTAAAGGTTTCATTAATGAGTCTTTTAAAGATTATTTTTCTAGTGGTTTAATAGAGGTTTTCGAAATAAACAGCTGAAGTTACTTCAAGATTTAGAATATGGTTTATATATTAGAAAGTTAAGAATTAATCAAAGAGAATAATAATAATCTTTGCTTCCAGTACCTTTGTCTTTGGTTATTTACTAGATGCCTCTTGGCTAGAGGTATTTGGGTTAGCAGTGGTTGAAAACACATGGAATCAACAGATGAATGGATAAAGAAGATGTGGCACATATATACAATGGAATATTACTCAGCCATAAAAAGAAATGAAATTGAGTTATTTGTAGTGAGGTGGATGGACCTAGAGTCTGTCATACAGAGTGAAGTAAGTCAGAAAGAGAAAAACAAATACTGTATGCTAACACATATATATGGAATCTAAAAAAAAAAAAAAAATGGTTATGAAGAACCTAGGGGCAGGACGGGAATAAGGACTAAGGACGCAGACCTAGTAGAGAATGGACTTGAGGACATGGGGAGGGGGAAGGGTAAGCTGGGACAAAGTGAGAGAGTGGCATGGACATATATAAGTTACCAGGTGTAGAATCGATAGTTGGTGGGGGGCAGCTGCATGGCACAGGGAGATCAGCTTGGTACTTTGTGACTACCTCGAGGGGTGGGATGGGGAGGGTGGGAGGGAGGGAGATGCAGGAGGAAAGAGATATGGGGATGTGTGTGTATGTATGGCTGATTCCCTTTGTTGTAAAGCAGAAGGTAACACACCATTGTAGGGCAGTTGTGCTCCAGTGAAGATGTAAAAAAAAGAAAACATGGAAATATTTTAAGGAAATCATTTTTATGTGTTTTAGTTGTTGATACCATAATCAGCCTCTGAAACACAGAGGAATTTATTACGTATTTTTTAATATGCAACATCAGGTTCAATTATTTATTTTGAAAAAAGAACTTACTGTGATCGTCTGTAACTATACTTGAAAACTCTAAACTGGACCCCAGTGAGCCCGAGTGTAGTATATGGGAAAGAAGGTGGAGTATAGTCTGTTTTGGTATGTGTGTTGGAGTGGAGTAAAAAATAAAAATTAAATGATATTCACCTAGAAGTAAGTTCAGGTAAAAATAGAAGTCTCAATGCTACGAAACTGTATGAAAAAAATCTAATCAACATGTACATACATCAAATATTATATTTCAGGGCCAGTAAATTTTGAGGATTAATTAATTAATATTAATTTGTATATTTTCTCTTCTATATTTCCTCTTTATATGTTCTAATCACTTATGACAAAAAAATTCTACTTTTCATTTCTGTTGTTTAACTTCCATGGGCTCTGTGAATACGTACAGCAATAGATTAAACTAATGTATGAAATGAAACCATCCACTGATATATTTCTTCCATATTACTCATTTATGTTCTAGGAAAATAAGGATTTGGATATTACAAAAATAAGTTTAGTTTGTGAAACTGATGTTCATGAAGAGTTTAATTTTAAAATAGAACTTTGTAAGCCTAAAATTTAATTTGTTTATAATATTCATTCATCTAATAAATAAATACTGATTTATCATTTGTGTGCAATCAATGCCTGATATCAGAGATCTGAGACTATATTATTATACATTGCCTGAATCAGTCTGTCATTAATTTAGTATGATATGATGTGTTAAAACATTTTGTTTAGAGTCAAAGGCTTAGGTACATACTAATGCAGAAACTCAAAAACAAATAGAATCCCAAATAATCTGAAAATGTCACAAATATTAATTATATTTAAAATTATGCCATAGATTATATAACTAAGTACAGGGACGCAATATTCTACTGACCCTCTGAATTTACATTGCTTTTTTTGAAAATACATACTGTGTGTGTGTGTGTGTGTGTGTGTGTGTGTGTGTGTACATCTCTATGTGTACATATCTGTGTGTGTGTATATATATAAATATACATATACACACACATTTCAACAGAATACAGAAAATCTTCCATGTAAAACTTATCTATTAATCCATAATATATTACACAGCTTTACTTTGTTACACTTTGAAAAATAAATTATTCAGAAATTATATAAAAACAATCATCTCAGTAATTACTAATATCTCAGGAGTGCATCCCTTTATGGGGTCTGGTCTGTTTGTTCTGTTAATGATTCACTAAATGAAAATTAAAGCAAGAGTTTCCAATGATTGAAGAATTAAAAGAAAGAATGTGATTATCATAACTGGCAAATTATAATTGGAAAGGAGCTTTTTACCATGACCTTCACATTATTAAAATAGTGATTTTTTAAAATTACAGGTCATCTTTTGCAGTATCTCTATTTTACCTTGGAAACATTCACAAAGAACAGAGAAAGGCAAAATATCAGACTTGTACATTTCATTAAATTAATCTCTGAAAGGAGGAAGTGAAGAAAATGTTCTTTTCTCCAAAGAAAATAATACAAAGTACTAAGAGGAAAGTCATTTGCTCTTCCCAGGAGAATAGCATGCCTGTGTTTAAATCAACCAATCTCTGTTAAAGTTTCCCAGGCGTTACAGTCACCATTGTCTACTCATTCTCTTACTGAACAATAGAAAACATCACTGCTACACCCACGGGGGAAGAAAGTAGGTCACCCTTTAGAGTTTACAACTTTGCTTTATAGCATATATTGATTGTTACTGTTAACTCAGTTCATCTGATTTAATAATATTCAGCTTAAAATAAAGTTTGATTTACCTCAAAAACTTCTTCATCCAAAATTCTTGTTCCAAAAACTGTAATTCCACTGGTGTCAACGATTGCTCTCTCACTTCTGTCAAGTGGTTTTGTGGTTTTCATCTTACAATCAACAATCATTGTCACAGTTTTCTTCTCCACGCTGATTGCTACCCGGTGCCACCTTAAAAAGCCAAGTAATTCTTTTGTAAGTTCCAAAGACGTTGCCAAACCATTATTCACAATTAAAATACAATGTATTTTAAATTATACACATAATCTGAAAGTATACAAAATGTAGGCTCATTTATTAATCAGTTAACAGGTGACTACTTACTATTAACCCAGAACAGTGCTAGGTACTCAAAAAGACACACCAGCACTGTAAGATGCACAGCAGGATTGGCTGTCTATGTTGATAAGAAAGTGACCATCCTTTGCTTCACTTTGTGTTGTAACAAAAGCTTAATCTTACCATGTCCTGATGATGGTATTTGATAGAGATTAGGGGCGGGATATGGAGTAATTAATAGTTTCTATGTACGTAAATGCTTTCTTCCAAAATGGAATTCCACTTAAAAAAATTCTGCTGGAGAGATCCCCTGAGATAGACTGTAAAAGGGTATGTCTGCTAATTGAATGAACGCTCCATCTGGAACAACTGAACGTTCTAATTGTAAGACACAATGTGCTTCTCTGTCTTTAGGCACATTTATTTCAAGTGCTTTCATTTTCTTTTTCCACTTCAATTTCAAGACAGTTATAGATCACTACTGTGGGCAGGATCCAAGACTGAGACACAATATCTCTCCTTCTTTCCAGGGTTGGCAGGAAGTGGGAACATTGAAAGAAAGCATAGTCAACGCATGTGTGGAGTGAGTCTCAATTCACTCTGAAGCTACTGCTCCAGCTAATTCAGGGCAGTGATGACAGACCTGGGGGGAGACGTGGCCAGCCCTTTGGAAACATAAATACCCTAATCATACTGTAAAATGGTGGGTTTTATTAACAGTATCTGGTGCAAACATAAACAACTAAGTGGAACGCACTTGGATTTTTCAAGCCACTCTATTTTTTTTCCAAACGAAAAGTGCTAAATTAATATTCCAGAAGTTTCTAGGACTAGATCCATAAAATAAAGTACCCAAAAAGTTGCAGGAGGCTTTCTAAAATATCTGTTTCATGTGACTTGGCACGGCTACTGATGAGGACCAAGTATATTTCCATGTACACTTAATCTTTGGTCTTTCCGTAGCACTTTCAACTAGCATAGGCATCTGCTTGGTTTGATTTGAGCAAAGATTTACATGAGGAGGCACTTAATACTGTGAGAGTAAAATTTACACGTGTTTCTGCCAAGAAGCCTGTGTCTTAAATTAAACCATCTCTACTATTGTGGGTATGTGCTTTTCATTAACAGAAAATAAAAATGAATTCTTTCAATTGTTGAAAGATGATTAGGACTCTAAACTTGATATTTTTGTTGAATTAATTTAAGCTCTGATAATAATGTCATAATCATGGTATCACATATAATATTCAAAATATTATATTAACCCTAAGTTTTGGAGTCATTCTTAATTATTCTTTTTCTCTCATACTACACATTCATATCATCAGAAAATCTGTCAATCCTATATTCACAGTATACACAGAATTCACAGGCTCACAACTTTGTCCAAGTACCCATGCCTCTCACCTAGACTCCTAACTGGTCCCTGCTTCTACTCTGATGCAACCAGAGTGACAATTTAAAAAAATAAGTCAGATCAAGTTTCTGTCTTGCTAAAAACTAATATAATACTCTCAATAAAAACTGAAGTCCTTACTTTGCCTCGCCCTGTCAGTCTCTGATCTCATGTCCAAATTTTTGCTTTCTGATTCCCAGTATCCCAGCCACCGTTGCCTCCTTCTTGTTCCTTTCACATATTCTTCACTCTGCAGGGAATGCTCTCCTCTATATCCCCACATGCCCACTCTCTCACTTCCAATATGTCTTTGCTCAATGCAACTATGTCAATGAGGACTGCTCTGTCTAAAACAGTACACTCTACTTTCCTGCCCCTGATATATTTTCATTCATAGAACTATCATCACTTTTCATATGAATTATTAACAATAATGATGTAAATTACTCATGAAAGTCCAGTTTTCCCTGCACAGAGATGAAGGTTTTTCCATGGTCCTGACAATGATAATCTGAGTGTGAATCTTTTTTCCACCTGAACAGCTATTTCTTTCTTATGTCTACAACCAAATGTCATATTTCCGATAAATATTTTTTTAGTAGTCTGAATTCAGCAATAAAATACCGAGTAAATTTAATAAACATTAATTTGTCTTTAGCTGCTCCCTAAGTGATAGGCAATATTCACAACACAGAATTCAGAATTCAGCATGATTTTGAGAAGAGTGTGGTTGTTACTGGAAAGTGCGACTACCTGAGTTCAAACCCTATCTCTGCCACTTTTCAAATATATGTTACTTAAACTCCCAGTGCCTCACTTCCCTTATCTGTAAAATGGGTTTATTAATATTATTTTCTTCCAAGAGTCGTGAAAAATTAAATGAGTTGACTATGTATAAAGTGTTCAGAACAGTACGTAGCACATATCGATGCTATATAAAGCTTCCTATGATTGTCAATATTAACATGATTGGTAAAGGAAGTCAAATCAGGTCATTCTTCAGCTCAAAAAGTCTACAGTGACTTTCAATTTCACTTAGAATAAAATCCAAAGTGTTTACAACCACCTACAATGTGTTATACCATTTGGCCTCCCACTGATTCTCCATCCTCATCATCCCACACTGTTTCTGCCACACTAGCATCCTTGATGTTGCTTAGACCAAATCAGCCACACCCAGAATCAGAGGTTGTGTATTTGCTTTTCCTCCATCTGGAATAGTATGCTTTTAATTATCAGCATGGCATGCACCCCTCCTCCTTCACATGTCACCTTCTTAGTGAGACTATCCCTGACCTCACTCCTTAAAACTGCACTCTCCACCATCATCCCCTATTCTCTTCACTGCTATATTTCTCTCTCTCTCTCACTTATCACCATCTGATAAACTATTTATTAGTAAGTTTTTATTGTTCATTATGTGTCTACCCAGACTGTAAACTATGTATGATTAGGTGTTTTATTGTTTTGTTCATTTCTATATCACCCCTCCCTAGAAAACCTGCATCACACTTTATAAATATTTGTTGAATGATCAAATGAAAGAATTGTTTTCAACACAGCTAAAACATTGGATTATTGTGCTACTTACTTTCCATCTGCGATGTTAACAGTTCTAAAGAGGGGGTAGTCTTCTGGGGCAGGTTTCCCAGTGTGGTCTTCATACAGGAAAACAGGTGATCTCCCAACCTCCACACCAATTTGCTGAATACCATGCTCATTATATATAGATAAAAGGAAAGACTGAATTCCTTTTTTGGGTTTTACTGTAAATAATATTGAAAAATCCTCTGGAAAAGTTCCTCCTGGGAAGAAAATGCCAAAGAGTCAAAAATTCTAAATTTCCGAATTATTCCTTGATCACCTTATTCTTTTTGAGCTTACTAAGTGGCCTTAACAAGTAACCAAAGTTCAAACAGTAATAACAATACAGATTTAAAAACCAATGGAGAAGGGATTCTATTAATCTTTGTCTGAAACAATTGTTGAAGCTGTATTCAAACTTTACCACCACTCATTTAAAGCACAAGTATTATGTAAAATTGAATTCATGGTTAGGAAACAAGATCATACTGCCAGTTCAATATCAAACACACAATAAGCACTTTTAAAACACTTAAGTAGAAATTCTGGTGTAAGATTTGTATTTTCTGCCCTTATCTAATCTGTGGCCATCTATCCTCTCTTTAAAGTGGCATTGTAAGGACACAACATATGAAGGTACACTTTTAGTCATCTCTTCAAAAGCTAAAGAGTTTCTGAGCAGTTTTTCCTATCACACAATGAAGTTTCACTAATAAAAAGCTTATGTCATTGTAAGTCAGAACTTTTAGATACTTGGTTAATTTGATTCTAAATTCAAGAAGGAAATTTTTTTTTTCTTTTCCCTCTCATCATCATATCCCAAATATCCAGCATTGGGCCGTATCTACATAAGTTCTTAGTAAGCATTTATTAAATAAATATATAAATTAAATGGTTACCACAAGTATATCTCAGGTAGTTAAGCAATGACTATTGTATATTTTTTATAAAAACACTGCATATAAAATTGTGAGTTCTATTTTTCAAAAATAGTTTTACATATATATCTTATTTAATCCTTTTACTACCCTGGGACAAAAGTAAAGCAGGCATTGTTATTTGAAGGATGAGATTATTTAAATTAAAAAGTTTTCCATATGCAAAACTGGTGTATATGTGAATATGTAATCAATGATATCTGGGCCAACACCAAGAGATTCCATATTCAGTCCATTCATTCCATATTCTATTATGTATAGTAGTATAAAATAATAAAAATAAATGAATATGACTGCCATGGATTCAAATTCAAAAAACTGTAGGAGACTAGCAATTTTACTTCTAAGAATTTACAGAGGTGATAGGGATGTTTATATGTAAAGATATTTTGTTAAGTCAATTCATCAGAACACTATGAATAATGATAAAATGTTAAAATCACTTGCAATGGTTGGGACTGGATAAATAAAATACGAAACATTTATATAGTGGAAATCTATGCAGCCACTTAATGTCGTGGAAAGATGTCTTATGAAGTGGAAATTATTTAAAATGTTGTGGAAAGTAAATAAGAATATGTCACAAAAAAAACAGCCAATTAATGTTAACTATTTGGTTCTAATCTATCTATCTAGAATCTAGATAGATATCTCCAAACTAAAAAGTGTTTATTTAAAATTCTCAATTTTAATTTTTAAAATAACTTACCAATAATACAACTTCACTATATCACAAATATATCATAAAAGCCTTGCTTTCATGGCAAAAAAAAAAAAAAGATATAATATATATAGAGAGAGAGAGGAAGAGAGGGAGAGAGAGAGAAAGTTTTGTTTGATTAGATTTGTGTCACAGATATTGAAAGGTAATAAAACGCATCAATTAACAAAAACACCTTTTAGCTGCTTATACTACAAATAAAAATCTAGGTAATTCAGCTTATTATTGAGGAAGTTCCACAGCAAATAAGTTTTTTCTTCAAATGAATAGCTCAAAATGTTGAGAATTACAGGACTTCTTTCCCTAAATACCTCAATTTTCAAATATCTCATATTGAAAAATGATGCTGAAATATTATGAGGTGGAGAAAACAATATCTTTTTCATTTTTGCAAAAACATTATGATATAAGATCTACATAGAGACATTTAGAAAAAGAGGAATTTCAGAAAATAGTATATTCATATAAGGCTAAATAAGTTGTAACAAATTTTAATTAATCATCCAGTTTATATAACACAACTTTTGAAAATTGTCAACTTCAAACTACACTGAGTAAAATCTTTCAATTACGGAAGTATTTCCCAATTTAAAATTAAGCAATAAGGTTTTAATTATAATCTTTACACTATGACCTTTAAAAAAAAAAATTTAGTTGTCTAAAAAATCTTGACTTGATGTCAAAATGTTCACAGTATAACCTAGACATCTACCTTAGATTCCTCCCTATTAGATACTAATCAAAGTTGTTCATAACCAACTAAATTTATGAGAGAGAATTCACTATGAGATAAGTTCAACAACACAAAGTCAACCACTTAAGATGTGAAATTTTATCTAAAATAGTAGTGATTAGTATATATGATCCAGATAAAATGTGGAATTTTGCAACTTAAATAATATGATTTGAAATCTATAAATACAAACTAACAATAAAGCATCCTCTCCGTTAAATGACTGCTGTTAAAGAAAAAAATGTTATTACTACCTTTAATAAGTGTGTATACATAAATCCTATACATGTGACAATAATCATAATTCACGCTGAGTATATCAGATTCAATAGTGATTCTTAAAATGGGCTTTTAACCTCAACAGATACTGCATCCATGAATACATTCGATATGAAGAAAGCACAATAACTTTATTATTTGATTTTAATTTTTAACTTGTGGTCAATATATTTCCATGGAGAATATGTCTCCATTTAAATAAAATCTCTTTCTGATGTAGCTTAGTGGTTGGTAGGGTTTTTAAAATGAGGAGTGAAGGTCATTTGGCATAGTGGGAAAAGCCCACTTTAGTCTAAAAAACCCCAAACTGTCTCTCAGCTTCATATCATCCACAGGTTCCGTGATTATATTCAAATACTTCACTTTTCTAACTCCTAATCTATAATTTGGGTTTAAATATTCCCCTTTCCAGGTGGTTATGAACATAAAGATCAATATACACAGTTTCTTGCATAGCATCTGTCCTACAGCGGGTGTTCTAAAGAGGCCAGAAAGAATTTGTAAATTACAGCTTCTATTCAGTTCACAGGCACAGAGCTCTCAGATATTTAAATTCAAGGTCTCAAATTGGGACTTTGGAGGACATATACCTTAATTCTACAGAGTATTATGACAATCTGAAAACTCTTACCCCCACCCCAATATTGAAGTTTCCAATAATACTGCTTACTTTATTCATTGGAAAGAAGCTGCTATTTTGTGTTTTCGTAATGGAAGAAAAAATATTCCAAATAAATTTTCAAAGATCTCTTTTACTATTTTTTATAGAGAATACTATTCACATTTTCACTGTTCAGATTTTTTTAATGGTGAATGTGTCATTGGTAATTTTTATTAAATGCCGTTTAGTATTATTTGACAAGAAGCTCTATCCTCTAGGAAGATAAGCCTATAATCATTTGCACGGGGAAAAAATGAGGTCTTTACCATAGATATCTCTTCCTATCTGAACTACTCATTATTAGAATCACATACCTAAGACACAATGTTTTGAGAAGAGGGAGAAATGTTGATATATTCTGTTAACTGACATGGAAGGAGATCCTAGACACATAGGTTGTATTCTTTTTCCAAGATAAAACAACAGAAATAATCAAAATAACTATCACACTGGAGGGCATAAAAACTGCCCTGAGATAATAAGCCAAATATAAAAAATTATAAACTAACTTCTTCAGTATTTCTACAGCATTTCCAGTAATCTATTTTTTTCTCTCTTGAAAATTCCCATCCTTTTCCTATTTCTGCATTAGAGTGCAAATAAATAGAAAAGCAGCTTAGTTTTTACTGTTTAAAACT
The DNA here is from genome assembly GCF_964374135.1 of Grampus griseus. Classification (NCBI taxonomy): domain Eukaryota; kingdom Metazoa; phylum Chordata; class Mammalia; order Artiodactyla; family Delphinidae; genus Grampus; species Grampus griseus. The sequence continues at coordinate 92,803,413 of NC_139017.1, read as the reverse complement.
TTCACATTTGATTTGAAAAATATTTCGTGGATTTAATAACCATTTTAATTTTAGTTTGTTGGAAAAATTATGCATTAATAGTCTTTATATTTGAGTTTGCTACTTTTGTCCACCACAAATAATTGCAAAACAGGAAATATTTTGGAAGAATCAATGATTTATCAAAATAAATGTATTTTCAAAAATACTTTAAAATGTTCTTTCCCAAAAAATATGCTTTCTTGTTTTGTTAATTTTTAGTACTTTGATTTATAATTTTTCTGTTGTTAGAAAACAGTTTTATTTGAAAATAGGGAACTCAAATTCCTTCAGGTGAAGACAGTAGAGGATAATATGAAGAATTTAAATGATAAATTGTTTCTGAAAAGATCCCAAAACACCAAAAAGGGATACTTGATAATACAGACAATATTGGCCTTGGCAACAGACAAACCCTGCATTAAATATTGGCTTCCTGTAATTTGGACAAATCAGAGAGTCTCAGTGAAACTCAATTTCTTCTGTTAAATAGGAGCAAGGCCACTCAACTTAGTGGAGTTGTAACAAAAAATAATCAACATGTATCCAATAGCAGGCAAGTACTCATAACAAGCTACCTGCTTAGAAAATGTGACACTCAGAAATTGTCATTTCACTACTCAACTCCCTTTCCCTACATTATCATGATTTCTAGATAATTAGTACTATTAGGTCATTTAGTGTTTTCATGGACAGAAAGAAAATATTCACTGAGTATTTTTCAAACCATTATGAAAAATCCCCCCATAATTGTGCATTATATAGCATAATAAAAAGGGAAATAATAATTAGCAAAGCAGCAGTAGTCGTAGTAATAAAAAGAACATACCTGAAAATAACTGTTTTGTTGGGGCACTGAGTTGTGCTTGCTTTGAAACTCTGTAAGCAGTATCTGAACCTTTTGAATTCTTTCTGTTTGTGCAAAAGCCCATTGTTTTTGATATTCCCTCTGGAGAACTGTGAAAATCTAGAGCTTTTAGTACATCAACTGGAGCAGCTGAAAAATAAGTTAAAAATAGGAAAATGTAATTGAACAAATAATCTAATATAAAAATTAGTATTTTTTAAACAGAGGAAATAGTTTATAGTCCTACTCCTCAAATCTATTTATCTTTTGCCATGCTTCTCTAACATTTAGGTGGGGGGCTAAGGAGTGGAGCAGCAAGTAAAATATAAACTGTAACATTCTCAAAGTCAAAATATCTCAAATCAGAAATCA